>NC_135325.1:99475931-99784056 GCF_048772815.1 Callospermophilus lateralis
TGTGACCTGGATCTCAACTGAGGTTAACTATGATTCATGATAATTTTATTCACTGTTAGAAGCTAGTAAATGACTGGGAATGTAGCTCAGTGGCTTCTTGGCAGAGTACCCTGAGGTTCAATCCCCAGTACCCAAGATAAAAAAGCAAGCAAGCAAGCAAGCTAATAGCTAGGTACTCAGCTCAGGGAAGCCAAGAAGCAGATAGAAAGAAAGTAGAAGTGGCCAAGGACAAGATATAGTCCCCAAGTGCCAGCCCCAGTGACCTACTTCCTCCAGTCACATCCTGCCTGCCTATAGTTACCACCCAGTAGTTTATTTATTAATCCATCAAATGGACTAATCCACTGATGACATAAGAGTTCTTATAAATCAGTTGCTTCCCAAAAGCTCCACCTCTTGACATTGTTGCATTAGGTAACATGCCTTAAACACATGAGATTTTGGGGGACATTCCAGATCTAAAATATAGCTGACAGATTCTATTACTCACTTACAATGGTTACTTCATATGTCAATTAAACTAGAAATACAGTAACTAGTTATTCGAACATTGTTTTACATTTTAATGTATCTTGCGGATGTGGTTAACATCTACAATCAGTGGACTTTAATAAATGAAGTTATCCTTGATAATGTGGGCAGGCCTTATCCAATCATTTGGAGGGCCTCAAAAGTAAAACTGAATCTGGGCGTGGTGGCACATGCCTGTAATCCCAGCAGCTGGAGAAGCTGAGACAAGAAGAATTGTGAGTTCAGCCTCGCAACAGAGACACACTAAGCAACTCAGTGAGACCCTGTCTCTAAATATAATACAAAATACGACTGGGGATATGGCTCAGTGATCAAGTGCCCCTGTAGCCCTCCCCCCACAAAAAAAAGCAAAACTGAGTTTTCCTGGAGAAGAAGAAATTTTACCTTAAGACTGCAGCATCAACTTCTGCCTGAGTTTCCAGCATGCCAGGCTTCCCTACAGATTTCAGATGTGCTAGCCCCCACAATCAAGTGAACCAATTCCCTGAAATATATATGTCCTATTTCCTCTGTTACTTTGCATAACACTGACTGATACTCCACTTTGACAGATAAAGAATGAGATTCAAAGTAGTTGAGCAAGTCATTCAAGGTCAAATAGCTAGTAAGTGTTGAGAGATAGGAATTGAACCTGAGTAGACTGACTCCAAATGGCATATGCCACACCCTGCTTTTGCTGAGATATCTGAATTCATTTGTTAAAAGTGCCTAATCCTGATCCTACAACTCTCATGGAAATACTTCAGGGATCTGAATACCTATTAAAAAATTAACTATATTTCTAATACTTATTATTAGGGATAATTATAGTTATCATTTATTAAATCATTCCTATATGCCAGTTATTGTAAAAAGCATTTTGTATCCATTATTTATCCTCACAACAGTCCTATAAGATAGCTAATATTACTATCATTTTATAGATGGTGAATACAAGTGTCAAAGATATTAAATAACTTGTCCAAAATCACACAGTAAATAAATGGCAGAGCTAGAGTTCAAGATCATTGCCCTAACCTGACTTCTCCTCAACTAGTGTGAGTAGAACCCAGTGGTTACCCTGTCTTAAACCCTAAGGAGTCATTGTTAACCTCCTAACAGTCAGTTGATTATTTGAACTATAGAGTCATGTCTCTGTTTGCTTAAGGTTCTTGGATCCTGAACAATCTCCCAAATCAATTAAACATCTAGAATAGTTTCTAACAGTGCTGGATCTGTCATGTATACTCTGAAACTGCAGCCACCACTTCTGGAACCTGTTTCAAGAAGGCACAATTTATGAGGTATGTTCTTTAAAAAGGTAGTAAGGTATTAAAAGGTCAAGTCTTCTGAGTCTAAGGAATGTTTTGAAGGAAAACAAAACAGATTCAAATCTCTGTGAACTTCATTCATCAACTAACTTTTCTGACCCCAGTTTTTTTTTTTTTTTAAGAGAGAGTGAGAGAGGGAGAGAGAGAGAGAGAGAATTTTTAATATTTATTTTTTAGTTCTCGGCGGACACAACATCTTTGTTTGTATGTGGTGTTGAGGATCGAACCCGGGCCGCACGCATGCCAGGCGAGCCCGCTACCGCTTGAGCCACATCCCCAGCCCCCTGACCCCAGTTTCTTCATCCATAAAATATAGATTAGAATTTATATAGAATTACAAAAGAATTAAAGCCAGCATAATTTAGAGACAGATGCACCCCCATTTTTATTGCAGCACAATTCATAATCACCAAATTATGAAACCGAGCCTAGGTATTCATCAATAGATCAATGAACAAAGAAAATGTGGTGTATATACACAATGCAGTTTTATTCATCCATAAAGAAGAGCAAAATTGTGTCATTTGCAGGAAAATGGATGGAACTAGAGACCATAATTTTGAGTGAAGTAAATAAGACTCATAAAGAAAAGCATTGTATGTTTTCTCTCATATGTGGAAACTAGAGGGAAAAGCTGAGGAGAGGATATCATGAAACAAGAAGTGATACTGTTAGGGTAGGAAAAAGGAGTCAGGAGGAGGGAGGACAGGAGGACATGGAAGTATTGGTGAATTAATTTGATCGAATTATGTTTTTATGTATATATGAATATGCCACAATTAAACACAATTATGCATAGTTAACATGCCAATTTAAAGTAAAATAATTGATATGGGATTATTTGGGGGATTAAAAGGTAATATGAGGCTGGGTGCAGTGACACATGCCTTGAATCCCAATGGCTCCAGAGACTGAGGCAGGAGGATCCCGAGTTCAAAGTCAGCCTCTGCCAAAGCGAGGTACTAAGTAACTCAGTGAGATCCTGTCTCTAAATAAATACAAATAGAGCTGGGGATGTGGCTCAGTGGTCAAATTCCCCTGAGTTGTATCCCCAGTGTCCAAAAAAGAAAAAAAAAGGTAACATGAGGAAGACATTATGACAGATTATGGGCTCACCAAATGTGAGCTATATATGATCACTTATAAAACCTTCAGCTCTAACTGTTTAGGCCTCAAGCTAACCTGAAATCTCAGCAAGTACCCTGAGAGCTCTGACTAAGCTTCAAACTGGAGATAAACTGTTCCAACACAAATATAGCCATGCCAGTATAATTTACCAGATAGAATCAAATAATCCATAAAAGGAAATTAATGGTGTATTCTAACCATAATTTCAGTAATATTAATGTTATGTTGTTACAGAGACAACATTATTATTATTTCAATTCAACTCTGGTTCTCAGAGCTCCTATGTCAAATCCTGTGCTAGGTTTTAGGGTTATAGAGAATAAGACATCATTTTATCTTCAATTGACTCATAGTGTACTATGTGCATGGGCATGGGAGAGTGAGGATAGAGTTTATTAAGAGCTTTATATCAACCCTATGAAATAGTTAACATTATTGTTATTACTACTACTATTTTACAGATGAGAAATTGAGGCACAGAATTATTTGACAAAGGTCAGTCAACTAATACATGACAGAGCCAGGAACTGAACATAACTCATTCAATTACTGAGTTCCAATAAGACTTCATCATATTTACACACTGATAGGGAGTACCTCCTTGTGAAGATTAGGACAGCCCAAAAAGGCTCCATAAACTCTAGGGATTGGTACATGGTATTATCCTCTAAGAAATAAGTAAATTCCCTAGTCACAAAGCATAGAATGACCAGAATACCAAGTAATGAATTTAGGTATGCCTACTCATTGAATAGACCAAAATATGGGAACTTATCTCTTTATAAGTTATTTATAAGTCAAGTATCTGGGCATAACCTTCTTAGATGCCTCTAGCTCAAGATCTTTCATGAGGTTATAATCACCTATTAACCAGGGCTGCAGTCCCACCTGAAGATGTGACTGAGGTAAAATATACAGCTGAGTTCATTCATATGGTTGTTGTCAGGATTCAGGTCTCTTAAGTTATTGGTCAGAACACCACTGGCTTTCCCTAGATATCTACTTCAACTGCTTCTTGGGCACCTCCATAGAGCAACTCACAACAAAGCAGCTAGCTTCCCTCTGAGTAAGACAGGTAGAGTAATCAACCAAGACAGAAGACATCATTTTCATAACCTAATATAGGAAGTAATATACTTTTTCATAACCTAATATAGGAAGTAATATACTTTTCTTTATTTGCTAGAAGAGTTGCTATGTTCATCTTAAACTAAAATGGAGGGGATTACATAGTACATGAATTTCAGTAGTTGGGGATTTGAGAACAACAATCTTTTTTTTTAAAGAAAGAGTGAGAGAGAGGGAGAGAGAGAGAGAATTTTTTAATATTTATTTTTTAGTATTTGGCGGACACATCTTTGTTTGTGTGTGGTGCTGAGGATCGAACCCGGGCCGCACGCATGCCAGGCGAGCACGCTACCACTTGAGCCACATCCCCAGCCCCCAGAACAACAATCTTTAAAATTGTCTATCACAGTCTCTGACATCATGTAAAGGCAGGAAGCTCTACATTTACTGACCTAATCAAGTTAGTCACTGGTCTGACTTGTTGCGCTCATGTACCAGAACACCTGCACATTTAAATTCAGAAGGAATACTTGTATTGAAAATGAGACACTAAGTCAAATAATATAAGCTACACTAAGAATTTATTTGTACTTCTAATATTTTAATTAGTTTAATGTGTGCCCTTATTTCTACATTTTGTCAAGCAGATTTTTTTAAATGCACTAAAGTTAGACTCTTCCTTTCTTAGTTCATCACCATTTCTGTCCCATACTTCAAAAGATACATGTTGGTTCAGTTCTAGGCATACTTCTCTAACTAATCTTAACTGGCACAAGGGGTCTTCTTGACTGAGACCCAAGTCAATTCCTTTAAGGCACATATAGAGACAATTAATAGCAGGTTATGTGTTGAATTTGGAATTGATATGATTGATGGCATGTTTTCCCTACCTTAGGTAGAGGCAGTTATACCCACAGACCTGTAATCATATATGATATATAATTAAAAATTTGTAAAAACAGAGCTACCATCACTGGAAAGGAGAGCAAAGTATATAATTTGCCTCCAAGACAAATGCTTATTTCAGTATTTCCTGTTCATTTCTGTCAATATTACCAATTTTCTGGACTCTAGACTATCATAAATCTCCTTAATTCTTTCTTCATGTCTTAGTTGGACTAATAAATATTAATTTTGAACATGCTTAGATTAATAGTAACTGCTTGATACTGCTTATTGCCTTTGGTTAACTAAATTTACTTATAGGAAAAGTGAACTTAATTTTTATTAAACAGTTTGTTGCACTATTTATAGCTCTTGGCTCATCTCACCTTATAGAAGCAAAACAAAAGTCCTGGTTCCTCCTGTCCACCCTCCATCTAAATGTTACTTATTCCATATTGTAAAATTACCCTTTTTAACCTTGAACAAATTCACTGTCTCTATCAAGAAACCAATACCTTTGGGCACAGACTTCTTGTTATAGTCCGATCTAAGCCTATACTGCCTAGGCTTTATATAAAACTTGAACATATTATTTCCAATTCCCTACATTTGCCATCAAATGTACCTATTTCCTGTTCAGTTCCCTCAGTGTTCTCCATCTGATGAACTAAATCATGCTGAGCTGTTGATTGCTTGGAATATCTTAATGATATACTCTATGTAAAAGTATCCTCACTTTAGTTACTGAAAATGAAAATGCCACTGTATAAAGAGAATAGCAATGGTAACGTTTCTGGCACACTGGCAAAACATTAGAAATTTGACTTGGGATATAAGGATATAATAGTAGTACCCTTTAAGTCACACTATAGTTGACCTCTTGATCCACTTACTCAAAGGTCTAGTCCTTTATAGAATATATATATATATATATATATATATATATATATATATATATATATATATATAATTGTATAAAGAGAAAGAAATAGTTCTGAAAAAGAATCACATCACATTGACACATTAAATCTGTTCTTACCGACACATCTAACTACTTGAACATTTCCTGGGAAACCAAGAATTTCTTCAAAAGGCTTTTACTCTTTTATTTTAGATAAGTGGACAACAATATATTGTCCATCCAGGACCTTCCAATTGGCTCCCCTTTTACAACTTTGAAAGCATGATTACCTTCATATGTCAACTCCCTATGGAATTAACCAAATTAATCTTAAATATTCCATGATCTCCATTAAAAATGGAGAGAAAAATCAAGCACCATTTTTATAAAGCATTGTTTCCAAGGCATAATGTGTTCCAAGATATAAAAAATTGCTTGATAAATGAACTTTTGGAAGTCAACTCATTTGCAAGTTCAGAACTGCCTATGTTATGCAAGTGGCAGTTTCCCAGCATTTTAAACACTATGCTGGAGAAGATCTTGTAGTTCTTTGTTAATCAGAAGAAATCCAAATCTTTTCCATGGTGTTTTTTACCTCTTCTTACCAACATATAGTGAGAGACATATACCACCATTCCAGACTGGGTTTAAGGACATTTTGGTGCATTACAAAAATTCTTTGGTAGTTAAGGTATTTTGAGTTGTCAAACTCTTTTTTTTTCCTACCATGTACACTGTTTCCAAAGGGACTCATAAATAAACAAAACATACCTGAAAACTTCAAATAAATGTCAATATAAATGTCATTCCCTTTCTGGAGAAGGGTAAGAAACAAACCCAATGTCCAGATTAAAGATTTAGTCAAACATCACTCATCATATATGTCAACACCACACAAATTGATTCCTATGTCCTATATTTGGCACTTGCAGGATAGAGGCCAATGTGCTTGGCTTGGCTTACACAGCCATTCACATCAGGCCCCAGGTTAACTTCACAAGTTCTTCTCTCTTTCTTCCTACACGTGAGAAAACTGAGTCTGGGAGAGATTGTGTAGAATGTATAAATTTCTCAGAATTATGTGGTAAGTGGAGGAGCCAGGATTCAAACCTAGTCATATGACTGGATTTTGAGTTATAAACCTCACTAAGGGACAGATACTGGCCCAAGGACCCTACAAATTTTCAAAGGTCACTTCACTCTTGGTATCCAGATTTTACATGCCTAAGATGAAAAAGTGCATACTATATTTGGAAGATTTTTAGCATCATGGTTTAAAAAAAAAAAAAAGGAGTTCTAGTTCACCGGACTATCCATGCATTCAGCTATTGCACAAAATAACTGATCATTCTGAACTGAGGATCCAATATCTGTAAGGGGAAAGGGAATGGTGATCAAGGGGAGTCAGCTAGATGGACAGATGCCTAGTGAGTGTATGTCCATGTGGGAAAGTTCAGGGACTGTTGCCTGCTGTGTCCCAGGAAGGCTCAATGTCCTTCAAGAGAAAGAATCTATTGGGATTTGCTTAACAGTGCAACACAACAAATGAAATAAGAGTCTATTCAGCTACTTAGAGCAAGAAAAAAGTAACAGTGCCCACTGCCTGTGTGGGTGTTCTTGGCCTTTTCCAGCAAGGTGTACGTTTAAAAAAAGATTAGTACAATAGGGCACGAACAGTCCTATTGAAAACAGCCGCCTGCATAGACTTGGCAGATTTGTACTGTGGAACAGTTCCGCCTGACATTTAAAATGTGGCAAAACTACTTAAATTCAATTTAAAAATAAGTTTTCTATAGCCCCTTATTTTTTTTCTTATAAGCAGGAGTTCAATGAAGATGGCATCACAAGTTTTTCATGATGCCCTTCACAATGAATGCTTGCCAAAGACAAGAATATGTGGCACTAAGTGATGACAAGCTGATTAGGCTGTACTGATTTCCAGGCTTGTACCCAAGAAGGCTGCTCCCTCAAGAAAGAAAACTTGTGGGAAAAATTCAGGTTCGAGTTTGAAGCTGGGATGAAGATCCAAACCACTGCAGCCAAGTTCACAAAACAAACATGTGGTCTTCTCTCTGGTAATGAATGATTCCTCATTATCAACAAATGGCAAAGAGTAAAGGGAATAGAGGGGACACTTCTGAAATGCCACCTAGGGACCAGTGACTTGGACCTGATTTGTGAAAGTGATTGCATTTGATGAAAAGGGCTGCAAAACTATGGCTAAATAACTATAATTATTCATATTCTGCAGTATAAACATTTCTATATATTCTACAGTATAAACATTTGAAATACTTTCTGAAGACCTCAGTAGAAAAGAATTCTTTTACTCCAAGAAAATACTGGCTCAAAAGAATTTGTCCATGTTCTCCTGCTTTCATGTTTCTGCTGGAACCATGGCAAGTACCTATAGAAACATATTGTTACTATATAATAAAAGCTTCCTTGTCTTGAGCATTATAGAAGAAAGACCACCCTCCTCTCTAAGCTTCTGCTTCTTTCTCCACAAGGGAATGGTGAATTAGTGTACTTATCAATGACAGATGAACAGTAAGAATATTATTCCAGAATACATTCATAGCACTTTTTCATTTATACTTCTAGAAAGGGTCTATATTCTTAAGACTTAGTCATCCTCTTCTTCCAAACATTCTTATTATCTTCCCACCTCAGGAACATATATAGCATTTTCAGTTGTCTCTGTGTGCCATTCCATGTGGCTGTTTGGATCAAAACACTCAGGGACCTTTTTTATTTATTGATTGGTTGGTTCTTTTTAGTTATATATAACATTAGTATTTATTTTGACATAATTATAAAACCATGGAATATAATTTTCTCTAATTCAGTCCCTGGTACTTCACCTTACCCTCTCATCCTCCTTTCCCCATTCCCTTTCCTCTACTGATCTTTCTGCTATTTACATACAGGTTTTTTTAGTGTCTTATGTATACATAAAGGTGATATTCACTGTGGTATGTTCATATATGTGCACAGGAAAAAGTTAGGTCAGATTCATTCCACTATTTTTCCCTTATCCTATCCCTCCTTTCTTCCCCATAATTCCATTAATCTTCTCCATTGATCTTTCTTCTATTTTTATGGAATTCCCCATCTCCTCCCTCCCTCATCCTCTTCTCTCCCCTGCCTTATTTTTGGACTAGCTTATGAATATCAGAGAAAACATTTAACCTTTGACATTTTGGGGGTCTGACTTATTTCACTTAGTATGATGTTCTCTGGTTCTATCAATTTAGTAGCAAATGCCATTATTTCATTCTTCTATATGACTGAATAATTCTTCTATATGACTGAATAATTCATTTTGTATATACACCACATTTTCTTTAACCATTTATCTGCTGAAGGGCACCTAGGTTTGTTCCATAGCTTGCCTATTGGGTAAAATTGATGTGCCTGCATTCCTATCATATGCTGATTTTAGATATTTTGGATATATACCAAGAATGTGATTGCTGGGTCATTTAGTGGTTTCATTCTAGTTGTTGAGAATTATCCATCCTGCTTTCCAAAGTGTTTGCACTTATTTGCAAACCCACCAACAATATAGGAGGGTACCTTTCCCCCACATCCTTGCCAACACTCATTTTTATTTGCATTTTATTAATAGACATTCTGACTGAAGGGAGATGAAATTACAATATAGCTTTTTATCATTAGATAAACCTTAGTTTTTTTAAATTAGATCTTTGTAGTTACACATAGAAATTGAATTTATCTGGACAAACTCATACATGCATGCAAACTGATTTCAGTTCATGATCCCCACTTGACCCTCCCCTATTCCATTCTCCTTCCTCTATTAGACTTCCTTTCATTCTTGATGTAATTATAATATGCATTTTCTCAATTACTAGAGATGTTGAACAGTTTTTTAATATATTTGTTGGCCATTTGTATTTCCTCCTTCAAGACGTATCTGTTTAGTTCTTTTGCTGATTTATTAATTGGGTTATTTGGTTTTTTTGTGTTAAGTTTTTTGACTTCTTCATATATTCTGGTATTAATGCCCTGAGGAACAGGTGACAAAGATCTTCTCCCATTCTGCAAGCTCCCTCTTCATGCTCTTGTTTCCTTTACTGTGCAAAACCTTTTAATTTGATACCATCCTACTTATTAATTTTTGGTTTTATTTCTTGAGCTTTAGGGGTCTTGTTAAGAAAGTCAGTTCTCATGCCAACATGTTAGAGTGTTGGGACTACATTTTTTTCTAGCAATTGCAGAGTTTCCAGTCTAATTCCTAGGACTTTGACCCACTTTGAGTTGAATTTTGTGCAAAATGAGAGATACAGGTCAAGTTTCATTCTTCTACATATGGATTTCCAGTTTTTCAGGACTCTTCTTAAGATCTGGGTTTCCCCCTCCCATTTGCTCTCCACTTAACCAACTTTGCCTCAAATAGGAACATCTGATCACACAGATTCCAAGATTAGGATAAGGATGTAGGGATAAGGAAGATATTCTATTAAGCCTCTGATTCAGTTTAAGAACCCTATATTGTGAGTTATTGATCATGGATTCAGTAATTAATGAAATAGTGATTAGATTACCATTTGGCTATGTTCTTTGCACATAGCTTCCTTGATACAGAACCCTGCAAGGAGGACACAAAAGGGAAAAAAAACAGACTTTAGAGTCATGGGCTATAATACCATTCTGAAATCACCAAAACCCTACCCATAGCTCCTGTTCTAAAACAGGAAATATGTCTTGCCTAATTGCTGAACTAGATACATATCTTCCCTTTCACCTCCATTTTCACCATTCTCTTATCCATCCTTCTCATTATATATGAACTGCCTAATTAGGAAATCTTTTTATGTCACTCTCTTCCTTAAACATATTTACCCATGATTTTAGTATGGTTTTTATAAGACTCTTTCAAATCTCTCCCTGGGCAACTCTAAGTGAGTGGTTCTCAAAATTTGTGTTAACAAGAAGCAATTGGTATGTTTTTCCTACTCCAGAAATCCATCCATTAAGTATGAGAAGCCTGGAATCTGCAATGGAACAAATACTTCAAATTATTTTGACATAGATAATCTGAGGACCATATTTTGAGAAGTATTTCTTTGTGGTGTTACAGACTAGCTAACCAACTTCTCCTTACATTCTTGTTCTCCCCCTTAGCTGACTTCCCTACTGTTTCTGAAATACTATGTTCATAGACTTAAAATCTTGAGTTAGAATAAACCTCAAAGATTATCTAAGTTTATTTCAAACTCTATGTAATTATTTCCTCCATAGATTGTCTCACAGGTAAGTCTTCAGCTTCTGTCTCTGTTCTCTGAGTTGCATAGCTCTAAAAAGCCCAAATTTAATCTGATAAGAGAAACATCTAGACTGGTAGAAAAAGCACTGGGTCTAGTCAGACTATAGATCATGACTAACTTTCTAAATAATTTTATTGTATTTTTATGCCTTTGTTTTATTTATTTTTAATGTTTAATGTGCTGAGGATTTAATCCAGTGCCTCACATATGCAAGGCAAACACTCTACCACTGAGCTACAACCACAGCTCCTTCACTGACTTTTTAGCTTTGTGTTCTTGAGTAAATCACTTGATGTATCGGAAGAAAGGCATTAAGATGAAAGGCAGTATAGTGTAACAAAAGTATGGACTGGAGCCCAAACTGATGGAAATCAAACTTTAGCTCTGCTTGTTATATTACGATTTGTAGATGTATGATCTTGGACATGTTACTTAACCCCTCTGTGTCTCTGTATCTGATAATAAGAGTCACCAATGTGGGGGAATGTAAATGAGTATATATGCACAGCCTTTGGCACATAGAAAGCACAATATAAGTGTTAGCTATGAATGCATTCTGTTAAATTGGGATAAAATACCTATTATAATTACTTCATATGGTTGATATAAAAATTTTAAAAAAATTATCATACAGCAGGATGTATGTTAAAATGTTCAATAAAGTATCATATAAATATTATCAGATTTAGTTGAAATTTGATAGCTCTAAATCTAATCTCTGAATGCACAAAGTACATCTAGCATTTGAGAGTTAGAAAGTGAAGTTTATACCTATTATCTATCCCATCTTTCTAGACTGTAAAAACTTTTAATATCTATAGACTTAATAGGACTTCTTTCTATGTCTTCAACCAATTCATTAATAAAAATCATAAATGTAATATCATTAGAAATTTCCTTGTTTATTAATTAGTATGACCATATTGGAGTTATTTCATTAGTTATGGAAACATTTAATAGTATGCCATCCAGGCATTTAAACAAAAATAGCAAATGTGTATTGAACAATTACTAGACACTCTTCCAAAGTCCTTAGATAACTGTCTTAAGGATTTTGCATACATAAATATATCTTACCCTCATAAGAATTCTATAAAATAAGTATTATTTCTTTTTTAAATTTTTTAGATGAACACAATATATTTATCTTGTTTATTTTTAAACGGTGCTGATATACTGCTACTGAGCCACAAGCCCAGCCCCAGTACTATTTCTATCTTGATTTTATAGGTCAGAAAATGGAAACACTGAGCGATGAGATCAATTGCCTGAGATTCCACATCTAATAAGTGCTAGAGCTATGATTTTAAACCTACAAATCTGATGTCAAATTCCACACTCAATCATTATAATATGCCTTTGCTTGTTATTGAACAAATGAAATGGAATTAATTTGTCATAACATAACCTTTCATGAGCCATAGTAGGCCCTGGTAACCACCACTGCCTTTTCTTAGTGGTTACAATACATTTCTTTATGAATCCTCTAGAGAATTCCACTAAAGATTTATGTCAAGATCACTGGCCTAACATTCCTAGTGTATGACCTCCTCCTTTTAAAATATGAGATTATCAGTACCTTTGTAATTGCATTCCGTCAGAGACCCCTCTAATTGTATTAATATGGCATTTATGACCTGTGACTAAGCAGACTGCTTGTATATCATAATTAAAAGTCAACTTCCAGAATTCTACTAAATATTTAATGAGTGTCCTTGGCAGAAAGGCAGAAAATCTAACTAAAATCTCAAAAAAATTTTCTTTAAATCCATTCACTATGAAAGAAAATGAAGCAGAAGACAAGAAAGTTTATATTCCAAGCAGACACTTGTAATTATCACTTTGGACCACGCATCTGTCTAGCCACCTTCTGTTCACAAGATGAAATTAAAACTGTTGGTGTGCTGGCTGCTATTCCTGTTAGCTATAGTCGCCTCCTATTTCCCTGCAGGTAGGGATGTTCTGCTATTTCATTCACTGCTATTAAATTTCACTGACATTTTGAGAAAGTCAAGTGACCCTTCTGCTTTTATTTCCTTGCCCCTACTAGGGACTGTTACCTGTTTACCCCCAGAAAAAAAAGCTAGTTATTGCTATTTTCTTTTACAGTTTTTCCTTTTATCATTTTGATGACTTTTCATGGAGAAAATTTATGTTAGTACTTGATTAAGTGGGAGGTGAGAGAAGAAGAAGAAGAGAGATAAATAGCTGCCTTTGATTCTTGGATATGAACCATGGCAGATTTTTGGTCAAAACTGTTCAGGTCTTTATTAATTTTGTGCAAATTATTAACCTCACAAGTTGAAAAAGAAAATCCTAGAAAACTTATATCAACATTTTCCAACTTGTGTACTGTAAGTTCAAAGTTATTTTTTATAATGGTTATGCTTTATTAGTGCAATAGTTTTAAATAATATCAGGGTTCATTTTGATATAATCATACATGCATAGAATATAATTTAAGAACAAAATAAGGAAACTGGGCTTGGGTTCCATGAAAATAAAAGAATAGTGGAACAGAGGAAATGGATTGAGAAGAAGGAAGTAAGGACAGGAAAAAGGAGGAACTGCAGAATTAAATTGGTCAAATTTTCCATGTACTATATGAATATACCTGGTGAATATTACTTTTATGTATCTCTGTAAAGCACTAATTAAAATTTTTAAAACTATAAATAAGTATGAAAGTTAATTTTTTAAAGAGAGAGAGATTTTTTTAATATTTATTTTTTGGTTTTCAGTGGACACAACATCTTTATTTTATTTTTATGTGGTGCTGAGGATTGAACCCAGCACCCCACGCATGCCAGGTGAGCACGCTACCGCTTGAGCCACATCCCAGCCCTGAAAGTTAATTTTTAAAGGTGTGTCAGGGGAAGGAGGTGATATACTCAAAGAAATTTTAGGAATTCTTCAACATTTTCTATGTAAGTAAATATTTATAATTTCAACTTAAATAATTTTAATTATTTACAATTTCAAACATTTATATCTTTACCTTATGAAAAATGTTTATCAAGTACTCACTGTACTTCAGACATTATTGTAAAGTGCTAAAGATGGAATGGTGAAAAGAAAGATACAGTGCCTATCTCATGGATCTAACATCCTACCTCATTGGGGAGACAGCAAATATACAAGTTGATGAATGAATAAATAAATAAGGTAATTATGGATAATAGTAAATACTTTGAACTAAACAAAACAGAGGGAATGAGACTGAGCATGACAGGAGAATGAGTTGGAATCACTTTAGATAGAATCATCAGGGAGGAGCTTTCCAAGGAAGCAATATTTGATCTGAAACCTATAGCCTTGTTCCATTGTTAAGAGTAAAGAGAAGATATAAGCACTGAAATAAAAAATATATTATAAGTTCTCTAAGGCAAGGAAGAATTTAGTGTGTTCAAAAATAGTAAAAGAGATAGTATGTCTGGAATAGGTTAATATAAGGGAAAGAATGGTACCAGATGATATTGAAAAGAAAGACTGGGGCCAGCTCATAAAGGGCTTTGCAAACTCTGGTAGGGACTAAATGGTTTTGAGCAGGAAAGTGGCTTAATTCCACTTACATCAAGAATTTGAGAAGTCCTGCCTCAAGAAATCTGCTTAGCATTTTTAATTCAGTATTTCCCAAGGACATTTGATCACTAAAGACTTTTATCCCTATAGAATACACACTTACATCTTGTATAATAGGATCCCATAGCATACCAATTTAAAAAAATATCTGTTGAGATAAATTTGTGGGTAAAATATTCATTTTTCAGTAATATGGGTGATATGGGGATATGTTGAAAATATAGATGAATATAGGCAGACAAATGAAGTAAACAAATACAAACCTATATGCCCTAGTTTTAGACCTGGTACTGAGTAGATCATAAGGTTAGACTGGGTTTAGAAATGAGAACATTATTACATTAATATGAAATAATCATATTTTCTGCTCTCAAACATTGCCTCTGGTTGTTCTCAATAATATTTCTATTTTACATAGTCTTCTCCCCAACCTTTGCTCATAGAGAGACCTGTGGGGAAAACTGTTAGATGAAGACCTATCTTTGTGTGGTTCACTTTAAGAAAATAATCAGTAATTCACTGTTATTTCTTGTAATATATATTTTTCAGAAAAGAAAAAGAAAGATAGGGAAGTGAATAAGAAAACACAAATGAGCAATAGTTCGGATAAAGAGGATATTCAAGTTGAATCTATGGAGATCTCAACATTATGGATCCTCCCATAAACAATGTCATTTATTTCTTTGGGGATATCAGAATAATAAAAACAACATATGCTTGAGCGAAAAAAAAAGGAGTAATTGAGGGGGTACAGCCTAGTTGAGCAGTTAAAAGCCTAATTCAGATGTGGATTCCAGGACCAGTACTGCTATTTACTAGCTTCAATTAGACAATATGGCTCTTGGTACTCAGAATTCTGGAACTAATGGAGAGAGAACATATTTGAAATGCCTCTGGAATTGGAAGTCAGAGGAGATGAGAGGGAAAAAATTTAAAGGGAGACCAGGAGAAGAAATGCAGCTTCTAAAGAATTGAGATGGGAGGGCTATGGTCTAGTTCACTGGTAGAGCACTAGCTTAACATATAGAAGACCCTGGGTCTGATCCCCAGCATCATAAAAATCAATGAGATGAAAACATATGAAAGCTATTCTCCATCTTATTGCCTAGCCAAATGAAATCCTATAATAGGCTGAAATAGTCATCACCTACAGGATCCCCTTAAGAAACTGAGGAATAGGCCTATTACCTATTGTAACCTTTCTTTGGATTTAGCATCCAAGAATTTCTCTCAGCCCTTCTTGACCCTTTTTTCTATTTTGAGCCTGCATCCTTCCTAAGGTAATGGGTTCCATATGTCTACCACCTGCTGGATAAAATGGTATTTTTACTTTATTGCTTTCAAGCTACTACCTCTAGTTCCAAGTAATAGTACTTGTCTTTGATGAGTTCTAAGTGTTTTAAATATATCCCCCAAATAACCCAATGACAAGTGGACTGACAATTTTTCTCCTGAGAATCTTGGCTAATATAAATGCATTTGGTCCTCAAGGGATTCAGAGTCAGAAGAAATACTCTAGTCTCATAACTTATTCTAACTTGCCTTGGCACTTAAAATCCTTCTGATTAAGATTTTATATTGGGTAAAGGCAGCCCAATAAATGCAAGCCCATTTTAGAAGCCTATTAAAATACAAGAATGTCATACCTGAAGCCAAAAGCAACTGCTTAACACCGTGATTTACTTTTTTTTCCATGTTAGATTCTGTGAACCTGGAACCATGTTTGGATTGGGAAAGAGTGTATAGGGGAAGCCACAAATCATTGAGGATCTACTGCCTAGTATGCAGATTCACGAGTCAGTATGGCAGCCCTGTACCTATGCAGAGTAAATAAGAAGGCATAAAGAAGGACTTCAAACAACACTGATTTCAATAAAATTTATTTTTTGAACATTTTTAGTTGTAGGTGGATGCAATACCTTTATTTTTATGAGGTTCTGAGGATTGAACCCGGGGCCTCATGCATGCTAAGCAAGTGCTTTACCTCTGAGCCACAACCCCAGCCCCCAAATTTAAATTTTCACCTCCTCCACTATGGAATTCTTTATATTGTTTCATTACCTCACAGTGTCTGTTCTAAGATACAGGTCCAGAACCATGAAATGAAGCTATTTTAATTCTCTTCACAAATAATTGATTTAAATGGATCACTGATGATAAATAATAAAAAGTAATGTTTCATTGGACAGATCATCTTCCTGAGAACTTTATTTGGCCTTTGAGTGTTTTCCAGTCAATCTTCTTTATGTGGAGATTTTAATTGACTCCATGAAGCCCTCAATTTGGCCTCTTTGACTCTATCTTTTCTGAATTTGTCAGTAAAATACCAATACATCATTTTGCCCAAGACCTACATCTTGCTAATGACACTGGTCCAGTACAAATTGAGTTCAAAGATAATCAGTATTCAAGTAATGACTCTGTTAATAGAACACTATGTTTTCCATTAAACTTAACAAATAGTTCTTGAGCATCTACTAATCAGGACTATAGAATACATGAGCATAAATTTGAAAATAAATCTCCATCTTTAAGAAATATATGAAAAGAATATGAACTCCTTCTCCTATACATCATTCAATATTTATTTATCACATTATTGTTTACTGTCAAACTGTGCTAGGAATTAGGTAGGGGATGGAAAACGTCCCTTGCCCTCAGTGAGCTTTGCATCCCACAGACATTTATAGTTTATTTTTATATTATGCTCAGCTCTTCTTAGTTTACCTAGCATAAAAGCTTTTTATTTAAGTATTTATCTTATGTATCTCTTAGGAAATGCATCCATGGAGTACATGATATTTAACATAGGGTTAGAAAGATTTATCAAGGAAGCATGAACAAGAGGACATTTGAGTTATAAAAAAAAGAGCATGACTAGAGTGATGGATGTGTCTGAGATATACAAGTAGACAAGTTTGGCAGAACAATAGAGTTTGTGAGGTGAATAATAAAATGTAAATCTGGAAAATTGGAATTAATAGAAATCTGCTATAGTTGGGATCTAGAATGTCTTCCAAAAGATCATATGAGACTAATGCACTGCCCACTGAGGCTTGGTGGCCAGGTTGATGTTATTAGAAACTGGTGGAACCTTTCAGAGATTAGGCCTAGTGGGATGTACTTAAGTCATTGGACCCATGCACTTGAAGATGATTTGAGGACTCCAGTCTTTTCCTCATCTTCTCTTTTGCTTTCTGGCCATGAGGTAAGTTTACTCTGATATGGCCTCATACCATAATATGCTTCTTCACCACAGGCCCAAAGCAATGAACCACCAGTCGTGAACTACAACCTCCCAAATTCAAAAACAAAATAAACCTCTTCTCTTAATAAGTTGGTCATTTTGTTTTAGATATAAAGCTTACTATCACAATACCAATGAGAGCCTTGAGTTCTGGCATAATTATAAATTCTATACTTAATTCAGTAAACTAGGTTAAATTATATAGGAATATATATATATATATATATATATATATATATATATATATATATATATATATCTTGTAAGTTTAGAATTTTTTGAACAAAGAAATGACACAGCCAAATATAAAATCCTAGATGATTAATCTGACATTGTGTATATTGAATGACTAGGAGGTGAAAAAAACAGGAGGTAGAAAAATATGTTAGGTTTCTGTAACAGTCCAGAGAAAAGGCAATAAAGGCCTAGACTAGGAGAATGTCAATGAGAATAGAAAGGAGTGGGTGGGTCTAAAAATAAAACCTTCCTGAATTGGGAAATGACTAATTTAGGTAGGAGAAATCAAAAAAGATGCCAAAGGTAGGGTGGAAATAAGAATTAATCATAGTTTTCACATTAGTTATAACTGAAAGATTTCTAAATTTTGTTTTAATTTCTAGGGGTTTTCAGGAGAACCTTTCATTTCAAATTGAGTTCAGCAATGTTAAGAAGAAATCAGAAGTCCATATAATCCATTTATCTATGAGTATGACTACTCAATTTCAGTGCAAGCTTACTGAACATCTACTATGTCCTAAGCATCCTTCAATACAATGGGGATAAAAAGGCAAAATAAATTAGCATGGTCCTATATTTGAAAGTTTATACCTTGTGTTGGGCATGGTGGTGCATGCCTGTAATCCCAGAGGCTCAGGAGGCTAAGGCAGAATTGGCTCCATGAAGCTACGAGTTTTTAATGGTCATTACCAGTTTAATAGAAACATAGTGTTCTATTAACAGAGTCATTACTTGAATACTGATTATCTTTGAACTCAATTTGTACTGGATCAGTGTCATTAGCAAGATGTAGGTCTTGGGCAAAATGATGCATTGGTATTTTACTGACAGATTCAAGGAAGATAGAGTCAAAGAGTCCTTTTACAAGTTCAAGAACTTTTGCAAGTTCAAAGCCAGCATCAGTAATGGCGACGCACTAAGCAACTTAGTGAGACCCTGTCTGTAAATAAAATATAAAACAGGACTGGGGATGTGGCTCAGTGGTTAAGTGCCCCTGAGTTCAATCCCTGGCACCAAAAAGAAAAAGTTTATATCTTGTGGAGTGGATAGAAAGTAATCAAGTGTTATTAATTCAATACATATTCCATGAATGTGCACATTATGTCAGACTCTGTTATAGGTTTTGTGAATACAATAATAAGCAAAGCAGACAAAACTCCCTTCTCTCATGGAAGTTATCTTCCAGTTGAGAGACTGGCCCACCAAAATTAAATGAGATTATTGCATAATACTAACTGCTATGAAAGAACAGAAGTAGGTAACAAGATAAATTGGCTGTGGAGATAGGTTTTCCTTTACATAGGGTGGTCATGGAAGGGATCATTAAGGAGGAAGCCAATCAAGCAAAATATTCTAGAGGAAGAATACTCTGGGCAGGTAGAAAAGCACATACCAAAGTCTTCAGAAGGGAAAAAAAAAAGCATGGTGTTGAGAGCCACAGCCGAAGGGGCCCCAGCAAACTTTCAGACTGCCAGCTGATGATTGGTTCACAGCGGCCCCAGCAACACCTAGCTGATTGGCTCCTCTGCGGTGATGCTCATTGAGCTGTTTCCCCGCCCTTTCAGACTACCAGCTAATGATTGGCTCACAGCGGCCCCAGCAACATCTAGCTGATTGGCTCCTCTGCGGTGATGCTCATTGGGCTGTTTCCCTGCCCTTTCAGGCCACGGAGCTGCTCATTGGGGGACTTTTTTGGCTCCGCCCACGCAACCCAGCCAATCGGCCTCAAGAGCAGGAGGATTGTGGGAGGTGGAGAGGCTGGTGGTTGGGGGAGTGTCTTGTGGGAAGCCGGTGGTGGCAGTTGGGCTCTGAGGGTTTTTTCCTGAGGAGCTGTTTTGTTTGGTGTGTGTGGTTCTAAAAATAAAGTTAGTTTCTTTTGACAAGTGGCTCCTGAATTGTGCTCAGCCAGATTGCAGCAGCATGGTAATTTCAAAGGATAGAAATAAAGGCAGAATGAACAAGAAGAACAGAGATAGGAAGTTTATAAGATGTGGATATTGTTTGTCACCAATAAAACTCACATTGAAATTCAACTCCCTATTATAATGGTATTGGGAAGTAGTGTGATCTTTAAGAGATTATTAGGATATAAGGGCTCCACTTTCATGAATGAAGTAAGGTTTTTCTCCAGAGACTGGATTAGGTATCCCAGGAGTGGGTTGGATATCATAGGACTGAATTAGTTACCAAATTAATTGTTTTAAAAGGGAGGCCAACCCACATGCTTAGGTCCTTCTGCATGCCACTATTTCCCCTTATACTTCTCTGCCTTGAGTTGCACAGAACATGGTCCTTACCAGAAGCTAATTGGATCCTGGCTCCATGCTCTTGTACCTCTAAAACTGTGAGCAAACTAAACCTCCTTTTTGTATAAATTATCCAGCCTCAGGTATTTTGTTAAAGCAATATAAAATGGACTAAGGGACATAGACAAGGACATGGAGAGTTCTGTATACCTTGGTAAAGAACTTCATTTCACCCTGCATTTATCAAGGGTTTTAAGAAGTAACATGATTTAATTTATATTTTAAAATGATAACTTTGGCCAGGCATAGTGGCACATGCCTGTAATCTCAGAAGCTTGGGAGGCTGATGCAGGAAGATCATGAGTTCAAAGCCAGCTTCAGCCCTAAGCAACTTAGTGAGACCTATCTTAAAATAAAATATTAAAAAGAGTTGGGGATATGGCTCAGTGGTTAAGTGCCCCTGGATCCATTCCCCAGTGCAAAAAAAAGACTATGGCTGCTGTGTTGAAAATAGACTCTTGAAACACAAGACTAAACGGGTAGACCTATTAGAAAGTTATAAATATGCATGCACATCATTATGTATCTTGCCTTTTATGAAAATACAATATTTCTATCTTGCAAAAACAAAGAGAGAGAGAACCTATTATATAAAGACTTACCTATCACTTGTCAGTTTTTCTTCCATTATAGAGCAATAAAAACATACTTCATAGTATGTGATATGAAATTATACAAATTTTCAGCCATTTAGGCAATTTGAACCTTCAACAAATATTTATTGAATGCTCTTAAGTGATAAGCACAGTACTGCACCCTAGGGATACAACTGTAAGCAAAAAAAAAAAGACTCTTTTCCTTCATGGAGTTTTTGATCTTCTGTGGAAGACAAACATCTATGAAATGTACACACAATCACAAACTATGACAAATTCTATAAAGAGAAAACAGATTGTTCTATGAGCCTTCTCTATCATGAATATTTTGCAATGAGCATACATGGTCATCTATATTGCTATATAAGATTAGGACACAAGTAAAAGGTATAAATCCATATAAGAAAGATGGCAAGTTAGATTTCCAATTTATCAGTACAACTTCATGGTCAATTCTAGTCCTACTTTGCCATTTATCATGGTCAATAACTGTGCTCCCAATATCAGGGAAAACATAAATTGTAACTCACTGCATTAAAATAAGAGAGATATCCCAAAAAAAGGAAATAAAACAATGCCATACAAAATCTGTTTGGGATCTGGGGTTGTGGCTCAGTGGTAGGGTGCTTGCCTAGCACATGTGAGGCTCTGGGTTTGATCCTCAGCACCACATAAAAATAAATAAAATAAAGGTATTGTGAGCAACAAAAAAAAATATATTAAAGAAAATATGGCATTGTGTAAAAATGTGGATGTGTAACTGATGTGATTCTGCAATCTTTGTAATGTTTTGAATAACCAATTAAAAAAAGAAAATCTTTTTGGTACATAGCATAGACCTGGATGAGATTTGGAAAGAAACACTGATCAAGCAAGAACTTTGCCATAAAATATTTGTAGTGTCATCTCCTCTAAGAGGCCTTTCTTGATTGTTTCCATTGTGCCAAGACTGAATAAGGCATCCTTCTCTGGAGTCACATAGCACCTGCTCTTTATTCTATGATTCAATTCTATAGTCATTGCATTTTAACTTGTCTTTCTTCCCTAACTAGACAATAACTCCCATAAGGCCAGTGAAATCAGTCAGCTTGTTCACTTGGGATATCACCATGTTTCAAATAGAAATAGCATATGATGGGCATTCAATAAAAGTTTCATGAATCAACAATATAAGGTAAAAAGTAATAAGTACCATGAGTAACATAGATAAGCTGTTACAGTTATTTATTGGAGGGAGAGGACACTTCCAACTGAGATGAATCAGAGAAAGGTTAGTGCTCATCTATGAAGGTAGACAAAATTGTATGGGCATGAGGAAAAATTGGCAAAGTGAGTGTGAAAAAAGGTATGGAAATGGAAAAATGTCAGGCATGCTTATTAAATTAAAAAGAGAATATGAGAGGAAGGGAAAGAAGGGACATTAGAAAGGTAGGTTAGGGCCAAAGTGTGAAGGGACTTGACTATGTCAGATGCAGGGATTTGATCATCTGACACGTGGTCCATTCTTCTACAACATATAAAATTTGAAACCAGATCTGTATTCTAGTCCTACTTTGCCATTTATCAGGTATGCAACTTAAGGAAAACTTTTAAACTTTGGTGGTCTCAGCCTGTAAATCATTGATACAACATATAGAAATGTTAACTACAGCAATGGAAAATGAAAGGAAAGTGAGTTCATTCTTTCATCTATCAAATTTGAGAGCCTCGTATGACATCAAAGTAGAAACATCTCATGAGCATTAGAAATATTTGGAGGATTAAAAGGTGTATGGGTTATTAGAAATGGAATAATAATAATTTTTTAGATCTATTACCCAGTGTGGTGAATACAGCTATATAGCTGAGTAATATACATTTCAATGTCATTGGGAGGGTAGATCTTGAATGTTCTCAGAAGTTGTCAAATATTTAAAGTAATGAATGGGTTGATTTATTTGATTTAGCCAATTAACAATACTTTTAAAATCACAATATCACATCGAATCCTATAAAATGTATAGCTGTTATTTCTCAATATATAATAAAAAATAAAATTCTGGCTTGCTGGTACACACCTGTAATCCCAGTCTGAAATCTCCCAATTTGAGAGGCTAAGGCAGAAGGATCACAAGTTCCAGACCAGATTTGTCATCTTAAAGTGACCTGTATCAGAATAAAAAATTAAAAGGGCTGGGTATATAACTCAGTGGTAGAATGTTTGCCTACCATGTGTGAGGTCCTAAATTTAATCCCCAGGCATAGGAAGGAAGGAAGGGAGGGAGGGAAGAGAGAAGAATAGAAGAGTAGAGGAGAGGAAGAATAAAAGAAAGGGAGAGGGAGGGAGAAGTGGTAGGGGTAGAAATATTGATTTGGAAGTCATAAAGACAAGACAGATAGTTGAACCCATAACTTTTAGATAAATAGAAACAGTATTCATAGTTGATATCTGAAAAATAATTCTATTGAAAAATGCTTTTGATAAGTTTAGATCAAATTTAAGAAATATATGTGAATAACAAAAATATTTTACTATTAACATTCTGCTCCCAGATCCTCTTGTAGACATGAACATACCAACTTTTCAAACTAATTCTAGATATATGCAATTTTTAACTACCCCAACCTGTACTGCTTCTCATCCCAGAAGCTAAAAATCTCTAGTGAGAGAAGTAACTAGACTATATATACAGTTCTTATTTTATATCATTGTCATGTAAAGCTAATTTATGCCTTTCTAAGTTCTTTTGTTAATTATTTGAGTTTAGGAAAAACTTCTGAAAAAACTAACAATATTCTCCCTGTGACTTCATTTATATTATAGAGTTCATCAGATCAGAAGTGGTGAATAATTTTGAAACTTTCAGATACCCCCACTCCTCACTTTATGCTTTAAACAGGAGGAATACTATGACATAAATTTAAATATTCACGATCAAATCATCTAGTCTATCTTCCTGTTTCTGGGGGTAAATAAGAGGGTGATAACTAATAATCTACAGATGATGTGTCAACCCCTGCTTCATTTGACTGGGATCCTGATTCCCTGCTCTATTAGGGGTTGAATTTTGTCTCTGTATTTTGGGCTAAAACCTGGAGATATGCTTCAAACCTGAAAGATTTTTCTAACTACAGACTTTTCTCCTGTATGACTCAGGTTATCATGCCTATACTACTGCCAAGCACCACCCATGAGATCATCCTTGGAAAATAATGTTGAAGATTGATGAGGCCAAATTTCATCAAACCAAATCACTTTGGACTTTGGGTCCTCTTCCACATGGTACAATACTGTAGGTGGGTTGGTCATCTTGAACCAAATCACATCACATATTTCTCTTTTCCTATTTGTCTGGGCTTCTAAGGTATCATGCATATCTAGCAGTTAAGCTACTAGAAATTTGGCAATAAATATGTGGATGGCTCAGCACAAATTCGTTTCTTACTATTGGAAGAACAATGCAAACATATGCCACCAGTATTTTCCACAGTGGCGAAGCTAAGCCAAAATGCATTTCAATTGAATAGTCCATAGTGGATCAACAATACCAACTTTCAAGAGAGCCCTACAATAAGGCACTACAGCTTTCACACACACACACACACACACACACACACACACACAAATAAACATGGACTTGAAAATTAATTATTAAGAAATCAACACATGGTAAATGAGAAGAAAAAACAAACTCATTTTCAAGAAACTGACCTTTTGCAGAGCTTCAGAATTATACTTTAATCTGATAACTGTATTAATATATGTAAAAGAAGGATGTATCTATAAAAAGGGTAAATTGGGCAGATAGGCACAGGGAAAATTATATTCAATGAATAAATATTGACCTTTGGCAGTACCCATCCAAGCACTGTTTAGGGGAAGGAACACAGAAATCAAAGGATTTTGTATTCTGATTCCATTGTCTCTGCTGTGATTGTGAATATAGGAAATTTGAGACAATGAACATCAAAGTATGGTATACTCATTAGAAATGCCTACCTTTATTTAACATGTGTTAGTCTATCTTAATTTCATATCATTAAATATTCATTTCACCAAACACCCTTGAACTGATTCAAATATCATCAAGCTTCATGGTTAAGTGACTTGCTTAAGGTCATACAGTTTTGGTTTAGCTTTCCATATCCATTTACCTAGAAGGAAAAGTCATGTTTGTTATACATTCCTAATTCTTGGTAAATTTATTTTGCATAGTTATTTAATACAGTGGTATTCTGATTATGATTTGACTTCCCATATAGGTTATTCTGAACAGAGAATTTCTGGTTATACCAAAACATGTTTTGGTCTATCTAGCAATTATATTCTTCAGGATTCATTAATACAGTGTTGGTCTAATGTTATACATTAGCCTTATGAGAATAATTACTATGCATCTGCCTTTTAGCGATGTATCTACTCTCAGTGTACTGACAATACCAAATGTCTAAACAAACAGGCTAAATGTTACATCTTAAATGAAAGTACAAGACCCAGGGTATTGAATATTGACTAGTGACTTAGTTTTGGAGACATTCAAATGTTCATTACCTAGGCAAGGTATCAGGCATTTCCAATGTCATTTGTGATTACTAGAAAATATTTTGTTGAGTCTCTATAATTGCCCAAAATAATTTTATTTGATATATTTTAAAGGCATACATTGAGCACCATGTCAGGAGTCTTACATCACTTATTTCTAATATTTAAGTAACTATTTTATATATTATTATAATTCTCCCCAATTAAAATGAGAAAAATGAGGCTCAGGAATGTTAAGTAATTTGCTTCAGGTCCTAAAGAACGTTAAAGGAAGAACTTTGGTTTGATCCCTATTCTGTAACTCTAAAATCCATAATCTTTAAAAACTATTAAATTGTATCATGTCACCAATGCTTCTTTAGATTTACTCACATTCATGCTAGTTTATTTGTTCAAAAATCTGTTTTGCACTTCAGAGATTCTCTCTCAGTTAATTTTCCTCCTTCCTGAAGTACACCCTTTAGTAGTTTTAGTGAAGGTTTAGTAAAGTTAAACCCTAAGTTGCCATTTATTTCAAAATTTCTTTGTTTTATTCACAGTATTTTTATTGGTTAGAATTAGGCTCATCTGCAAGTGAAAGAACAGCATAAACAAAATGAAGTATAGTTTCCCCTTACTTCAATATAGGAAATCAAGGGACAGTATAGTGGATCCACAACCATCAAGAACCAGATTCCAGATCTATTTGTTGCTGTATAATTCTCAGTGTCAGATATCAAAATGTCTACTACATTCCAGCCCTCATAGGGGTTTGACAACCTTCTTTCCTTGCCCATATTCTTGCTGGATGGAATTTGGACATGACAGAAGTTCTCATATGGAACATTTGACAGCAAATGCTAGAACTTTTATGATATAGCTTTTTACTAATACATTTCTGGAATATGAATTAGAGTTTAAATTCAAGCCCTAAAGCTACATTCAGGTAGGCCTGTGATTATAAATTCATAGGAAAGACATTTTCTCTGCCAAGAACACAGGCTGAGACAAACTTTTGCCATATTCTTCTGTGAAGGAAAAGAGTTTTCCTAGTACATACTTTCATGTATATGAAGCATTTAGTGATACCAATTTAATGTGGAGGTCTCAACTCCCATACCATGCATGAGTGATAAAACTCAAGTCTTGGTTACAAATATCCAAACCTTCAACATATCTAGGGAAATCACAGTGTTAGGTCACAGGTATCAATCTGGATTATAGTTGCTCTTTGTTTTGGGTCCCTGGAAATGTCCTCTCTATTTCAAAAACCCAACTATGCCTTGAAACTCTAAAGTGTTCTACTGAATGCACTGTTAGATTTTGGCTCTTGAATATCCCCCAAAGGCTAATGTGTTGAAGGCTTGGTCCCCAATGTAGCAATATTCAGAGATAAGGCTTTGGGGAAGTGATTGGACCATGAATGCTCTGACCTCATCAATGCTTAATTCATTGCAGGTTCATAATTGAATGGGCTATTAGAAGGTGATGGAACTGTAGGAGGTGGGGTGTAATTGAAGGAAATAGGTCACTGTGAGTGTGTCCAGAAGGGGTATATCTTGTCCCCAGCCCCTTTCTCTCTCTCTTCTTCTCCATCACCATAAGGTGAGCAGCTCTGCTCTACCACATACACCCTCCCATGATGTACTGCCTCATCAAAGGTCCAAAGCAAAAGTCCATGGCCAAGTAACCATGAACTAAAACATCTGAAACCATAAGCCAGACTAAGTCTTTCCTCCCTTAAATTGTTTTTCTTTGGGGGAGTATTTTGTCACAATAATAAAAAGTTAACACAGCACGCTCCATGGATTCAGGCATTTGTAATCATTTAGTTCACATCTATATCACCTAAAACACTGTCTGAAACAGAAAAAGTGTTCAATAATATTTGGTAAGTGAATAAATTAATTTTATGCTGAATTTCTAGTGTTTTGTAGCTGGAAGTGGGATGGGAATTTTCATATTATCTAGTCTAAAATGTTAGTAGAAATAAAAGTCAAATTCATGCCCTTTTCACTATGTTATGCTAATGCTGATGGTTACACTTACAGTGAGATTTCAGTATATATTTTTGCTAAGTTGGTCTATGGAAACTATTCCTAGTGAAGGCAGTTGGGGGAAAATATCCACAGAGAAAAATCCTCTGCAGTATAATTTTCATTACCACAGTGTATTTAGAAATTGGATTCTCTAACTGCATAGGTGCAGTGCAACCAGATTATGCATAGAGGTAAATTCTAATTCAGCACTAGCTGAGAACTAAGAGACTGTCAGAAGCTTCCTTGGAAAGTTATCTAGATGTAACACTCTCTCATCAACAGAGCTCCATACATCACTGGTGAGTAATAGCAGTGCCATTTCCTGCACACTTTCTATGTGCCAGGTACTCTTGCAAATGCTTTACACTTACTAACTTATTTACAGATGAAGAAACTGAATCATAGAAAGGTTAAGTAGTTTGTCAAAGGTCACATAGATAATGGCAGAGCTAGGGTTTTTCCAAGAAGACTGGCTTCAAAGCACATAGACTTAACAATTATGCTATGCTACCCCATATTTATTTGTTTATCTATTCCTATCCTCAGTCCTTTTCTAATAAGAATGTTAATGCTCAAATGGGAAAATATAACTATAGGGTTAAATAGTTTTATTCTTTCTGCAAGAAGTCAAAAGTTAGTCTGTAGTATCATCTGCCAATGGCATTGCCACAGTTGGGTTTGTCAGAGCAACTGAAGAGGTATGAATAGGGATTAAAGCACTTTTTTGCCTTTTACCTCAATGGATCATTCAATTTTCTATTGAGGACATCACAAGGAAAAGTAAAGAGAAGAGTGTCTCATTAGCTCTTCAAAATGGGAAGGAGCATACAGTGAGCACATATATAGTATCTATCAATCAAAGTCTTCACTCAAAAAATAAAGAGAAAATATGTTTTTTAATACAGGATTCTTGGGGCTCTTCACTTAAGAAAATGATTTAGTCTAGTCTGGTACACATCAGTGAATGTATTAGATTGGCTTCAACTGGCAGCTGCAAAGGAAAATTTAGAGAAAAGTTAAAGTTAGAAAAATCACTAAAATATCCAGGTAACAAAACAACCTTGCTGTGAGTTTACTAAACCAAATCAATGGAACTATTTAAAGATGTTGAGGATGATGCATAAATAATGCAAATTGATTCAATTTTATTTTTTTCTGCACTGTTTTCCTAATGATTTAACTTTTAGCTTGCATACTCACACTGCTATATGAGGGTGCATTTCAGCAGTCAATTCTATAGTAATTACAGATATTAAGGATTCAGCACATTGAAGAAATAGCTCAGTGAGACAGGCTACATGTAACACAATTAGAAGATACTATATATAAAAATTGGTCACATTTTTATAAATTATATGTGATATGGAAGAAATGGACAAGTAGTGAAAGGCAAACATGTTGCTTGCAAAGAAAGGGAAAGGCTAATAACAACAAACATTTACAATGTTCCAGGCATTGGATTTATTATATTATATACTCACTAGATTGTAGATGCTTCATTGTTATGAACTGTTTGCTGTACATTGTCATGTCTCATATCTGAAACCATGTAAGATGCTCATATGGGGTGCATTTCAGCAGTTTATGTATCTAATATACACAAAAGTCTGAGTAGTTGTTATTTCTATCCCCATTTTAGAGGTGAAGAAACTGAGACACAGAGCAGTAAGTTTACTTTCCTAAACTGATAGGACAGAAAAGTGCTAGTGCTGGTACTTGATCTCTGATAATCTAGGTGTATAGTGTGATCTCAGCCATTGTACTATATACTATCTCTCATAATAAAAAGTGAACTTTTAAAAATAATTCAACAAACTTTAGAGAGTTCATCACTGTTTTGAATGCTGAGAGTGTAAGGAGAAGCATAAAATTGAAGAAAAGAGATGCTAATGCTTTCCAGGTATCTTGGAGATTATAGGGGTTTCAAGATGATCTTAATACAAGCTTCTAAAAAGGTCATAGGGAAATTGGAAAATGACATTCATTGCGTCTTTTAGTAAGCCCTGCTTGGGCTTTGCTTCAGGAGAAAGACTTCATCTTAATGACAAGATGATGTGCAATGAATGTAGCCATAAAAAGAATCTGTTTAGGCACCAAAATCCTTAGGATCCCCATGAAAATTCTCATGTCTGAGGAGCACTTTATACCACTGTATTGCATTTTATTTTCATCAATTTTTTCATACTTAAAATCACTCAAATCAAATATATATATATGAGCATCTAGCATGGTTTCAGATATGAGACATGACAATGTACAACAAGCAGTTCATAACAATGAAGCTTCTACAATCTAGTGAGTATACAAGGAATTCCTATGAAATTATTACTAGAAAAGGCATTTTATATTAAAATACTTATGCAGTACAAAGAGTAAATACTTAAGAGAGTCAGATAAGAGAGAGAAACTGAGCTGAGTGGATCATAGGCATCACATAGACTTTGAATATGAGTTAGACCTTGAAGGATAGGGGATTTAAAGTGATGAGAGAAGAAAGAAACAAAGGCATCCCTAGTCTGAAGAAACAGTCTTCCATAGGCCTTATCGACAATTGGTATAATACAGGGACCTGAGCATCCCTGGAGCTATTTCAGGTCAGAATCTTTCATCAACCAGTGTAATTTGAGAAGCTAATTTATTAATTAAAGCCACAAATCAAGTCGGAGAACTCATAAGCTGAAGGCTAGAAATGCAAACAAATATTAGGAACCTGAGTACCTACAGCTACCAAGACCCAGGGCTGTGTGTTTTGTGACTAGACAGACCTGGGATTGAATTCTACTTTGCCATGTATTGAGTATCTGAGCTTTGTCAAGTTTTGTAATTCAGAATTCTGAGTTCATTTACTTATCCACAGTATAATGATAACAATACCTTCCATGTGATAAGTTATAGAAGAATTAAATTAGACCATATATATTAAAGAATCTTAATACTATAAAGGTCTAAATGAGTGTCAGTTATTGTTAACTATTGTTACATATGGTACATGACAAAATTATGGAGGGTCTTGGAGTCAGGAAAAGTTTACTATGACTTTCAATGTGAGATATGTACAGCTGCCTACAGTAGTGAAACAGAATCTTATAAAGCCTAGTTGTTTGCATAAATATACATCTTTAGATTCTAACAAATTCCATTCCCTCATACATGTCCAAATGGCAGTGATTGCCATAGGGAACTACATTATTGAGAAGCTGATAAGAATGTGCCACATCCCTAGGTGATTTTAGAACAATAAAAAGGTTAAAATCCCATTAATCTAGAAACTTATTGCATCATTCAGACTATGAGATGATAAATGATAGCAATAGCAATGGAGAGAAAGGAACAAATTTGAAAGATATTAAGACAAAATTTAAAAAGACATGAAACATGTTTAACCTGTATTTTAAAATATTTTTCTAAATGTACATATTCAAGTTATACAAAGTGTTAATTTGATATTCAAATAGATTTTGTAGTGATTATCACAATCAAGTTAATTATCAAATCCATCATCACCCATGCTGTATGCTAGAACCCCAGAACTTGTTCACCTTATGTCTGAAAGTTCGTAACCTTTGATTAACATCTCTGGATATTAATTACATGCTATTTAATGGTTGAGGAAATGAGCTGGTAAGAAGGAAAGACAGAATTTCAATCTATTTCTGTTTGATATCAAATTTTACTCTCTTTCCTCTGATCAGATGTGAGGGAGAATGAAGAGGAAAGTAGAATAGCTATAAATATTTTTTTTTAACTGGAAGTGTGAACAGAGCACAAATCAGCAAGCTGATTAGGTAAACTTAGCTATAAGAGCAGGATGATCAGTTCTGAATTACACAGCATCACAATCTTAGTATTTAAAAAGCATTTTATTTTTAACTGCTGGTGATACCCTTGGCAATTGTTCCCTAAATCAGTTACCTCCTAATTCATTTTGTGACAAACAGACCACACTTATGTCCTTTTGATCTCCATCAGTAGTGGTTAGGGTTGATTGCTTAGTAGCAAGGGTGACTGGTTTTGGAGACATTTGGGGGACAAGTTAGGAGAAAAGTTACTATTTGAACCCTTCATAACTCACCATATAGGTAGCAAATATAATTGTCAATCCAAAATTACCGAATTCAATGCAAAATGTGTGGTAGCTGTGATTTGAATGTTTGTGTCACCCACAAAAATCCACATATTGGAAATACTATACCCCAAGGTAATAGTATTAGGAGGTGAGGCCTTTCAGAGAAACTGGGTCATGAGTATGGTCACTAATTAAAGAGATTACTGCCTTTATTAAAGAGACTCCAGAGTGCTCCCTTCACACCTTTTGTTACATGAGAAAACAACAAAGACTGCAGTCTAGGATGTAGAGCCTTACTAGTCACTGAATCTGCTGACACATTGATCTTAAATTTCCAAGCATCTAAGATGGATTGTGAGAAACACATTTCCTTTTTTTTTTTGAATAAGCCAATCAGTTTATGGTATTTTATATAGAACCCAAATGGACTGATACTGAATACTTAATTAATAATACAAATGAATTTTACAGTATATCTCCTAGATTTTGTTTGGTTTAAAATAGTTCTAAGCCAAGTTATGATAAAGACATAAAGGACATTGTATTATATAGCTGTTTTAATTCAGATAGTTTTACTTTCAGTGATTACTGTTGTTTTATTTTGTTCATGTTTCATTTTCTGCCCTTAGAGTTCATAAAGCTAGGAACGAAAGGTAAGACAGAATTAAGATTCAAATTATTCATTAGGATACAAGTAATCTAAATCAACAGAGCCAAATTAAAGAAAATTTTTATGTATATTCAAAAAACTAGTGAATAAAGACATTTTTCCAGAGAAGATTTTCCAGATGTTCACATATAAAAGATTGGAATACAGTCATCTCGTACTAGACAAAGGCGCTGAAAACATACATTGGAGAAAAGATAGCCAATTCGACCAATGTTGCTGGGAAAACTGAAAATCCATATGCAGCAAAAGGGAATTAAATCACTATCTCTCATCATGCATAAAATTCAACTCCAAGTGGATCAAGGACCTAGGAATTAGAGACCCTATACCTAATAGAAGAAAAAGTAGTCCCAAATTTTATAATGTAAGATTAGGTCCTGACTTCCTTAACCAGACTCCCAAAGTGCAAGAAATAAAATCCAGAATTAATAAATTGGATGGATTCAAACTAAAAAGCTTCTTCTCAGCAAAATAAATGATCAATAATGTGAAGAGAGTGTCCACAGAGTGGGAGAACATCTTTATTACACACACATCGGATAGAGCACTAATTTCCAGAAGAACACAAAAAAATTAACACCAAAAAAACAAGTAACCAAATCAATAAATGGGCTAAGGAACTGAACAGACACTTCTCAGAAGAAAATATACAATCAATCAACAAATATATGAAAGATGTTAGAAAAATAATTCCTCTCCCTGCCTGGGAGGATCATTCCATCAATCTCTTTCCCACCTCCAACTCTGAGTACACTTCAGGAATCCATACATTTTTGACTGTGAAGTTCATGCTCTGTTCATTAGAGCATTGTCTTTCAATCATTTTTAATTAACATCTTTGGTAAGAAATATATTTGACATTGTGACCCAATATAAACATACATATGTGACAGGTATACACTAGATAGATGGACAGAAAAAAACAGACCTACATGTACACATATATAAAATACTGCCACATAACTGACATAAAAGTTTCATGAGGTACTACTACCACTACTGTGGGCAATGCATGCTAATATTTTCTACTCTATTTTAATTAATTAAATTAATTACTCTATTTTAATTAATTTTAAAAGGAAAAATAGAGGTGAATTCTTTCCTACTAAATTTATTTCATAACGAAGTAATGGGCTGTGACCCACAGTTTGAAAAATACTTCACTATAGTATAATACACCGTACTCACTTCCAGATATAGTTGGACAGAATGTCAAATGATGGAGAAATGTCAGCTTGGGTTGAGGTATTAGCCATGGAAATTCTCAAAGTATAAAACTGAAGGACTGCATTTGTATATCCTGCAACTGAATTGCTTTTCTCTATAATATGCTCCAAATCACTTTTTTGCTACCTAAAACCCTTGAAAAAAAATGTTGGTGTTTTTGTTTTGTTTTATTTTGCTTTGTTTTATTTTTGCAGCCTACCTACAGTATTCAACTTGTAATCTGACACCATTCTAGACTGCAGTGACATAGTTTTTAAGGAAGAAGAAAAAAATCTTAATTCGCTTGTCTTTGAGGGAAAAAGTCTTTGAAATTTATTCAGAGCAGGAGCTAGGCAATGGGGAAAGAATTCATACTATAATCCTCAAAGGAGTAGAACATGAATTGAATTAATGTTTCTTCTGGATATGGGATTCTCTTCTTATGAATAAAATCTTTTGAGATCAGGTAGGAAGTTGTAACCATTTTTCTCTTTTATTACTTTTTCTGATATGTTGCTTTGAATATTTGGGTTTATATTGGCAGTGAGTGATGACCAACAAAGCAGCCTGATTGTGTAAACCATCTTCCTGGGTAGATTTTATTTTGCAGAATCTTTTTCCTGTATGGATACCTGAAGGAACCAGATCACACCTGTGATACCCTTTAGTTCAATCATGTTATTATTTCCTTTGACCATATTATAGATTCGGAGACTCCTTAATGTACATGTTACCTATTTCTATGGTCTCTTCCTAAATGGAAGCCAAAAAGTACAGTCTGTTTTAAGTGTGTCTTTATGATACTGGCTGGTTAATTCAGCCTGTATAATACAATAATTCAAATAATTCAAAATGAATGAAATTTAAAAGTAAACTAAGTTTATCCAGGTTTTGATGAAATTTGAGCATAGATTAATAAACCACTTTCATCAATTTGCTAAGTAATGTCAACTAAAGTTTGCCCTTTGTTCCCCTTATGATCATGTTTCATTATTAATTCTCATTTAGCTAGTTTATACAGCTCCTTCTTAGCATAGACCATTCAAACTATTTCTTTTCCTCATTTTGTCTAACTTGATCAGCTGAGAAAAGTTTTATGTTTTAGTACTCTGATGAATACTGGTTTGATTAAAATTAACTAGCTTGCTTAAACTGTTCTATGGTTGTACTATGCCAGTTCAGTTATTTGACCAATCAATTAACATTGGAATAAATTGATCATTCAATCTGATCTAAATTGAAATAAATATGGCAGATAGGAATACCTGAAAAAAAATTCATTGATTTTTTTCCAGTTATATAACCTCACCATTCATTGAAAAAAAGAATGAACTCTTTTCTCCAAACAACCAATAGAAAATATACTAAATGACTGATAGAAAGATTGACTAAGTTCTTAGATCTAAATAAACATAAATTATCATTTTTTTTTTTGGTACTGGTTTTTTAACTCAGGGGTGCTTAACTACTAAGCTACATCCTCAGTCCACTTTACATTTAGAGACAGGGTCTCACTATGTTGCTTAGGGCCTTGCTAAGTTGCTGAGGCTGGCTTTGAACTCACAATCGTCTTGACTCAGCCTCCCAAACTTCTGGGATTATATGAGTCCAAAGGCCAGAAAGGACAAACATCTTAGCTCACCAAGTCAGACAAGAGGTGTTCCCTCTTACTCAGCCTATTTGTATTATTCAGGTCTTCAATGAATTGATTAATTGTGGTAACCCACATTAAAGAAGGCAATCTGCTTTTTTTCCCTCCAGTCTAACCATTGAAACAGTAATCTCATTCAGAAACATCCTTGCAGATAGACCTAGAATAGTGTTTTACAAAATGTGTGGGCATTTCATGGTCCAGACAAGTTGACACCTAAAATTAACCATTCCTGGTTGTTTTTCTGCTAACTTTTAAGGTAGCCTCATGATGTTATCTCTTTAAGGATATTTGTACATGATATGAGTCGATTTCATTTAGAGCTGGGATCTGTAGCAGTCTAAATGCTATATGGGATTCACATGTCTTCTTAAACTAAAGAAACTAAACAAATTCTTCATCTCTAACTTATCATAGTTCCACCATGAGACTTATTCTTTTGGGATAAAGCAATGTAGATGACATATGCTAAAATGTACATATCTATGGAAGGGAAACATACTACTTACTACATTGACAAACTGGTTTAAGTTAGTTGTCAGGTAGCTTAAAGAAGTCCATTTGTAAATGAGAATTGGGGAAGGAAAACTTGGAAATGGAAAGATCTAGGCTGAGAGTATAGCCACAAAGTGAGTAAGAATGTGTGTGTGTGCGCACACGTGCACACATGCACACAAGGGACAACTGATGGCAATAAGGAAGAGACATGTGAAATAAAGAAATGGCACCCAAAGGTCAATTAAGAAGGAATTAAGGACATTTACTATTTTATCACTTTTTCTGAACCAGTTTTGATTGTCTGATGTAGATAAAAAATGAACACTAGTTTGCTATTCTGGAGATATAGTGGAATCAATCTGGTCAGTCACATGCAAGTCAACTTTTCTCTTGGATCCAATCTATATCTTCCAGCAACTCCACCCCTCATCCATCTTTTCTCTACTGCGAAAGATCTTCCTCAGCCTCAATTATATTTAAGGACTTTATTTATGTAAACATTTCAGTCTTGTGAATGAAAATCAGAAGACTCCCTATGATTAACACAGACTGAGTCCTAACTTCGCAAAGCTCATTCACATTTGGGAGGGGCACACAATGAAATTGTCCAATGTTTCTAACACTGTGGGACATTAAAGAAGCAGAAGGAGGTTGTTCCACTGGATATATTTTCTGTTCTCTTAATTAATCACTGTCCAAACCCCAAAGTTGTACAAGACCCAGAAGATCTTACCCAGAAGACCTAACATAAGTAAATATAAATTAATTGTTCTTTTGCCTCTTTACTGGCCAGCGTAGAATGTTTTGCAGGTGGTCAAATGATATTAATTATCTACAACAAAGGGGAGGATTCTCCTAAATGAACCAAGAGGTAGAATTTAGCCTAATATATTACTCAGAATGAATTCCCAGTGAGCACTAATAGTCTTTATAACTGTAGCAGCAAAGGCTGTCTAGGTAAATACAGCAATTAGTTTGAGCTCAGGGGGAGGGAGCCCAGTATGCAGAATGGAAAGTATTTGTATCTTTTTCATTGAAAAACAATTGAGAAGACATATTCAGGAGCTAGAAAGAAATAAGGAAATAAAAAGGGGAAACCCAATAAAAAGAAAGGAGATTAGTAGAATAGAGGAAGGGGACTGAGGGAAAGTTAGCAGGGACAGGAAAAGGGAAGAACAATAGAACAAAGTTGACCAAATTATGCTATGTAGATATATGAATATACCACAGTGAATTTCACCTCTGTGTATATCTATAAAGCATCAATTAAATAAATAAATAGAAGAAATACCAGTAGAGTAGAGGAAGAAGGTCAGGAGGAGGGAGATGTGGAGGAAATGTACAAGTACTAGGAATTGAAATAGAGTAAATTATTTTCTATGCATATATGAATTTGTCAAAATGAACCCCACTATTATGTATAACTATAATGCACTAATAAAACATTAAAAACTATTGATAAGAATAGCAAAGATTGGGAACATTGGTTGTATAACTATAATCCACTAATAAAAACTTTAAAAAAATTAATAGTAAAATCTTGAAAGTGGGAATAGTGACTAAATACACATAATTTGGTTTATGACTTCAAAATCATTGAGATTATCTTATACCATGAAAAATTATTACACTAGCACCTGCAGGTATCTACTGTCCCTATAAAGAGCAAAAATTAATCAATAAGATCAAGGTTATACATTGGCAAAAGTCTGCTAGGCAAGATTCTTTCTTGATTGACTAGAGGGTCAGTGCTTTAGATGTGATTAATTTGTAGAAGAGAAAATATCTCCATTATAGGAGCCACTTCCTGCTTCTATGTTTTTGCTGCTGAGAATAGGGGGGAAAATCCCTGACATTGGGTATGAGATCTGACATTGGCTTCAGTACTAAAATTTTGCCTGGTATTCAGAACTAAGCTGTGTTGTTTTCCTGTAGAACATGAACAATCTCACAGAATAGCAAAATTAGACAAGGTCCCTCTGAAACAACAATAAAGTGAGACAAATAATGCTAATTCATAATTTTCACCTAAGAGCAAAGAAAACAAATCATGAATGTAAGTACCAATTTCTTGGTTTTTTGACAACTATTCTCAATTCATCTTTCCTTCCTCTGAACTTCTGTATTAATGATTATTTGTGTTACAATATTGTATGCTTAGTTATGCATTGTTTTAGAAGATAATTGTTAAAGGGACAAAATTTTAGTTTTGTGGAAAATAAAAAGAATGGAATATTCCATGATACATAGCTGCTATTTTTAGTATATTTGGAAGCAGGGAGTAAGCTTGTGATGAGTGATCTCAAGGAGAACTTAGTGTTTACTCCAGGAAAGCAGATTTGGACCCTACATAAGCAACTACCTTCTTAAGTCAAAAATCTAAATAACTAGTGGATAACTTCAGGAAAAGAGATCCCTATTGATAAGAGTATTCAGAGAAATACCAGGCAACCTCTCTACTGGTATTGTTATGAACTGATTTGAAAGTTAAGTCAGGCTGACCCCATTCTACTCAGACATCTCACCTGGTGCAGGGAGTTGGTACCCCTTCCTATAAGAGCCCACTTACACAGAAGCTGACACTCCCACCCACTTGCACACTGACTATAATGTCTTTAAACTATGGAGCTGTTCTGAGTAGATACAAGAAGTATGAATTCTAAGAATGTTGTTAGTTGGTACTTCCATTTTATGACTTATGATTATACCCACCCCCTTCTTTGTGGCTTATCTGTTTAATTGGCCCCTCCACCCGCAATCAGTATCTGGGCTGCACAAAGATCTGCTTTCTGCTCCCTTGATGCTGGTCAGAATAAATCTTTTGTCTTTTCTTCAGAAAGACCCAGAGTTTTATTTGTAATTTTAGAATTGTCCCTTAACAATATGACCCAGGAATATTTAAGGATCAGAAGGCAGGCCGAATTAAATGTTTTGCCAGAGTCTTTAAGGTTCTAAAAAAATCAATGATTTTTATGCATTTTTCTCTATTTATGTATGTATATAAGTCATCCCCACTGTACTAATAGCTAACTGCTGCAAGAATCTACCTTTCTTATTACTTTATCCTCCAGATTCCTACCCTGTATAACACTATTCTAGATCTACAATGAGAGCACAATAATTGCTTCCTCACTTTAATATTCCCACTAGAAGAAGGACACTGCTAACTGGGCCACCACCCTCTGGGATTTCCAGCAGTAGTGGGCAAGATCTAAGTTGAGAATACAGTGCTGAAGTCATTATGCCACACTCCTTTATTATTTTTCTTTTAAGATTATATTTTTAGGGACCTAGTGTTCCAAGATATTAGGCCATGTACGTGTTTTCACAGGTTCTTTGCCATGTTCACACAGGTTGCCAACTCTCTTGAGTGTATCTATATTACCTACTAACTATAATATTGACCTTGACAATAAGCAGCCTCATTATTCTTTTCTATATCTCCTTTCTCTCCATCCTATATTCATACTTTGTCATGCCCTTCTTTATTCCACTGGAACAAATAATGAAGCAGGCATGCATGGTAGTCAGAGTGTATAAACCCAAAGCACCATCAGGCTGCTCAAGCACTAGGCTAGGTCCTTCTCTGGGCTGTGCAAGCAGGCAAGTGTCTCCCTACATAGCTGATTGATGAAGTGCCCATTAATTAGCATCTTAAGACTAACACCAGAGAAAAACCATAGCCTGTGAACCAAGCTTGTGATTCATGATTTCCTCCTTTTAACTTTATTGCTTTTACCTCACAGGAGACCACTGTAGTAAGCTCGTTAAGCAGTAAAATGCCATTTGAGTAGGTAGATTGAAGAGTCAGTTGAGAAGGGAGACCTAAAGCTTGCTTGAGAAACAAATTATGATTAACTGAATGCAAACTAAAAGTCAAACTCAACAGAAACAGCACAATTAAACGCAGTCATGTTCCTTTCCTTTCGCCTGAGAGCACTAGCTACAATAGCTCTCTTTCCCTCTTATTTATTGGCCTGTAATAAAATCTTGTTGGATGGGCATAATGGGAATTTTCTGAGTTGAGGGACTATATTGTGTCTAGATATACAGATGGTAATCATCTTTATTTATCTATGACCCTGAAGTCACACCTACCTCAATATAACTACCAGACTATTAGCTTCTGTTCTGCCTTGAAATCTCAATAGCAATAAAGAGCACCTTCCAACACTTGATCAGTCCTCGAAATGATCCTCTCACACTGTGTTTTATCTAGCCTCATATTTTATTAGGGTTGATATTGTCTGGGAGTTCAATCCTTGAGTTGAACGAGCCAAGGCGAGGTTTTTCCTGTTTCCAATTTGGCTTGGTGAGAGAGGTTTAAGCAATTCAATCAAAGTTGGGTAACTGGAGATATTTTGTTAAAGGATACATTTTTTTTCAAATACCAGAGGCTATGTTTACATGCAAAAATCAGGCTTACCAAAATAAGAACACTAACAGGTTGAATTCAACTAACTTAAGGCATGGAGGGGAAGGGAAAGACAGTTTCAATATATGTAAAAAATCCAATTTGACTGAGTTGTTGGTACCACTAAACACTTGATTCAGTAGCATGTGGGCAAAGTTAATATGTCATTGTGTCCTCCTTTTCAAGAGAAAAAAAAGAAAGAAGGAATAAATTGAGGTGATCCTGATACAGCACCTACCACAATTCTGGGCATACTAGAGACATTCATAAATAATTATTGACTGATTAATTGGCCAGAATATCTCTTGAAAATAGTAGCCTAACCTTTTGCATTACCTGCAGCTTCCATCCTAGCAGCTTTGGGGGAAGGCTTAGTCATAAGTCTAGGGATAGAGCCAAAATAAAATGGACTTTTGAATTTTTGTCTTGGTTTCCTAGAAACATTTCATTATCTCTGAGTTCTGCCACTTAGTATTTCATATGTCTGTACATTTTTGTTAGCCTGCTAGACTTCACAGACAAGCAAATAAAAGGATTAAGAATTTTCTTTGAAGAAAAAAAACCCACCACAGAACATAATGTCAATATTTCACTTTGGTAGAGCCATAATTTACTGGATCTTTAATAATGTAACTTTTGCAGAATGAAGAAAGGTCAGACTTCTATCCCTAAATCACCTTTACGATAGTGGCAGTTTTTGTTCTTCTCCACCATTGTGAGATCAATCCTAGCCATCCAGAGGTCAGTATTTTCATTATTAATACTTGGGTATGATTTAGAGGCCCTTTTCCCTAGTGCTATCTATTGGTTTCTCCCAGATGTTTCCCAAAACTTCAGATAATAGGATTATGGAAGAAAAGCTATTTGGAACACATTTCCTCAGTTTCTCTTTCATGCATCTCACAGGAAAATGAAGTATAGCTGTTATACTATTCTCACAGGAGCTATGATGAATAAACTATAGATCCACTAAAGACAGAAAATTAAAAATAAAACCACAAACATGACTTCTAAACAAAGATCAAAATGGGACTCATAAGTGTGTTACTACTGTTTGGAAACATCTAGAAGCTATGGTGTCATCTAATAGCAACCAGCCTATACTGACTCAATTTGGGTTGAATAAGTAAATCTGTATTTTGCAGTCATACATTTATACAAACCACTACATGGAAGGACTCCATTTAATCCACTTAAATTTATCACCTCTCAAGACAAGCCTAAATAAAGAAGCTGAGTGTATGCCTTCACATTTTCAAACCTGTGGTTAAATACCACTTAGTAGATATGTTTAAAATTCTGATTCCCAGGTATTACTCTCAGATATACTAAGATATCAGCTAATCTCAGAGATAGCCTGTAAAAATACATTTTAATATAGCCCTTCACATGAGTAAATACAACTGATCAATAAGCCACCCTTTGAAAAACAACAGCAAACATAGTAGGTGTGTGATTATTCCACAAAGGTCATTGATCTGTCACTGAAGGTAAAAATGTTGTCATTTAATGTTAAAATATAGTATCCCTTTAGAGTACTACAGTAGTCATTATGCCAAAATATAAGACTCATTTCATCTGACAACAGATTTGAGGGGTGTTATGATTTGGATATGGGGTGTCCTCTAAAAGCTCCTGTGTCAATGCAGGAGGTGACATGATTGGATTGAGAGATGTAACCTAATTGGCCCATCCTATTTTGAATTTACTGACTGGATGATAACTGTAGGCAGGTAGTGAGTGGCCAGAGAAGGTAGGTCACAGGGGGCATGTCCTGGAAGGGTATATCTTCTATGAAACCCCACCCTAACCCCTCTGCTTCCTGACCCTGTCATGAGCTTAGCAGTTTGCCTGTGCCACACCATGATGTTCTGCCTCACCTCAGGCCTAGAGCAATGGACTGGCTGACTATGCATTAAACCTCTAAAACCGTGAGCCAAAATAAACTTTTACTTCTCTTGAGTTGTTCTTGTCAGGTATTTTAGTCACAGAAATTAAAAATTGACTAACAGAAGTGGGAAAGTAGATTCTGTGTGGCTAGAAGGCAAACTTTAACTTTCCTAATACATTGTTTACATCCTGTCCTATTCTTTTTTTATTCTTTTTCTAGTTGTACATGCTGAGGATTGAACCCAGGGCCTCCCACATGCTAGGCAAGCACTCTAACACTGAGCTACAACTTAAGGCCCTCTCCTATTCTTTCCAATGAACTACATGCTTGCTGAAGGCATGATCAATCTAAGAAAAATCTTTCAAAGGCACTGCTTTACTATGTGTTCACTAGACAGAGAATGATAGCATGTCAGAAGTACACAGGGATCATTGAGTCTAACCTAATTGTTTTATTTCTATCCCCACTCTCCCTGGGTGACCTTACCTTTTGTCCATGAACCTGTTCTCTTTGGTCTCACTTTTATAGTCTCATTTCTTGATACTGCCTTAATAACTTCCCTGGTCTCAGCCACTTTCCACTGTGGTTTGCAGTACCATGATTTAGCTATAATGTTCAAGAACTTGTTTGATTTCTCATCTGATTTACCATCTACTGGTCTTCCACCACCACTTTGCCTAGTCCTGTAGTTGCTCCACTTTGATTTTTCCCGTTAATTAATACCTTTTAGAAACTTTATAATGTTTAATTTTCCTCTTCTAATAAATGAGAACAAGCAAAGGTGCTCAATCCCTATAGAGAATAGGGTGTCAGAAAGCAGGGAAGGCTACTTTTTAATCCCCAATTTCTTGATCCTATCTATGGCTCCTCATAAATGCTCTCATGGCATCCGATGGCCAGACACCTGGGCCATTGCCCCTAACGCTCTGGATCATGGTTTTAAAAAATCACCACTCCCTTGGATTTCTGCCTCCTCTATAAAGGCCAATGAACTTTTTAAATATATATTTATTTTTTTTTTGTTTTAGGTGGACACAGTATCTTTATTTTATTTTTATGTGGTGCTGAGGATCGAACCCAGTGCCTCATGCATGCTAGGCAAGCACTCTACCACTGAGCCACAGCCACAGCCCCGCCAATGAACCTTTGAAGCTCCATATTTTACTTTGAAAATAAATGCTCCCAGAATTTTAAGTTATTTTCATGCCTTCCTCCTTTTAACACTTTCCTCCTTTTACTTCTAGAATAAAATTTACATGATTTTCTGGTAAAATTAAACTTCTCTATTTGAGGAAGAAGAAGGAATCAGGCCCCCTGAGTTTCCCACTTACCTTCCCATACTCATATTAGCCTTATAATAATTCAGTATAACCCCCAAGGCCCCTAGAAGTTTGAAGAGTCTGAACTGTACGAAAACATGTTCTACAAACAATTATGGGTGATACATAAACAGTATTCGCATTTTAGATTACTTGGGGCTAAATTAAATTCTGTTACAATAATCAGATGACTATCACTAATTAAAGACTTAGACACACATACAAATTTGTGCAGCAGTACATTATATTTTTCCACCTGGAGAAGTGAATAATAACAACAATAGAAACTACTGTTTATTGAGTGAAGACAATGCATTAGGTACCATAATAGTTGTTTTACCTTCTTTCCTTGCATCATTTATTGTCCACAGCAACCATACAAGAAAACTGTGATTACTCCCATTTTACATATGATAAAATTGAGGTCAGAGAGGGTACATGGGTTAGTTTTCCCATCTAAGTGACAAATTTGCAGACATTTCACTAACCCTAATGCCTTTCTTCTTTACACCATATAATGAAGCACTGAAATATTGTCTCAACAGAATATCTAAAAACATTTCCTTGAAACTCTGTGCTTATCTCTAGTAGAGACAATACAGCAGTAAAGCAAAGGAATTTGAAAATAAAAGCTGAGCCAAGAATCAGTGGGGGAAAAAAACATGACAAGTTGGGTGTTTCAAAGCAAAAGAGTCCAGTGTGCCACAAATTTTTTCAATATTGAATCATGCAAATGCTCTCTAATCAGCAGCAGTGCAGACATTTTGGGTTTCACTTTTGAAATGAATGTGAAAACTCTTGGTCTAGTATCTCAACACAGCTGTTTCAAGTCCCCTGGGAAGGGCATTGAGAGAAGGCAGTGTTGGCATAGTGGAGATTTTGTCAGATGATTCCTTTCCACATTAGACTCTTTACAGAATATTTCATTTATTTAACCCTATCATATCTGGTATCTCACAAGAAATCATTTTATATCAAAGACAATTTTCCTTAAAATTTGTGGGACTTAGCATTTTAATAGGCACCATTGTTTCTTCTGATCAAATATACTAGGTCAATTTTTTAATATCATTTGTCATTTAACTGCTTGCCTATAAGGGTATTTGTTTCTGCAGTCTATCCCTCTATTTATATAAATCCTCAATCTGACGTCAGTGCTCCCCTCTCCTTTCTGCTGTTCTCTCTGTCTCCCCAAGCTCTAATACACACACTGTTCTTGTTTCTATGTGATCCTTAGTTCTTAAGGAATCTTCTATTTCTAACCTCTTAATGATCTTTCTTACACTCCTTCCCAGGATGTCTATCCTGTTTGGCTGGTCTTTAAGATACCACCTACCTTAATCTCCATCTTTCTGGGAAGATATGATTTAACTGCCTACATGGGTCTGATTCCTATCCATGCCCACATTTTCCATCAATACTTAAAGAGTTTCTAACAGAGTGCTCCCAGTATTCCTTCCCATAGCTCCATCCTTGACTCTTAAGTTTTTATGCCCTACTTTGAGGGCTGTGTGACCTTGCACTAATTTTATATTATGGTTTTCAAACTATTAGAGAACTTGGGGTTTCTACTGGATTACTTCAAAGCCACAGTGGAGTAAAAGGAAGATTCAGGGGTTGTAGCTCATGGAGACCCACTAAGGAAAGCTTCATTCAGAGCAGTCCCATTTCTATCTGGTTTTCATATTGAATTTCACAAAAATTTTATTTGAAACAGTCTGCCCAAAATATTTAAGATCTATACATCTATCCTTTAACATTAACCTAAACTTAGTAATTCTATCTTTAATTTATGACTCAATTAATCCCCAATCCTGCTGCTGACAGGTAACAAGCTACAAATTTCTCTGTGAACAAAGACAGAACTTCAGCCAAAACCAGAGAACAAATTTGAGCTCCATGCTGTCAACATTTGATATTGCTGAATTTTGTTTCATTTCAAGGAAAAAAAACATGAGGATAAATTTGAGAATCTCAAGAAGTGCTACATCATTGGACAAAGGGTAAGCTTAGAGTAGTTCTACATGAAATAATTTGATTCTAATATTGATATTAAAGATGTATTTCTCTAATCAGCTAAGATATCAAAGTCTGAAATATTACAGAAGGGAACTGTGAGTGGCAATAGCATCCTAGCTACACCATAATTTAAATCTCTTCACAAGGACTCCTTGAAACATGGGGAAAAGGAAGATGGTGAATGGATCCCAATCAAATCACTGTGGCTACATAATTACTTTCAGAATAAAGCAAAGTGGGGTGAAGGGAAGTGTGGCTTCAGAAAATAGTTATGGCCTTTAACTATATGAGTCTGAGATAACTGAATTTGGGTCCCTAAATATGTTTAATGCTTCCTTATGAATATTGAACAGAGGATTTATACCTGAGTCTAAATTCTTAGCTTTCCTCATATTGCATTCATTACTTCTTCTCAGTCTCTTTTGCAGGACCTCCCTCCACTTTGAAATCTCCAAATGAGTTATTCTACATCTCAGTTTAAAGCTCTTTTTTCTTTTTCTACAAACTCTCTACAGATAATATAATCTGTTCTCACAACATTAAATGCTGTCTCCTCTATTCCATTTTGCTTAAGCCACAAGGGCCTCAGTGATAAGCAGTCTTTATTCAATGGTTCCCAATGATGCCTACCTTATAGTATTCAAATCCTTGTGTAATTCTCTTCATGTGAGTAGAGAATGAACATAATGACTTGCCTTTAACAAAAAGAATACGGCAAAAGGGATGGTGTATCACTTTAGAGATTTACAGACCAAATCTGGATTCCTTCCTGTTCAATCATTTCATGCTGCTGTGCTTGATTGCTTTGAGGGAAGCCAGCTGCCACATTATCAGCTTCTTTATGAAGAGGGCCACATGAAACGAAACTGAGGGATTTTTCTAAGCAACCACCACGAAGGGACTGAGGCCTTCAGCCCAACATCCTGTGAGAAACAAATTCTGCCAGAAGCCGTGTGAATAAGAAGTATTTCCTCCCCAAGTTAAACACTGAGATATCTGCAGAATGGCTAATACCTGGGTTGTAGCCTTGGGAGATATAAGTAGCCAGATGAGTCACACCTAGATTCTTGACCTATAAGTACTGTGAGAAAATAAGTAATTTTTGTCTGAAACTACAAAGTTTTGGGGTAATATTATATAGCAATAGATAACTGCTATAGTTTGAGTCTGCAATATCCCCCAAAGGCCTATGTGTTATAAGGCTTGGTTAACAGTTTGGCACTATTAGAAGGTGTTACAACATTTAAGAAGTAGGGCCTAATGGGAGGTCTTAAAAACTTGAAAGTGCGCCTTCAAAGGGAATAGAGGGACTCTAGCTCCTTTCTGTCTTTCCTGACCCAGCCATGAGGTAAACAGTTTGCACTGCCAGACACTCATGTCATCATGTGATACCCATCTCCACTATAGGCCTAAAATCATTAGATCTACCCAATTTTGGACTGGACCCTCCAAGTGAGCCTTTTCTCCCTTTTTTCAAATATACTATTTTTAAATACCTTTATTTTATTTGTTTTATTTTTATGTCATGTCAGGGATCAAACCCAGTGCCTCATACATTCTAGGCGAGCACTCTACCACTGAGCCACAACCCCGGCCCAGCCTTTTCTCTTTTTAAGTTTATTGGTATCAATATTTGCTATAGTGATGGAAAGCTAACTAACAAAAGAACTAACACAGCTTCCTTCAACAAACCAGAACATGCAGACTTTAAAGCTTTTATACTATTTTCTCTGTCTGGGGCATATATATCTCTACATAGCATTCTCTGTTTCCTTCCAGTTTTTCTCAAGTGACATCTTTTCTGAGTAACTTTCCCTCACCACTTTTTATAAAAATAGTGATTGCTATTTTTATAAAAGGTGGTGAGGGAAGGTTATTAGTACTTCTAATAACACCATTATTAATAACACCATTATTAGTACTTCTAATAACACCATATTTTATTTTTCTCTATCTCATTTACTTCCATAGGACAAATCATATATTTATTAAGTCATTATTTGCCCCATCAAAATGAAAATTCTATAGGGGGCTTGTGATAGTATTCATTTTGTTCAAGCTATACTCCTATTACCTAGACTTACCTATTTATGGCATATGAGGAACACTGTATGAATGAATCAGTTTTCCAGTTCACAGTACAGAGTCATAGAAATTTTAAAACATAGAGTTTAGGAGTGAGAATTGAATGAAGGGCCAAGAAGATATGTCTACCAAGACTTCAGTCTCTAAAGCATGGGAAGAGGAATACAAATAATGCAGGAGTCCAGAAATAACAGGAAAATATGTAGAATTGTAATAAGATCATAAAAGTAATGCCTTGGATAGTATCTGGAACTAAGAAGTAGAGGTGGAAGTTGTTTGAAATGGTCATACTAGGACATATTTTGTACTAAAAATTGACATAATTAAAATATGAATTGAATGTCACAGTGTCACACAAAGAGAAAACTTATAGGTAAATTCTAGTCCTTAGGCTTAATCAACATTTAAAGTATAGGTAACATTGAGAGAAGAGATGTTTTTTGGAATGTGGGGCAATAGAAAATCAAATATTTGGGTTTGAATATATTACATTTGAGGCATTTTCAGATTTCCAAATACCAGAGTTGTAAAGCTATAGTATAAATATGAGTATCATCCATAGGAATAGATGAATTCCCTTAAGCAATATGTACACATAAAGAAAATGGCAAAAGCTTTATCCCTAGAAAGTTGTCAGTTATTAGCGTTAAGAGAGAGGAAGAGGATTCAACAAGAGATACTAAGAAGGTGGAAAATCAAGAATGTTACATTCTAGAAACAAATTAAAGAATGTGTTTCAAAACAAGGAAATGCATGTGGTCATGGAAATGCTCCATTCAGATTTCCCTTGCAGGGGCATACTTGACCAGCAACCTCAGCTTTTTCACTGTCCTTTATCCACTGTGCTATTTGTGTTGAGGCCATGTTTTCCTTGAACTCTTGCCAACCAATGACTGAGCACAGTGCAGGGACTCCTCAACTGTGATTCCAATAACTCACCTTATTCCTTACTTCCTTTTCACTTTCACCAGTTTCTTACCTGTATTGCAGACCAAGATTCTCCGTGTCTCCTCTTCTTCCCTCCCTTTTATCATTCATAGACATTGTACTCAATAATTTTCTTATGACTTTAATTCCATCTTGGTATGTTTTATTTTGATATGAAACCCATTATTTTGTACCATCAACGTGTGCTAATAATTATAATAAAATTACCAAAAGTAAAATTCCAGAACCTACAAAAAATAAATAATACCAACTGCTCCATGGAGGCCACAAATCGAAACCAAGGGATTAATTGTATCAATGACATTAAAAGGTAAATTAGGAAGAGGAAAGAACGATATATGACTATTTGATTGAACAAGATGATGGCCATTCATGACCTTAATAAGAAGCTGTTTCAAAGGGTAGGAATGATAGCCATATGAAGCAATGATTTCATTTCCTTTGGATATATATCCATAAGAGAATTTGCTTGGGGGCAGAAAATGGTGACATATAAGTCATACAAAATAGTAAATAAATAGACTTAACAAGTTGAAAGATCTAATATGCAACATGACCACTATAATTAATAATAGTGTTATATAAAGTTTTTGTTAAATTATTGTAGCTGCTATTGCCATAGAAGGGAAAAATGTATAATCATGTGAAGTGATGATGTTAATTTGTTCCATTATAGTAATGATTTGACTGCATATATATCCTATAAAATAATTTTGTTTACTTTGCATATACATGATAGCATTTGTTTTAAAAAATAATAAAATGAAAAGTAAAGGGTAAGGATGAGAGTCTTATTGGAGTTTATTAAAAAAATAATAGGAAATAGAGACATTGGGTACAGATGACTATTTTTAGGAGTTTTGCTATAAAAGGAAGCAGAGAAAGGGGAGAGAAGCTTGAGGAGAATGTAGGGTCAATGTTGGATTTTTTTAAAAAAATGGAACAAATTACAAGATGTTCATATAGTGATTCTAATGATCCATGAGGTGGATAAATTTGATTCTGCAAGAGAAAGAGAAGATAACCTCTGGAGAAAAATGGTTGAAAAGGAGAGGGGGTGAGAGATGAGAGATCCAGCACCTATGCAAAGGATTGACCTCAGACAAAACCAGGGACAGCTCATCTATTGTAAGAAAACAACAGAAGTGGGTTGGTATATTTGGTTGTGGGAAGATGAAATAGTTTCATTCTGATTGCTTCTATTATCTCAGTGAAATAAGGCAATCAACTCAGGCTGAGAAGTAAAGGGACTGTTGGAGATTTGTACAGGAAGTAGATGAAAATAATTGTCTGGGAAAATGGGAGTTCAAATTGAATTGAGAAGTAAGTTAGGACAGTACTAACGGCTCCTTTGATATTTATAGGTTGGAATTTAAAGTTAATCCAGTCAATATAGCTGTATTTTTTTCCAGGCAGGTAGGTTTGGCCACTTCTGTGTAGAATCTGAGTTGGTGGAGTGCTAGATTAAGCCAGGGTTAAGGATTTCTAGGTGAAGATAATAGAGAAAGTGCTTCAGTATTTTGCAAAACTGTGGTGATGATAAAGAAGAAATGAGACTATAAGTAAGTCACAAACAGTTAAACAAGTTGAGGAGTCAAGAAATTGGAAATCCAATAAGTATTTAAAGTAGTATTGAGAGAGCTGCAAGATCAAAAGTTAGGAGTGTATGAAAAGTAAGATGCTCTAAATCAAATTTTTGAAAGAATTTCAGCTTATTAGTAATGACACAGTCTAGACTGTAACCATAGAAAGAATTGGCTGAGATGGTAGGAAAGTCAAAATAACTGAATAATCCAGAGAATTAGAGCTGGGGTTAATAGCTCAGTGGTAAAGCGCCTACCCAGCACATATAAGGTACTGGGTTCAACTCTCAGCACCACAAAAAAATAAACAAATAAAATAAAGGTATTGTGTCCATATATAACTTAAAAATAATTTTAAAAAGAAGTCAGAGAATTAAAAGATATCTATATAGATACTCATGGCACCAAGAATGATAAAGGAGAAAAGAGAAGTCAGTGAGTCAAAAAACAAAATTACCAATAAATGTGGGGAATGACTAGTAATTCAGCATATTACTCTAACAAGGAAGGTGACTGGTATGATGCCTAAAATTTCGGCAAAGATTAGTTTTTTTATTAGTGTATTATGTTTTTACATAATATTGGGGATCATTTTGACATAATGATACAAGAATGAAATATAATTTTTTTCCAATTCAGACTTTTGTATTTTCCCTTCCCTCCACTTGCCCTGTTTCCTTTTTACTACTGTACTGGTCTTTCTTCTATTTGTTTACAGTTTTTAAAATTAGTGCATTATAGATATACATAAAGGTGAGACTCACTGTGTTATACTCATATATATACATAGGATACTTAGGTCAGATTTATTCCACTCTTCCTACCTTTCATGTCCATCCTCCCCTTCACCACTCCCCATCCTTCCTTTGCTTCCAGATGTCTGTCAACAGATGAACGAAGAAAGAAAATGTGGTATATATACACAATGGATTTTTACTCAGCCATAAAGAAGAATTAAATTATGGCATCTGCTAGTAAATGGATGGAAATGGAGAGCACCGTACTAAGTGAAATAAGCCAGTTTCAGAAAGTCCAAAGCAAAGTGTTTTCTCTCATGTGCAGAAGCTAGAGCAAAATAAGGAAAAAGAAGGGGAAATGTCATTAAAATAGAAGAGAGATCAGTAGAGATTAGATTTTTTGAAAAGAGTAGGAAAGAGAAACCTGAGAAATGTACAGTGTATGAAATAAAAACAATTATTACTTGTAAAGGTTGCAGGGGAAGTTGCAGCCTCAAAGAAGGCCAGGACTCACTTGGAACAAGAATGAAAAGTAGATAAGGGGGAGAACATGATATTGGGTCAGATTAAGAGAATGTAGAGAATGAGGGATAGCCTGGGGATTGTATATCTGGGCATGACTGAGGTAAATAGATATATATAAGGCATGAAGTGTTGAGCCTAGAATTGGGTTCCTTAAGGTAAGGTAGGTAATTAGATCTAATTATAGGCTTTTTTTATTAAGAGATGGTCTTTGAAGCAGTTTATAATGGTGATGCTTACAGTGTTAAGGAAAGTTATCACATTAAATTCAGGAAAAAATAACATGCTCAACCCTGAAGTTGGTAGTGCTATACTTTGGGATGGGTGGGCTTCATTGAAGCACATAGAACTGGAGCCTCTTTTAAATCCAATTCTGTGTCTAGAAGGAGGGAATGGCCTCACAAAGTGGACATGGAGCTCTGAAAGTCTTAAAGTCTAATTTAAATCTAGAAGATTTCCGTGGCCTTTTAAAATTAATTTTATCAATTTCAGAATATAGTAGGAAATGTTGAAAAGGATTTTACCAGGAGCTCATTGAACTACTTTTTTAGGTGTTACTGGGGTCAGGGAGAGATCATGTGGTCAATTAAGTTGGGAAATGCTAGGTTAAAGAAACATAGAGGTTTCTTCTCTGCAGAACATCACAGAATCCTTTATATGGAAATGTGATATATCTAAAAGAGGTTTATGCGGGTAATTGGGGATGTGATACATGATAGTTACTCCAACAGCATCACCAAGCAAACCCAGGTTTAGAGATGAGAAAGGAAGAGCTTTAGACCCTGAACCTGTGCTGAAAAGAGGAGACAGATATGCATACATACACTGGCAATGTGCTACCAAAATGCATAAATATGATTTTATGAATTCAATCTTTGTCTTGCTATAGTTTGGATCTTGAACATCTCTCAAGGGTTCACATGTTAAAGGCTTTGTCCCCAGAATACTGTTAATGAGAGGCGATGGAATCTTTTAAGAAGTGGGGATTAGTAGGAGGTCTTTAAATCACTGGGAGCATGACCTTGAAGACTACTGTGGAACTTGTTGCCCTCTTTGCTCTCTTTTGCCTCCTGGTCCCAAAGTGAGCAGTTTTGCTCTATTATACACCCCCACTATTCATGAGCTGCCTCACCACAGACAGAAAGCAATGTGGGCAATAGATCATGGACTGGAACCTTCAATACTGTGGACCAAAGAAAACATTTTCACTTTACAAGTTCATTATATCTATCATTTTGTAATAGTAACAGAATGCTAATCTATACAATCCTTTGCCCCTTTGGTCTGTATAACCATTTAGAGTCACTTTTTCTTTACTGAAGGATTTTCAAAGAGTAGTGGCTCTTGATACTTCAGCTTTTAGTTTACCTTACACAGTGAATCACTGAACTTAAAGGCATCTGGAATGATTGGGACACAGCAGTTTTTCCTTTTATTTTTTGATGAATCACTTTCTAAAGTAAATATTTTAAACTTATAATAACTCTCCTTAATTCATGTGGTGCGTATGCAAAACCCTATATCAGAACTTACAAGAATAACAACTCTAATTCAAAATTATGGTGAAGAAAAGGTATTAACTACACATCATTGTCAGCTTTGCTCATTTACACATCCTACCAATTTGATCTATTTCTTAAATTGAAGTCATCAAGAAAGATAGATGTTTCATAATCATCTAACATAATGTAGTGAAGCCATTCTAATAAAAGTACTTAAACCCACTATAATTTTCAGTTGGTCAGTATCTTCAAGCTTCATTGTATATAGTACAAATAAAGAATCAAGTTTGGAAAATAAATTACATGTTACTTTAAAATACCATTTTACTTATATCCTTTCCATAAAATAATGGAATGAATTATAGGTTGCATATTTAAACATGCATTCCCTAAAGAGTGATGGAGTTTAGTCACTTTAAAGTGACCATTAATTAATGTTCTATAACTGGTAAGAAAAGAAAAAAAAATTCAAAATACAGGATCCTAGTTACTGGTTATTTCCCTATCTCTAATCCATCAGACATTGGCAGCCTTATAGTTGCTGTACAAGTTTAGTATTTGGAGAACATAGAGTTGACACCTCTGAAATTGTTGCTGCCCCAAACAAAAGAAAATGAAATATGAGCTTAGAGGTTAACATTAGTTTAAGTAGAAATAACAAAATGAAACTGTTTTAGACAAAATTCTGAGAAAACATGGGAATTCTTTATTTTCCTTTTTTTTTTTTTGTACCAGGAATTGAACCCAGGAGCACTTAACCACTGAGCCACATCCCAGTCCTTTTAAAATTTTTATTTATTTTGAGACAGGGTCTCACTAGGTTACTTACAACCTTGAGTTGATGAGCCTGGCTTTGAACCTGTGCTTCTCCTACCTCAGCCTCCCAAGCTGCTGGGATTATAGGCGTGCACCGCTGCGCCCTTTGGAGGTTCTTATTGTTGGTACTTTTAGGTTTTCAGGAAAATAATCATATCAGCAACCTATTTTGGATCAGTATCTTTGTTTTACTCTTTTAAAAAAAAACACTACCCATTTCCATGCCTGGAGAAATGCAGTATAAAAGCTATTGGGAACCGAGGTGTGATGACTGATAATCCTGTAAGGACTGGGACCACCAAATCTGCCAAAACTAGGATGAAGATTGAGATGGTGAGAGAAAGGGATCACTCACGTTTCAGTTGTGGGAGACACTTTAGATACTTTATCTCATCTGATTCTCAGAAGAGCCATATGGATTAGTAGAAATTAAGTGACAGGTTAGAACAGACAGATCCAGGATGCTATTCCAGGTCTGTATCATACTGGTTAAATGTATACTCATTGCAAAACTTTCTCCAATAAATTGTTTCTCTTTTACAAAATACTAAATGCAAATTTATCTTCCAAACACTTATCTCCCTTTCTTAAAAGCAGAATGTCATAGTAAAAAAGAAATATATGTTGGGTTTTTTTTTCCTAGAGATTCTTTGACACCTAAATTCCATCTAAACCACATCCTACTAAAATTTAATTTTATGAATAAACTCCAAATGAGATAACAAATTGCATACATTTGAAGAATGCATTACACAAGACTTTGTCTTTAATGACAAAAATACAGCATTCATGTATTTTTAAATTTTCACAACATCAGCACAAGGTAGAATCTACTATGTGATGGGTACTGTGTTAAGCATTCTATTCGTAGTACCTGTCAGAATCCATGCAGGAAACAGATGGCACACTAAAATGGGATAATTGAGAGTTTAATGGAGAAACTATTCACAAAAGGTGAGTGAGATTAAAGGATGGCACGGTTTGCCAGAGTTAACAATAGCCAGAAGCCTTTTACCTACTTTGCTGAAGGATAAAGGAAGTAAGAACATTTACAGGACTTCAGAAAATACTATAGCTGAACCTATAGTTGTAAGAGACAGAGACACCTGACAAGAGTTGTGACTTTAGTTAAAGGAACATAGCCAATTATAACTCATGACAGATTTTCAGAGAGGGACCTGGGATAATAAATACCCATATTGTACTCCTGATTTCTAACCTCCTCGTGGTTGAACCCAACCAGAACCAGGAAAGCAAGGGAGGCCCAGCTTTCTTATGACATAGAACAAAGTAGAGCTGGGGTCTAGGGAAAGGAAAGGAGACTATTCAGCATACATGTATTTTTGAATCTTCACAACATCAGCACAAGGTAGGTCTGAGTTTATATAAAAACTGTGATTTGTGACTAGTTGGTGCTGGATGAGGGTTATACTATAATCCCAGAATATGGATGAATAAATTGAAGTTTAGAGAGAATAATTTGCCGAAGTTCACAATGCTAGTCACAGATAGACTCATATCAATCTATCTGAATCCAGAGTTGTCATGCACTACCTAAATTGCACAACAGCATCTCTCATGGAACATTTTAAAACTGAATCACCCAGAGCATATAAAAAGCTCCTGAAAAAGCACTCCTGGAGGGCCCAGAAATGTATATTTTAAAAGTTCCACAGATGACTTTGATGTGTGTATTAGGGTTGAGAACCAATGACTTTTTAAATAATTTCCTCAAAAGTGAATTTCCATAAGTCACTTAACTTCTTAGAGTCTCAGTTATATTAACTACAAACTAAGAAATTATTAGCATCATAGAACTGCCACTACAATTAATTGGGGATTTATATGTGTACATACATATATACATATATATACACATATATATATATACACATAAATATATATATACATATATATATATATATATATATATAATAGCTATCTATATATAACCTAGCATGATTTCTGAGATAGAAGGTACAAAATAAAATATCTTTTCCCTTTTATTTCCTCTTTACTTGTCCTAAAACCTAGCTTTAGAGTAACTGACCCTTTTAGCCAGTATGGTAATATGGGTTTACATACTCTAAGTGCTAGATATTTCAGAATTCTGATTCCTGATCTCAACAAAGCATAGTATAACTCTCATCCAGCACCAACTAGTCACAAGTCACTGACATTATATAAACCCATAATAATAAAAATACACAAAACAACTAATGTGATAGAAAAAGTAAGGATATTAAAATGTTAGTAATCATATAAATCATGCACAATTTTATAAAATAATATTGATTTATTATTTTGCCCCATAGAAGGAATAAGTTACTAGCATTAAATATTTCTTCAAATGCTGCTCTCTCCCTGAATATCATCTACATGTGTGGTTTTACCACTTTTTAAAAAATATTTTTTAGTTGTTAATGCACTTTATTTATTTTTGTGTGGTACTGAGAATTGAACCCAGTGCCTCACACATGCTAGACAAGCACTCTACCACTGAGCTATGACCCCAGCCCTGGTTTTGCCACTTTTATGCTCCAAGCTCACACATCTATAAATTCAGTCTTGAATTTCCTTCTGAGTCCAAGTCTCAAATATTCAAATGCCTACTGGGCATACCTACCTACATGTTCCACAAACACCTACACATATCCAAAACTGAACTCATAATGTGGTCTGTTCACAACCACACCTTCTCTATTCCCTTTCCTAACTAATGGTACTAGCTAGAAAACTAGTAGTCATCTCTTCCATTCAAATGGTAACCAAATACTATTAATACTATTAATTCTTTGACCCCACTATAATTGAATTATCTCTTTCCATTTAATGAATACTAAGATTTTCCTGATTTTTTGTTCTTACGAATATTACTGCAATAGACATTCTTTTATGTATCTTTTTAAAGTCACAAAATTTTGATCTTGATTTTTAACTTAGCTTTTTAATAAGTAGGACATTGGCATGGTTCAAAAATCCCTCCCAAACTATCCATCATCCACCTAGAAACTACTCCTCCATCTCTCCAGATAATTGCTCTTAGTAATTACTTATGTATCCTTCCATTGTATTTGTATGTATTTACGAAAGAACACAGATATACATTATTACATCCATTTTTATACAAAAGATCACATGCTTTTGATGTTAAAATCAATTTTTAGATTAAATAATGTGTTATTAAAGTGTTGTATGAGTCAATTATGAGGACCCTATTCTAGAGAATAGAAAATTTAGAGATGAGTAAGAAAAATGAAAAAAAGATGACTGGGCCTATTTCATTGACTCTTGTTAAGTGAATTTAAATATCTTTTATCATCCACATTAAAAGGCCTTGCAGACCTTTCAGGTACAAACTAGTTAATGGCCTTAGCATTTGATAGAAATATATATATGGAATTTTTATTAGATTATCTATCAAAAATTTATGATTAAAAAAGAGACAAGAGTGGTACATGATCACCTAAATCATTCCACATTAAATTACACACTACTGGCATGTGTGCTGATTGGAAATATTTTTTAATTATGTTCATTAAATTTTTTGTAAGAAAATGATAGCCCAGGGAGATGGAGAACTAAAGACAACCTTCAGTCAATGTAGGAGTCACTTTCTCAAAAACTGTGCAAAACTCCACGTATAAGATAAAAGCAAACTGCAACAACTTTTGAGGAAAGTCATTTGGCAAACATATAAAAACACATTGAAATTGCATATAGGTGTGTGTGTGTGTGTGTGTGTGTATGTATGTATATAAAGATATATATATATATATATATATATATATATATATATATAAAGATATATTTAACCTAATAAACTCACTTCTAAGGATATAAGTCAAAATGCTAAAGAAAATGATAGGAGCTATTATTTTATAAGGTCAATATTTAAAAACAAATGTCTGTGAATGGAGTAATTAATATATTTCATATATGTCTAAAATATTATTATTAAAATAGTATCAACAAAAATAAGGAGATTTCACCAAATTATTTTAATGAAAAAAGCAGGTACTCGAGAGAAATTTTTTCTCATGACTGATTCATGAAAAATATTGGAAACTAGATATAATTGGATCCCAATTTTATGATAAATGCATGAAAATTATGAGGGGAAAATACATACTATAAAGGCAATTTTAAATTCTAGTATTATGAGTAATTTTTATTTTAATTATCTTTAGTTTTTAAATTTTTCAAATGTATACCAAAGGCATGTATTGTTTTAAAATCATACAGTTATTTTTATGTACAAATTGGATACTCCAAAAAGGAAGTACTTTGCAATAACCATATAAAACACAGTAGAAGTCCACTTGTAGCTATTATGGACTATTTTGCAGCAGACCAATCTTCCATCCCTGAGCAATTAGAAAAGTTGGATTTAAATAATAATAATAATGTGCTTAATTGGTACAGAATTTTCTTTTCAGGTGATGGAAATATTTTGGAACTAGATAGAGACAATGAATACATTAAATGCCATTGAACTGTTCACTTTAAAATGATTAATTTTGTGTTATATGACATTCAGTTTTTAAAATAATCTGTTTAAAGGCCTCAGAAAGTAATCAGATAACCAGCAATTGAGGGAATAAGATCCCAGAGCAAAGAAAAATGTCTTAGTGTGATCTTGCCATTCTATGTATTATTACCCCTTGAAACATCTGTTAATTCATCAAATGCCTTGTCCCAGGTGCTAAGAAATAAATGGAAAGAAGTTTCTAAGGAAAGAAGTTAAGTATAGCTTTCAGCAGTCTTATGGTGCTGGGCATATTTGGAAAAATATTTTTCAACTGTAATTCAGATCCTGTCAAGAAGGAGAGACTATGCTAAATAAATATCTTAGTACTTTACTTGGGATCCCTGAAAGGTTATATTATAATAAAATAAAATCATAAATAAGCCATATTTTACAAAGACTTAATGAAACCTAACCTTAAATGAGTTTGATCCTGATTTAAGTTCCCTACTACTACTCCAACTTCTTGATAAAATTTAAAGAAAATTCCCTCTAAGCTTCTACAATTAAAAAAAAATCATTGTGTGTGAAATTATCATGCATACCAAAGACCAAGAAAAATAGTCAATAGTAACAGTGTACTGTCTACATATATGTGTGTGTGAATTTAATCAAAATGTTCACAAAAATGTACACATGTAAAAAATATGCAAGAATGTTTAGAGCAGCACTGTTAACAAGAGACAAAATCTGGAAACAACACAAAACTCCAACAGTAGAATGAATAATCACTGATGTATTCACACATTGAAATCAATGCAGCAATAAAATGAATAGACTACTGATTAGAGGCAACAAGTGTGCATTAACTTCACAAATATGCTATTGAATGAAACAAGACCAAAAATTATAAAAATATATACACATAAAATATATATTTAATTTATAATATATGAAATATATCTAAATTGTGATAGATGTCAGGATAGTAGTTAGCTTGGATGAGGTGTAGGTAAATAACTGTGAGGGACCTATATGGGGCTTCTGGAGAGCTGGTAATATTCTGTTTCCTTATTTGGGTGGTAGTTACATAAATATGCACATTTTGCAAAACTTCATTAAGCTGTATATTTATTATCTGAGTACTTTTATGTTTGTATGTTATGCTTCAGTTAAAAAGCTTGCTTTAAAAATCAAAACTGGAATGATCTGTTACTAGCAAAACTTCTGGGGTTTGTCTGTTGGCTACTCACACGGAGTGAAAAATTACAACTGTCTGTTAAGTTCTGTGCATGGTTCCTTGGAGAAGTGAGGGGAAAAAAGGTAGAGTACAGTGAAATTAACTTTTCCCTATTTCTCCTTCCCCCTACTCTCCCCAACCTTTTATACAACTGTTATGGGCCAATTTAAAATAATGTGTTTTTTTTTAATTAGAGACATGTTCTCTGCCTTGGGAAATGTACATCCTGAGAGAAAACACTTCCCCACAAACATCACACCATCTTAAGTTATGCCTGGGTTTTTAAATGAGTTCCTTTCTGTACCTTTTGACTTCTCTAAATATGATAGATATCTTGGGAACCAAATGGTTTTTATTGTTAGCCAATTTAGGCAGGTTCTACCTTCTGTGTGAATCTGACTAGAATTGGCTGAAAATCATTAATCTGTCCTGTCAACATTCCTACTTCCATATCATTGATATTCCATATCAAAAAGACAGAAAATAATATATGCTAATAAGGATATAGAGAAAGGGAAACTTTTATATACTATCGATAGGAATTTAAGTTAATAGACCCATTGTGGAAAACAATGTAGAGGTTCCTCAAAAACTAAAAATATAATTATCATATTATCCAACCATCCCTCATATGGGTCTCTCCCCAAAGGAAATGAAATCAGCATATCAAAGAGATACCTGAATGACCATGTTTATTGCAGCACTGTTCAAAATAGTCAAGATATGGAATCAACCTAGGAGTCTATCAATGGATAGAAAAAGGAAATTCAGAATTCATATAAAATGGCATATTATTCAGCCTTACTAAAAGAAATTCTGTCATTTGAGACAGCATGGATGAAACTGGAGGACATTATGTTAAGTGAAATAAGCCAGGCATAGAAAATCAAATATCACATATTCTTACTCATATATTAACGCTAAAAATTATCTCATAGAGTAAAATAGTAGTTAATAGAGTTTGGAAAATGTAGGGAGAGGAGGTAGAGAGGGATTGGTTAACCAGTACAAAAAAATGGATAGGAAGATAACATTCTAGAATTCTGTAGCCTAGTAGGATGGTATAGTTAATAATAATTTACTATAGATTAAAATAGCTAGAAAACAGGATTTTGAATGCTCCCAACACAAAGAAATTATAAATATTTGAGGTGATAGATATGCTAATTACTCTGATTTGATCATTACATCTTATAAAGATATATCAAAACATCACACTGTAACCCATAAATATGTACAATTACTACATGCCAATTAAAAATAAAAAGTACATTTAAAAATTCCTGCTTCCAGAGACACAGATCATTGGAGAGATTCATTTATGTGTGCTAATCTGAACTACTTCCCCTCTTCTGTGTGCTAAATGTACTGCTTGACAAGACTTCAGTTGTCTGTGAACTCCCTAGCAGACTACCCACAACCATGTCCCAAACATTTTCTATCCTTCTTAGTTGTTCACTTCTGAACTTATCCCAGTATGGTTCAGAAATTAAACTGACCTGAGAAAATTGAAGTTATCAGGTATGAACTCCTTCCTTTTCTCCTGTGCATCAGCCTATCTAGGTTGTCACTTATCCTTTCTTCCTTGCCTCTTGTCTCAGAGAAAGACAAGCCAGTCCTTATCTACAGGGATAAAGTCTGTCCTTATCTATTCCACTGATCTAGTTTCTTTCTACTGTTGTGAAATAATGCTCAGTTACCCCAGGATAACTAGTCTTTTGGAAGTTACATACAAAGTCATATGAAGACAATACAAATAAAAGCAAGGACTAATTTATTGATCACAGCTTAGTGTCTGGGTACCTCTTTTCAGAATCTCCATCAAAGAGCAAACCATATCATCTATGTTATTGCCTAACCCCATGATTCTTCAGGCAAGGTTGAGGTATTGGGCTCTCTAACTTTGGATTCCAAGTCTTTAACCTGTTAAGCTCCCTGGCTCTGGGAAGACTGTAGCTAGAGCTTCTCTCTTTTTATAGCTCTAAATACTTAATTTCTTATTTCATAGAGCCCTGGGGAAGGACTAGTAGTTCCACCCCTTCTTTCTCTAATTTTTTCTATACTTCTTACACTTTTGAAGTATAGAAGAATTTGAGTATCCTACCCAGAGGAATTCTCCCTAGTTTGGTTTCAATGAAAAACACTTTAGGAGCCTTATCTCTCTGAATCTATAGCCTCTTAGCTCTAATGAAGAATCAAACCTTCATGAACTTTTTTCTTCAATTATTATTATTATTTCCTCATTACCTGTAACTTCAACTCCCTTTCCTCTTCTTTCTTGTTCTCTCCTCTGTTCTTCCCCTTCATCTTTGTCTTCACTGCTCTCTTTCCATAACTCCCTCCCACCCCTTCCCTTCCTCCCTTTTCCATTGGCTGCTTTTCTTCTGCCCTTCTACCTACAAATATAAACAGGTACCAGTGTTTCTGATCTTGAAAGCATAGTCATTTTAACTTTATGTCCCCTCTAAATACTCTTCTATATTTTATTCAAATCTAAAACTCTCAATGGAATGAATAGTTACTGCATCTTTAAGTCTGAAATATTGCTAATATACTAACAATTTCCTGTCTAAAGTACCCAATGACTTCCTAATCACTAAATCCAATGTCCTTTTCCCATTCTCTTCTCCCATATTTCTCTTCTTCATTTGGCACTCTAAACCAAACACTCTCTCCTTCATTTTTTTTCTACGATACTTCATTCTCTAGGTTCTGTTCTTATGTCTGTTAAGGCTGTATCTCTGTCTCCTTGACTGTTTCCCCAAGGTGTCTTTGTATACTCTTTCCCTTGATGATTTTGCCTACTTGCTTGGCTTAATTATCCCTTTTATGCAAAGAAACATCTTTATTTCTAATGGCAACCTTCTCCCCCAAGCTCTAGTCTTGTACATGTGCCTAACTGATAAACATCCACACCTGGATTCTACAGAAATTTTAAACTAAACTAACTGAATTCACTGCTTCCTCCACAAAACCTAATGCTTTCTTATTTCTGTTGAGAGCACCATATGTCACCTAGACTTAAAACCGCAATGATTATGAATTCTTCATTATTTCTCTCTTCCAATATCCAATCAGTTGCCTCAACATGTAAGTTGGCTATTTATAATCTCTCTTGTTGAATTTTCCTCCTTGGTATTGTCAATGTCATCTGTGCAGCTCAGGCCCCTATCCTTTGATGGCCAGATGTCTGCTTCAGGCTCTTAGTTAATCCTCCTGCCTCTAGAATCTCCTCCTTAAACCATGCAGCATGCACTTGTTTAATCTTATTAATAGCTGAATTTTAAAAGCTCTATACCTCCCTACAAACTACAAATTAAAACCTACTTTACTTGGCATTTAAATTCCCATAGGGTAGTCTTGACCTACCTTTCCAGATTTCTTTCCCAGTCATTACCCATATGAATCATAAGCCCTAACCAAAACTGCTTTGATTACAATATTCTTTCTGTTTTTCCCTTTGATAATTAAGCTATGAGGTTCTGCTCAACTAGCAGATCTACAAGATCCCTCCCTCCCAAAGTACTCAGTCTCCCTTCCCTGACATCATTTGTAGTATTCATTTGGCATGTTTCTTAAACTGCATTGCTTTATAGTTATATAAGCACAAACATTAAACTATAAGTTCTTTGACCTTATAATGAATTAGAAAATACCTGAGACAGGATTGGATTTTAACACATAGTTTTCAAATAAATGGAATAATTTAGTAAAAGCCAATAATGTGGTTTTGACCTGAAAATAAAATATAGCTTTCATGGAGATATTTCTCTGACCATTCAAGCCAGTAGCCTTATCAAATTATTAGTTTAATGCCATATGATTTTGGCCTCTTAAAATTTTCAGGCAATTGGCAATAATTCCATCTAATAATTTATAGAGATTTGAATGAAGCCTCATTTACATATATAATTTTAATCTGATTTTAAGTGTTTCCTAGAAATAGTTACAATAATAATTCTTACTTCCTACAACTTCTGTGGATGTTTGAATAGTTTTCTTATAAGTAATATGATGACTACAAACATGAGGACTCTCTCAGGTCTGTCTTGTTCTTAGGCAAAGATAAGAATAAAGCTGATTCTTGCCTCAAAATACTTCTATAGACTTGTGTGGATATACCAATCCTCATCAACCCTGGCAGTCCTTCTTATGATCTTTCTTCCTAGGCATAACTGAATATTTCCAATGCTAGTTATATGAGTGGGTTATTTTTAGAGTAAAATTCCCATGGATTTCTGGAAAATCAATGTGAATTAATCTTTGAAAATTTTATAACCTCATAGCAACAAACAAACCACCAAAACATTTAAAGCCAGGCAACCTCCACAAATCTCATATCACAAACTAGAGATTATATTGGTGGTAGGAACTGGCAGAATATCTGCTGTTTAAAATAACATCTTCACCTACTACTTTCGCCTATTATATCCTATATCATTTGTCCCAAGTGAAGGTCAAAGGGTACTCCTCCACTCAGGCAAAAAACAAGTGAATGACTATTTCACAACCAATACTAGCCCTAAATAAGAAAAGCTTATAAACGAGTATATTATTAAAATGAGAGTACTGTCAAATTAAAAATTGAGCATTGGAAACAAACCACTGCACTTAAGAACAGAATTTATTAATTATTTGGCTTATTTGTATGGAAGCTTCATAAGTAAATGTCACTTTAATTTAATATTACTGATAAAGTTTTCAGATAAGACTTGCAACAACCTAAATGAAGTTTTATTTAAAACCTCACAGAGGAAAGATAATTTCCTAAACGTAGGTAATAGATCATATATTGGTCTCCTGTCCTCCTAAAACCCAACTTTAATTGCAGTAAACGATTTTTCAAAAAATATATACTTACAAGGACTGAGAACAAAAGACGGTACAGTAGAAAACTCAATGAAATTTCAGAAGATTGAAAGTAGAGTTGAGGTAATAAATTTAGCAGAGTGAAGGATGTTACAATCTAATATTTTGCAGAGGGAGATGATATTCTCTAGAGAAAAATCAGCTTTCCCTGCAGAACAAGGAAATGTCAGGTCTTAGAGGCACCAGGTATCACACAAGACAGGGATGTTGCACAGCACAGAAAACAATGAGATGATTTCCATGTCTTTCTACTGAGCAATTGGACCTCCAGGTCCCAATGATTGCCCTGAACAGCCAAGTATCTACTTTCTCTCCTAAAGGAGATAAGAGGTTTATACTTTAAATATATTGATCCTAAAGGCTCTGAACATGGTAACACCAGACATAATAGAGGATGATGATCATATGTAAGGCCAAAAAGAGGAAGTTTAAGTGCTTATTGTGTAGTGAAATCTGACTACAGAAAATAGATGCTGATATTCAACACCCAAAAGTAGTTGACTAGATCTCTAAGGAAAGAAGCCAGAAAAAAAGGAACCTAATGATTCCCAGCCAGCAATCTCTCCTAATACCTTTGGAATTATAGATTAGTTGACTACTGCTTGTCTAACTAGGCAGCTAGTAAACCTTACCATGAGATATCAACATATAGTCTTACTTTCTCGGCATTCTGTAAATGGTAGAGGCTATCATCAAAGAAGAATGAAGAAGCCATGAAGAAATTCATAGGCTCTGTACTCAGTTTGACCCAGATGCTATTGCTGTCTTTATCTTTTTCTAATTGTAATGACCTCTCTAAGCCTCAGTTTCTACCTGTAAAGTAGGAATGATAATAAAAGTCCCACCTTCAAAAACTGTAGTAAAAATTAGATAAAATATTTATTTATTGCTGGATAACAAAAAAACAGAAAAAATCATACCATACAATAATAAACATCTATTTTTCCTCTTGAGTCTATGTGTTGCCTTGGCAATTTTGTTCATCTCAGGTGGGATTCGTGGGTTCCCTCATGCATCTGTGGCCAACTGCAATGGCTAGAGCAGCTTTGTTGATATTAGCTGGACATTCTCACATATTTAGAGCTTTAGCTAAAACAACTGAGCTGACTTGACTCCATTCCATGCCTCTCATTGAGCTACAGGCTATGCTCAGCATGTTCTCATAGAAAAGGCAGAGGAGTAAGATAGGAATTGTGCAAACAATTTCCAAGTCTCTGCTTACATCATGTATGCTAATATTCCATTAGCCAAAGTAAGTCAAATGGTCCATCCCAGAGTAAGAATGAGAAAGGACATCACAATTACAGGGCTCAGAATGAGGATTTAGGATGACCATTCATTAGAACCATAATGTAATCAGTCTTCCACAGCACTTGAGAGAGAAAATGACTTTAGCTTCCCAGATCCACTTTCCAAAAGTTATGACTCTACAATGGTTTGGCAATAGTTTTCTTATAACAAGTTACTGCTTATCTGAGCTTTCTTGGGTAGATTTCTATTCTCTGCAATCAAGAAATCCTTTATTAAAAGAGTCCTAAATTTAGTGGAAATAATTTATGACAAATATACAGAGTAGTACACAATGGCAATAAGTAAAACTAAAACAGAGATCTTTGTGTGTATGTGTGTGTGTGTGTGTTTGTGTATGTATGTGTGATTCTTGGTAATGAAATCCATAGCTTTGTGCATTCTTGGGAAGAACTCTACCATTGAGCCCTAATACTTGTATTTTGTTGGCCAACTAAGTCAGATTCCTTTAACCTTAGTACTGATGAAGAGTTGTTTAAGGATGCTTCTTTTTCTTTTTAATTTTGCTGTGCTTTTCTTTCATTTTAATCTGCTGGGATTTGGAAGAATTCACTAATTTTATGGTAAATCACTAAGACATGGCACATTTGACAATTCCTGTGTGATTAAAAAAATATATGCTGCCCTACACAGACAAACCCAGTACTTTGGGTTATCTATTTCCAAGCTGCCTGTTTCAGCTTCAAGAGATATCTGGAAATATTTCACTCACTTCAGAACTTCCATAAATATTCAATGAGACTGAGTGACCAGAATAGATCTGCACATTTCTTCCCTTTGCAGAACATGTAAAGAGCGGAGAGACGTTGTGCTGATTTCCAGCTTTGATTCAGAAAAATCTTGGCTCTCAGAGCCCTGAGCATCTGTAGCTCCACACCCACCTGAGCTAATCTTGAATCAGCTGCTGAGACACGTCCAAGGATTTGAACACTCACATAGACTCACTAAAAGCTCTTCACGTGGGTTCTCTCAACCATCAACTCTTACTAATATAACATTTAGCAGAGACTGATATAGAGCTACTAAATACCCTGCGCTGCTGTGAGTTACCTAAGCATGATAAAATGAACCTTCTAAGGGATCTAAATCCTGGGAATTTTTACACTTATTATCTTTAATGATATAATCTCAAGTATCTGATTTGGGTTGTACCCCTTCCCAGAACCAAGTTCCAGTGGGTATCATAAGCCAATGTGAAATTAGCCTGGTTATAACATAATATTTTCCACCTAGCCTGGGTCCTTACAAAAGAATTCCAGATTTGCTGATGGTTTTAGCTCTTATATCTGAAAGTACACCAACATAGAATGCTAGAGATGGCTGCATTTTCAGTTTCATAGATATTTTACTAATTTAAGACTGGTTACCCAAAGACTCAGCAACACATTTCTTATGGAGAAGAGGAAGCTCAAACTGCACAGTTCAGAGCAGAGTGTAGAGTTTTACAAATGATCTATTGACATTTATTTAATGTCTATATACAAACATAGTCCTACCCTTTAATTCATAGTTCATCTATTTCAGTTACTTTGATCAAGAAGACAATAAATGAAATCTCTCCAGAGTCACAAGGCCTTGAAAGAAGCTTTAGTAGTATTAATCATGTACTTTTATTATATATAAAATCTTCTCTTGTTAAGATTAAAGAATTCAAAATAGAGGAAGTGCAAAGATAGAGGAAACAATAGAATTTTTCAGTGGAATTATTTAGGGTATTTTTTCTCATTAAGGGAGAAGATGAAAGGATTCAAAGTGGCCAATTTGAAGAAGCCTAGAATCCCAAAGGTCCAGGAGTTCTATGAAAATATTTCTGAGAGGTCTTTTCCTACTACAGCAATAGTGGAAGTGAAGCCTAAATGAATGGATTTTCTAATTGGCTCACAGCAAACATCTCTGTCAGATGCAACAACTGAAACTAAAACAAATCCTTCTGTTTAGTAAGCAATTGATTGAACACAAATTGTGGGCAAGGATAGTGCCTCTTAAAGTTTTTATTGGTTGAAGCAAAAGCTTTATTTAAACATGTACATGTCCATTATAACAATAAATGGCACTTCTGATCCATAGAAACCCCTCTTAAGTAAAAATCCTCTTCTAGGCTAGGGATTTGGCTCAGTGGTAGAGTATATGCTCATCATGTGCAAGACCCTGGTTTCTATGCTCAGTGCAAAAAAAAAAAAATGGCCACCAATACTTCTTAAGGATATAGTCTGTCCTACAACCTATAAGTTTCAAAATCTTGCTACTTCCTACCTTTAAAACCTCTTCTGCTGCTATTCCCACAGAGCTCTCTGAAAATTCTTTAACTCTTGACACCATGAAATACTTTCCATACCATAAATATTCCAGATATAGTCAGTTCTCTTTACCTTCACACCTGTTGTTTCCCCCATTTTTCCCTTCCTCTCTACTTATCATTTAAAGACTTAGCTTGGGCAACCATCTCAGCCAAAGAATAATTATTCCTTTGGTCTTGTTTACCAATGTGTGTAGAGAATCCAACATATTCTGATACTGTAACTATTTCTAGGAAACACTAAAAATCAAATTAACAAACTATTCAAATGCAAGCAAACTGCTCCTATTTCCTCATCCCCAGGCTCCCTTGTCCTTGGGACACAGGTCATGATTTTGATTAGTTCATTTTTTGGTCTTTTTCTGGGTTCCTTAATTCATCCCCCATTTACAGAGTTATATATGACAATTTGGCAGATACAAAGCTCTTTGTCATGACTCAATTGGCATTTTAAATTATTTTAATTTCAAGAGAGGCAGCAGTGACACAACCATTTTTAACCACTAACTACTTAGAAACTTCCCTATTTAGGCAAATCCATTCTTGCAGGTAGAATGAATTTCATGATAAATTGAATCAGCAATTCACATGTCAAACTGAAGAGACTTTAGTTTCCACCTTTTGGTACTTGTATTTGGAAGAATTCTCAGTGGCTTTGGAAGCTCTACTACTGTTAAAGGACAAAACTTTTAAGTCAGTATTCAGCTCAAGGATGATAAAAAAATTATAATAAACCTACCCCTAGAACCACTGAGCAGAACCCAGAAAGAAAAGAAGAGCCCTGGGCTTCCTGAGACCTTGTTGAAGTTCAGAGAACCCCAGGGAAGGCCAAAGACAACAGGAACTAACCATAAAACCCCAAGGCCTATAAGATGATTATTTATACTGACTGCAACTGAAACAGAAATAGCTTTTCATTCCTACCCCCATTTCCTGAAGGGGATTCATTGATGGACATGTGTTTGGAAAATGTATATAAAGCCATATTTTTTTAAAAAATTGATTATACACACAATCATTCAAAATCTACAAGTTCAGGGCTGGGGCTATAGCTCAGTGATGGAGCAGCAGCCTCGCATACGTGAGGCACTGGGTTCGACCCTCAGCACCATGTAAAAATAAGTTAATAAAGATATTGTGTCCACCTACAACTAAAAAAAAAATTTAAAAAATGTACAAGTTTGCATACATAACATACATCCACAAGACTGACAAGAGAAAAATTAAAATAAAATCTGAAGCCTAAGTATGGAAACCCAAAGCAAAACATTATCATGTAATAGAATGAAAAGCATTGACCTCCTCATCCATATTTGAAAATCCACTTAAAACATCATGAGAAATATAAATGCCAGTTAAAAGTGTTTATCTCAATAAAACATAGTGAGATTTGAAAGGGGTTAAGGATAGATCTTAACTTTTTATTGTATATGTAGTTTACTCTTTATTTTTTACAATAAGTATGTGTTCATGTATTATTCACAAAATTAACAAGAGAGAAAAATAGTGTGGCCTGAACTCCTGGTGTTCATGACACACATATCAGATATTAATTAAACAAAAGTTTCCCCTCGTTGCTTAAATTTGGCATACCTACTAGGACTCATTCTTTGATATGATATTCTATTTATCTGTCCCTTAGACATTTACTAGTATGAACATATTGTAGTAACCTTCCAAAATGCAGTCTAACATAAGCACATACCTCCACATACCTGCCTTTTCACCATTGCCTTCAAGCTGCTTATCAAAAGTTATTGGAGGAAGGGCTGGGGTTGTGGTTCAGTGGTAAGGCACTTGCCTAGCATGTGTAAGGCCCTGGGTTTTGATACTCAGCACCAGATATAGATAAATAAAAAAATAAATAAAGGTATTGTGAAAAAAAAGTTGTTGGAGGAAAGAGTATGGAAATCTTATGAAAAACCAAGGTCATCACCATAATCAAATATAGATTGTTAGCCAGTGAGTTAACTAGTTGGAATGATTGAGTCTGTGTTTCAAAAATCCATGCTTCACTGTGTTTTGCATTGTATGTTTGTACATGTGTGTTTGAAGTCATTTTTCAAACAAGGGTTTAACTGCTTTTTCTTCAACACATCAATAGGTAGTTATAGGTAGGTAGGCAGGCAGAGAGATAGATAGCATTAAAAAATCCTTTGACCCTGACATTCTAGAGTTTATAAAAAATAAAAAGCACAATTTTCATGTACAAAGACTGGTCACAAAAAGGATACATATTCTAAAGCTTATTTTTATATTCTAGAAGTATTAAATAGATGCATTTGATGTTACACATGCCTACTATCTTCAGCAACGGAGCAGCAGGATTCATATTTCAATTTTGCTTATTCTTATTTGCAACAATTCACACTGGGAAAACCCTCCTGTGTTGTAACAACATAATTCCTTTCAAAGACTGTTTCTTTTCTTAAACTACATTTTAAAAGAAACTCTCACTACAAAGGACATTTCACTGTGCTCTTTGAATAGATAGGCAATGATATTGTGATATTACTGAGAATTATGCAAAATGAAACAAGATCTAGGGAAGCAAGTATGGTCACATACATTTCACCAAAAAGGCTTGAGAACTCTTCTGTGTTGAGTTTTGGCAACCCCCTGATCCTTAACGCAACAAAGACGACATTCATACACAGATATCCATGTAAATATGTTGGCCACTATATTATTTCATCTAGTGATTAGAAGGGAAAGTATATTATCATTGAACACACAGGAATAACTGAAAAAATAATGATATGATGGAATTGAGACAACAAGTATTTACTGTAGGCTCTTAGAAGGATTGGTAGTCAAGGTAAAAGTAAAAAGTAAAATGTTTTTAAGATTTCCTGTTCTCAAGGAACTTTCAATCTAGGTCCAGAGGAAAGATCAATCTTTGTGAAACATGTAGAACAGTTAATATCCAGAACTAATTTTGACTCTCATAAAAAGTCATGTTCCCAAACTTTTCCCCTCCCTAACCAACTTAATGAATACAAATCTCTGATGGTAGAGATCAAAAATCTATATTTTAAGAAGCTCTTCCTTGGGGCTGGGGTTGTGGCTCAGCAGTTGAGTACTTGCCTTGAACATGGGAGGCTCTGGGTTTTATCCTCAGCATCACATAAACATAAATAAATAAAATAAAGATGTTGAGTTCAACTACAGCTAAAAAATAAATAAATATTTTATAAAGAAGCTCTTCCACTAATTATGATGATCAGTCCAGTTTGGGAACCACAAAAGGAGAGATAACACAAGAGTATATAAGGAGGTATTAGATAATTTGGGGTTGAGAGGAATCAAAATGCGTGAGGTAATTAGAGAATAATAGGATCAGTGAGGCAGGACTGATCAGGAAAGATTTCCTAGGGAAGGTGAGATTAAGAATTTACCTTGAAGGACAAGTAAGTTTTTGACTGACAGGAAGAAAAGGGTATGATATTGCAAGAGGGATAATATGAAATGATGCAAAGGATGGATGTGAAAATTAACAACTGCAGAGAACATCAACAAACCAGCATTTGCAGAGGGACCACTATTGAGAAACAGAGTGAGAGATCATATCTATAAGGGGGAATTAGGTTCCTAAAATACCTAAACCAGGGTACAGTGCTATATGCGTGCAATCTCAGTGACTTGGGAAGCTCATACAAGAGTATCACAAGTTTGAAACAAGCCTCAGTAACTTAGTGAGAATTTGTCTTAAGAAAAAAAAAGAGGCTGAGAATGTAGTTAAGTGGTAAAGCATCACTGGGTTCAACTCCCAGTACCACCAAAAGGGAGCAATGCTTTGTTATGGTTTAGATATTAGGTGTTCCCTGAAAGCTCATGTGTGAGACAATGTAAGAATGTTTAGAGGAGAAATGATCTCGTTATAAGAACCTTAACCTAATCAGTGAATTGATCCCCTGATGGGATTAACTGGTGGTGACTGATGGTGGATAGAGTGTAGCTGCAGGAGTTGGGTCATTGGGGATATGCCTTTGGGGTATATATTTTGCACCTAGCAAGTGAAATCAATCAATAAATCAATCTCTCTCTCTCTCTCTCTCTCTCTCTCTCTCTCTCTCTCCCCCCCCACACCTGATCATCATGTGAGTTACTTTCTTCTGCCACACTCTTCCTCCATGGTATTCTACCTTACTGTGAGCCCCAAGGAATGGAGCCAGCTATCTATGGACTGAGATCTCTGAAACCATGAGCCCTTAAATAAACTGTTCCTCCTCTACAATTGTGCTGGTTGGGTCTTTTAGTCACAGCAGCAAAAAAAAAAAAAAAAAAAAAAAAAAAAAAAAAGCTGACTAAAACATGCCTAGAACAAAATGTTTCTTCCAGGAACCATAATTTTGATAGTCTTTGCAAACAGATATTCCTTTGATTGCAGAAAAGAGAACAAGATATGGAATAATTGGACAAAATGGAAAATGCAGTACCTTCTTTGTGGAACACAAATTACTGCCAGCCTCTACAATAACTCTACAAAACCATCAGATGATAGTTCCAGAGCAAATGCTTAAAACTCAGTGGTTTCCTATTTCCCCTAGGATAAAAGGCCAAACTATGAAGCATGACTTTCAAGGTACTTTATAATCTTTCCCTGATCTTGTCCTTTATCATACCTCTTGCTACTCATGTCATTGCACTCCATGCCCCAGTCTTACTGAACTATTCTCTGAACCCTAACAGTCAATTTAATTCTTTCCCTGCCTTTTCTCTGCCTAGACTACTCTACCAACTTGCTTAGCTAATTTTTTCTTACCTTCAAATTTCCACTTAAATTGATCTCCTCCAGTAATCCTTCCCTGATGCTTCAAGTCTGTAGTCTGTGACACTCTTATGCCCTAGACAGAGCACTTTGTACTTGTCCCCATTTGTGCCCTGATTAAACTAAGGCAATATACAAAACATTCTATAAGTACCATCTATTTTATGGCTCTTTGGTTAAATAGGGTCCTGATCCTGACATCAATTAGGTCACAATGCATCCTATTTACTATTATAGCTGCAGTGCCTAAAACAGCACCTAGCACATATTACATGCTCAATAAACATCTCCTGAAAGAATTGGATTTCTATAATTAATTCAATGAATAAATGAATAAACAAAGAAATAAGTACAAGTACCATTGGAACAAACCAAATGCCCCCATATACCGCAGTCTGGCTGGGCACAATTCAGGAGCCACTTGTCAAAAGAAACGAATTTTATTTTCAGAACCACACACACCAAACCACACAGCTCTTCAGGAAAACCTTCAGAGCCCAACTGCCACCACTGGCTTCCCACAAGCCTCTCAACCTCCCCCACTCCTCCTGCTCTTGAGGCGGATTGGCTGGGTCACGTGGGTGGGGCCAAAAAAAGTCCCCCAATGAGAAGCTCCGTGGTCTGAAAGGGCGGGGAAACAGCCCAATGAGCATCACCGCAGAGGAGCCAATCAGTTGGCAGCTAGAAGTTTGCTGGGGCCACTGTGAGCCAATCATCAGCTGGCAGCTGGAAGTTTTCTGGCAGCTGGAAGTTTGCTGGGGCCCCTTTGGCTGTGGCTCTCAACACCCATACATGGCTTTCAGGCTGGGTCATATTGATCAAATCAACCTTCCAATCTTTCCACTAGTAACAAAAGAAACCCAAGCAAAAAATTTTGCAAAATTTCTCTTTTCCCTAATACCCCATGAGTGATTCAGAACTTTCATTTTTCACTTTGCACTATCAGTGGTTAATGAAGATATATATCAAAATAGAAAAATTCTTGCATGAACGTGCAGGCAATAATGAAGCCCACTGCATGATTACCTGCTCTCCAGTACACAAAAATGCTCCCTCAACTATTATTGATCAGTCAGCTGCTATTGTCACACCTTCTACACAGAAGGCTATGGCACCTGTCTATTTAGCATAAGAGAAGCTGAAATTCTTGAAAGACTTAATAATTTTATACTCAGATGTTACAACATTCATCTGGCTCTGGTAATAGGGTTTCAACCTCTTGTTGAATCAAGCTCAGTTGCCTCCCATTTGATATACAATGCAAGTGAGACAAACTGAAAGTAATGCTATTTAGCAGTTTTAGTCTCCTATTAAAAATTTAGTGGCCTCAAATATCAAATGAGAATCCATTTGATATCACAGATGTGCCCTGATTAAACTAAGGCAATATACAAAACATTCTAATTCATCCCAAAGACCAATTTGAAAGTGAGCAGTTATTTGCTTCTCAAAAACAGTACAAATGAAACAAAATATATTTTATTTATTTTTCAAAAAGATTCACAATAGGATGTTGAGATAGTGAGTATTCCTAGTGAGTTGGAAACATTTTACTTACAACTATCCTATTTAAATATATGCTCTTGACAATATTATTTAGGATAATATAAAAAACATAAGTTTTAAAGATGAGGAATTTAAATCTCCACTCTTCCACTTCCCAATATTGCACTTACTAGCCATATGCTACAAGTCTAAAGTTCAAAAAGGTTAAATAACTTGCCCAGTTTCCTCATATGTAAAATGAGAATAAAATACCTACTTTACAAGGCTGCAGTGATGATTACATTCAGTAATAAAGGTGAAGCATTTGGTAAGTGTGAGGCTATCCATGAGTTCTATATTTTGAGACTGGTACATAATGCTAATTTTTGTTTTACTCTTTTGTGTGTGTGTGTGGTGCTGGGGACACAACCCAGGACTTCACACATATTATGTAAGTGCTCTACTCCTGAACTACACCCCCAGCCCCATGATTGTCCTTTCTTATTTATGTTTTCAGCAGCACAGTGTTGGTATCAAGCAGCACCAAACGCAAATCCTAGTTCCACTATTCCTACCTTGGTTTAACCCATTATGTCTCATCATACTATATAGAATTGAACACTTGGGACTTAGTAGGTTAACCAAGTTATTCAGTATTACTGAGTTTTCACTTCTTTATCTACAAAATGCATTCAGTAAACCTACATCCTGGAGGTTGTTGGAAACAATGAAGATAACATTTAAAATGCTTATTTATCACAGTACCTGGCACATTGAAAATCCTCAATAAATGGTAGCTATTATTATCCTTGTAATTACTGTCATCATTTACTCCATAATGAGGTATATTTGTGTTGAAATACTAAAGGAAACCTCAGCTAGGCCAAATAAATAACAAAAAAATACTTAGGACAATTTCAATGGTTGATTCTAGCTATAAGTTTTTAAAAGTTGATTTGGTAAAATCATCATGAAGACAAAATAAAATTACCCACTAAATCCAAAGATATTTGAGTCATGTAGACCAAAATTGTTGTTCAAGAAATTATTCTTGTTGAGGTGTTTGTGTTATCACAGTGTGTACTCAGCCTAACTTTGCCTCTCATCGACTTGAACCAATTATTTGATGATATTCAACTTACCTTGGAATAAGAATCAACATTTATTTTTAAGTTTGCATAATCTAATAAACAGAGAAGTCAGCAATATGTATGAGAAACACACATGGATGACATAGAAGGAATGTCTGCTCTTGATTGGAAGTTGGCATAGATAACCTTTAAATTCCCTTCAAACTCTGAAACTCTAAATCTTTAGACTCTCACTTGCTGTATGACTGCGACCCAGCAGCTGTACTTTTCTGGGACTGGAACTCTCCATCTATAAAATAGGGCTGTACTTTTCTGGGACTGAATCTCTCCATCTATAAAATAGGGGAGTTGTCTCTAACATACTGTGGTTTTACTTTAATTATAATCACTATAGTATAACTATGAGGGCAGAGAAACTGAAATTCTGATAGCTATTGCTCTTATAAAAATCAACTCCAAATAAAGCTATGGGAAAATTTTCTCCCCCTTGTCCAGGGTCTGTGTAATTCATTATAAAATCACAGTGAAGTGATTACTAATTTGCTTGGCAAATGCAGAGAAGAACAAAATCAAATCAGAACCTTCAAGAAATACCCTTTACTCTAGGATTGGAGTTTAATTTAGTAAGAAATTGTTTTAAGGGGCCTATACTGATACAGCAGGTGAGAACAACTACCTTTGGAAACACAGTCAAATACCATAGAATTCAAATCCTCTGATAATCAGGCAGGAGAGAACAGGAGATATACTTCACAGGGATGGTTTAGGGGAGAAAAAGATGTATTGAAATTTTGACATTACATGTGAAATGAACCCTTGGCAGAAGACAAAATGGGGATCAGATATTTTAAATTTGCTTTTGATGATACCTAGTAAAATGCAGGCTAACCATAAGTATATAAAAGCAAATTTCAAATTTCTATTATATTTTTGCTATATTCTGCTGTAAGGAAATTGTGGCTAGCTAAACTTCAGACAGCTATCAGAGCAACAATGACCCTAGACCTTTCCTGCCACAATGCAGACAGTTCCAGAGAATGTTGCTGCAGCAACCCTTTTGAGCCTGGCTCCTACAACTGCCCCATGAAGTTCCTGAACCCTCAGTTAGTCACTTGGCCTTTATTTATATTTCTGGGACCTTGTACTGACTCCTGCTTTCACAGTATCCAACACCAGCCTGTTTTTGCCTTACACTGAGTACTCAATCCACTGTAACAAGGTGTGTAGAATGGACTGGAAAACAAGAAAGGAAACTGAAAGACTACATAGGAAAATATTATAATACTTCAGGTGTAAGAGGTTTAAAATGGGGTGGTAGCAACAGAATGAGATAGAAGTAAGTGGATTGAACAATATTATGAAGAAGATACAACAATAAATTGGCTTGTTTTTCTCTGGTATTTTATGATCACAATGAATGCCTAATTGTGTCATCTGATTTCGCTGCTTTCTTTGTCAAACTGGTATATTTGTTTCAACATGCCAACCAAAAAATAATTCTACTTTGGAGACTGAATTTCTCACTTTTAAATACTTTTGGTGATATGTGGATATAGTCTAAAACTTAATAATTCCAAGAAGAGTGACAAAGAAGGGAGCATAAATTTAAGTGATAATTCAATCTAAAGGAGCAGAAAGACTATAGTGTACCTCTGTCCAAAACCTCCTTTTATAAAATATTAATATCCTCAAATGGAAAGATTACCTATGATGCACACTGAGTGCTCTTCAAATGGCAATTGGCCAAGAAGAGAATTTTGTAACACCAATATATTAAGCTCTCTTTAAAAAAAATTGTTTACTGCTAAAACTTGTACACAAAAAAATTAGAAACAGAATCAATGAAGCATATGCCTCAGCACATCCTTTTAATCAGTCTCTTGCATATATTAGTTTAATTCCTATTGTTATATTTTCTTCCTCACTGGAATGGGTCTTTCTTTACCATGTTTGAGCCCCCAAAGCCACAAATTTAGAAGCAATCCAAATAACATACTTATGGTCTGACCCAGGCAGTTCACCAGTTATTTTGATACCTAAAGTTTGTCTCTAAGACAAGGTATGTCCAGAAAAACAGTCCAAAAGCTACGCTATCATTTAGATTCTTGAACATGTTGGTATTTAGAAGATTTGGATGCTTCATGAATTTTCTTTTTCAATTTTAATCCAGCTGTTTACAGTTTCCACCACTATTCTTAGAAGTTGGCTCTTTGAGCCTGGCTTGCTTCAAATTGCCTATGGCCTGTTCAGAAACAAGTATAGACACCTGACAGGTCTCCAGGAGATTTCTGGCAGATGAATCAACAGCAAATTCAATAATTTCCCAAAGTATATGCTGTTATACACATTGATGATTCTTTTAACAGATATTTATCATACATTTATAATTTAATTTAGATTCCTTTGGCTGAACTCTGAACTTACTTGTTAGTTTAATCAAGCAGCTGTTTTGACGCAGACTTTCTAACAAATCTCCCAGTTGTTTTGATGCCCATCCGAAAGAAGACCCCCTAGGCATGGGCTGGCACAATTAATATAACTAGTTGACATGATTACTCCTAAGGTTCTGGCTTTCAGGGAAATTTCGTCTCCAGATTTTATTAAAGTAGCTGAAAGACTCACATCTTTTTATGTTCTAATGTTCGCCTACAAACCGTAGTTATAGTAACCAAGAGCAAGTGCTCAGCCTCAAAGGATTATCAGATTTGAAGCAATGGACTAGATTTGGCAGCTTTTCTGCTGTCCAAGGTGCTTAGGGACTTAGAAGCAAAATAGTCTTTTACCTTTTCTCATTCTTACTTTGAAATGCCCACTTTCTTGGGATGCCAGTCTGACTTTCATGAGAAGCCTCTACACACACACACACACACACACACACACACACACACAGGTAGGCAGCAGAGAGAGAGAAGATGGTAAAATGTCAGGTAAGAAAAGATGAAGGGTCAATGGAAACTACTTGAAAGAACAATATTAAGGGAAGAACTCCCCATAGTATCTGGACCTGAAACTAAAACAAAGAATGAGTAGAATGTGAATTCTCAGAAAGGAACACATAGTGAATTCCAGGTGTAAGCAAAGGCCTGGAGTGAGAATAAGTATCACATGAGTACACAACCAAGCCAGGCAAAGCAGATGATCCTTACTGCTTCAGAGTTACAAATGGTGGTAGTAAAGATTTTGGCAAGAAAATGTTGCGATTTCAAAACACCTTCAGACATGAATCTAGAATGCCATGTCCATCTGATTCATCCAATGGGATGTGGGTTTTGATTGAAGCAGCATAGTAGGCAGAATAATTGCCCCCAAAGAAGCTCAAGTCTTAATACCCAAGGACTTTAAATATGTAAATATGGTAAAAGGGACTTGAGATGGGGAGATTTTCCTGAACTATCTGGTCAGAAACAATGTAATTAGAGGGGTTTTATAAGTAAACAAGGTAGCAGTAGAGTCAGAGTTAGAGAAGGTGTGTTTAGAAAAACAGTGGTCACTGGGGCTGGGGTTGTGGCTCAGTGGTAGAGTGCTTGCCTAGCATGTGTGAGGCACTGGGTTCGATTCTCAGCACCACATATAAATAAATAAAGACCCATCAATGACTAATAAAAAAAGAAAAGAAAAACAGTGATCACAACTGTGATTGCTACCATTGAAGGTGGAAAATGGTCACAAGTCAAGAAATGCAGGCAGTTTCTAGAAACTGGAAAAGGCAAGGAAATTGCCTGCAGGAGGAATACAGTGAAACACTTTGGTTTCAGTCTAGCAAGACACATTGAACTTCTGTGTGATCTCCAGAACTATAAGATGATAAATATGTGTTTGTTTTAAGTCATCAAGTATGTGGTATTTATTACAGCAGCAATAGGAAACTAATATAAGCAGTCTAATACATAATATTCAAAGGGGCATGAAAAATTCAGGGTTCACTTTATCTAATATGTATTTCCCATAGGCCCATGATTTGGGGGTGGCAAGAATAAGCACTGAAGGTAACATGTTGAAAGCATATGATTGATCTATTAGAAAACAAACCCCCATTAAGTGACAAAAGGATAAAAGCACAAATTTACATACTATTAATAATTATTATGAAAATAGTGAAAGCACCCATAATTTTTCTATAGCTACTCCATGCCAGGCACTTTACATTTCAACTACCACTAGAAACTTTTAAAAAGTATGTTGTCATTATCCCTATTTTACATAATCCTGTTCTACATATGAGGATATAAGCCCCAGGGAAGGAGTCCCAAGAACCAAAGAGTCAGAAGCTCAGTAATGTAGGTTGACAATCAGGGCAAGGCTCTAGTCCAGAATAGAACTGTAGTAATAAACAGAAAAGTGAGGGGAAACCCAATGGCTGATTAGAAGTGCAGGAGGAAAAAAGGGCTGCAGTTCAGTGGACATGTGTGTACCCAGGACTCATACCAAGTATGCTAAATCCATGCATGTAAGGCAACATAAATTATTCCAGGCTTTGCTTTTTGGGGGAGGTTGAAAGTTCAGCAGAGGGGCAAATCCAGTTAGCTGAAGCAAGCCTCTTCTTGTGGCTACCTTTCTGCTTATCTTCAGATATTCATACTACTCTGTTGAACTCACATAGATCATCAGTCATCTCAAAGGCAAACTCATTGGCAATAAACTCTGGGTGTTCCCACAAGTACCTCAGCTTCCTTCAGCCTCATCATCATATTCCCCCAAACAGACTCTTCTCTCCATAAAAAAAAAAAAAAAAAAAAAAAAACATCTCCTTTGCCTTCTTTAAGGCTTGGTACCTAGGAATAAGTTATGAATTCTCTAGGAAGCAGAGGAGGCAGTTCTGGAAAAAAATCTCCAGGATAATAATGGATAATGGTTCCTGTTGACCCCAGTCATTTCTACTGAGTTATTGCTTCTCCCTTAAGTTGTTTCTCCTTTCGTTTGTGTTTAGAACCACTCCTGGTCCCCAGGAGGTGTGGATCACCTCATTTAAAACCAAAACCAAAAATAGAAAGAAAAAGAAAAACTCTCAAAATGAAACCTTTTCCAAACCTACAGCATCTATATACAATCCCACAGTTCCAGCCTAAAGGCTATGATCTAATTCCAAGCTGATAGGGAATGGTTTCATAGATTGGTATTCTTAAGCCAAAGATTCCAGGCTTTCTTGATTCCCTACAACATCACCATTTACCTTAGAGGCATTCTGGGATGACCCATGCAGTTTCTTCCTCCCTCTCTTCCTCCATGGAAAATAGTCTCATAAATGTTTGCCCATAACAGTTTAACAATAGAACAATTTCATAGCCATGTAATCAAAAAAAGCAGAGAAAATTACCACTAATCCTGAGAAGTTTTTCATGACCCTCATAAACTCAGTCAAATGTCTTTTTGGGGAGTGCTCAAAGCACCCACAAGGGCCTCAGATGAGATGATACATAGTCACAGAGATATAGAGCAGGATTGGAGAAGACAGAATTCATCATACAACTTTAAATAGCATTCTATTATCAGACTGCACTGCTTGTAGTGTACTATGAAATAACAAATTTATAAATTCTATGTAATTATCTTATGAATAGCACAATTATATGACATTGTATTCTTTGTGTAGGTTAAAAGAACTCATTTGTTAAATATAAACCACAGCTTGTTATTCCTGTTTTGGTATTTCTTTATTTTTTAAATACGTGACTCAAAACATGGAAAACACTTAGGTCTCAGTCTCTTAGGATCCCTGGTAGCCCTTACCTTTCAGAGTTATACAGAATATCTACTTGTCTAGCTGCCTTGGAACAGAAGTTCTCAACCCTAAATGTACTTTAGAGCCACCTGGGGAACTTTGAAGACCATTGATACCTAATCCCCACCCTCACCAATTGGAATTCCGGGGAAAGCCCTAACATTTTATGTCTGATATGCCCCCCAGGTTGTTCTGACACATACTGAGGGCCTAGAACCACTGGTGTGGCCTGGGATCTCCTTATGAAGACAGGATCAAGTCTGTCCTATTTATGCCTTGTATCCTGTAAGTACTGCTGGGTTACTGGTTAAAGAATGGTCCATCTCTCCAAGCTTCTCTGCCCATGACTTTCTAATTTCTTTTGATGGTTCATCTTCTCTGTCAGGCACGTTCTCCCCTTCCCCAAGTCAGTGTTCCTCACACCTGGCTGTGCTTCCAAATTACCTAGGGAGCTTGTTTTAAAAAAAAAAATCCACATCCCCAAACTCCACTCCAGACCACTGAAGCATGTCCTCTGGAGTAGAATCAGGAATCTTGTGTTCTGACCTGCTGCTTCCTTTGAAATCACTGCCATGCTCTATGCTAACATCACTTATAAAGGATTATCTCCTTTATAGTGATCCTTATTCCTACTCTGCTTCAATTCATCTTGTAACTATTTTTCTTTAGGTGTTTGAATTTATGTCGAGGGAGAGGAAAGGGAGAGAAGAACTTTCCGATAGAACTTACATCATAATAGTGGGTATGAAACAGGTTTTCCATTCCTATTTTATAAAACTACCACAACGTAACGTCATCTAGCCCAATATAAAACCTTTTAAATGTTATGGACAAGTAATCAGACCTAACAATTCACAGATGGAAGTGGTCATGCCTGTGCCCCAAGTTGCATGGAAGGAAAATGTATGCCTGTGTACCTAAGATTAAACTGAGCTCACCAGCCTTTTTTCCCCCTAAATCTCTGGTTTATTTTTAAACTACTTTTTCTTTTCTTCTGTGCTAAAATTAAACACCTCTGATAAATCTTGACTACCATTCAAAACAGTGGCAATAGACTGCATGCAATTTTCCTTTAGCTCCCTAACAGATCTCTTTGGGTCCTTTGCATTCTTTCGCAGGTTTGTTTTATCTCTTAATCCCTCTCTTCCCCCAAGGAAAGAGGCTGTTTTCCCAGAGAGCTTCCTTTAGTTAGCCACCCCACCGACTCCCCCGGAAGGTTGTAACACCAAGGCTAATGAGTAACCAATTTTTGCACTTTTACACTTTTCCTAATCATCACAACAAACACATATTTAGGAAAAAAAGAAGAGACTCAGGCCTGTGATTAGAACCTTCTTGACAAAGTACAGTGGTATACCAGGCTTTCTTTTCCTCAAAAAACTCTCTTTATATATACTCAATGCTACCTAAAATCCTACCATTCTTGATGTACTCCTTTGGCTTAAGGATATTTTCAATCTTTTTTATAACTTGGCATAGTAATTATGTAATCATTCATTTCTAAATTAGTGAGAATAAATATCTCAGTAATTTTGTTTTATATCAAGGGAATAAAATGAGAGCTAGAGAATGTATGGGTCCCTGGGATCTGGGGGGAGGGGAAACAGGGTACCGCTTTGAAGAAAAGGAGCATAAATTGAAAAGTATATGCTTAAGAGAAAATTTTACCACCTTCCTCATTTTGAGTAGGCTGGACTGAATAAAACCTCTTAGATTAACAATAAAAACTTGTTCTGCCTTCAGATGCCAGTGCTACCAACCAACCCTCTAATCAGTAGCTGTACTGTCATATTTACCTATCTTTTGGAGAATAGGAGTCCCACACATTGTCTTGAGAACCCTTTTCTATGAGTAAGGATGTTGAGAAGGGATATGAGCTAAATGCTGCAGTTGTTCTTCTCCAGCTCAGGATCTCATTACTCAGGACCCCCACCCCTTTCCCACCTGCAAGACATATGGCCACATAAGGTACTTAAAACTAAGAGGTGAGTCACATGGCGGGGAGGAATATCCTCATTCATTTTCCCTTTCTCTCTTGCTCTCTCCCCATTCCAGGGCTTAATATTAAAACTGGGAAACAATGGCTTTGCCTTTCCTTCTCAAGAAAATATGTAGATTTCTTGCCACAGGTCATTAGAGACATCATTTTCCAACTGCCTCAAAATATTATGCCAGGCTTCAAAGAGCCCTTGACCACCAGGGAACTCTCTCCACCGCTGATTAGCTTTCCACCTCCATACAGAATCCAGCTAATCCATTCTACTGCCTGCTTCTGCAGCACTGCACACAGCTTGGTAGGCAAGCAGGGTAAGAAGGAACTGTTTCTTGGCACCAAGCATATTATCCAAAAGTCAGTATAAAACTCCACAGATTTGGACCAATTCAGGAAAAGGCTTCAGGGAATTTGTGAAAAGCCTGAATAATAGAATCTGTCAATGCTAGAAGGAGCTTTGGAGATCATCTACCCCAATGGTTCTTAAACTTCAAACTGTGTGTGTGTGTGTGTGTGTGTGTGTGTGTGTGTGTACACGTGCACGTATGAAGAGATGGAAAGGGATCAAAACCCTTTACTGAAAGGAAATCTCATCTAAAATCCTGGTATCTAAAATTGATTTTTTAAAGTAAGCTGGCTGCTCTAACTTGAGTAATCTGAAAGTCCTAGACTCCAATCATTCAGCCTCCCCCTCTCCCTCCCTTGGCAGCCCTTGAGGCATTGTCACAGAATCCTAGGGCTTCCCACAGTATTGCTGGAAAACCACTGATCCACTCCAATCCTCTGATAAGAAATTGAGGCCAAAAGCAGGGAGCATGATTTGTTCAAGGTCACACAGCAATTCAGTGGTGAAACTAGGAGTAGAACACAGGTCACCTGGTGGCCAAGACAATGTATTTTCCAAATGCCACAAAACATTTTAATAGCATTTATTGAACTTTCTCAAATGACAAAAAATAACAACTGCTCATCATAGAAAATTTGGAAAGTCAATTAAAGAATCAAAATATCTCATAATTCTACCACCCACAGAAAACAATGAGGGTCTTTTTATCAGCCTTTTTATATGTATGAAACATAAATTTTTATAAAGTTAGAATCAGCGTGGCTTTTACTCTTATTTCACAATTCTCATTCACCTTTCAACATCATTAGTCTTTTGCAACATCATTTTAAGGACTAAATAGTATTCTAATTTAATGTGCTATAAATAATTCAGTTTATACTTTTGAGCATAGTTTGGAAACAGGTGTAACATTTGCCTTAAAGAGTCATACAATTAAATATTAAACCTATTAGAATATATACCTTTAAGTTAGCTAACCTCAAGAAACCATAAAATTTACCCATTAATAAGTACAAGTATCTCCCAATGACATTATATTGGCATAACTGGGAAGAGAAGCTTGTTAATTTTAACTGCTGACTATCTTAAAGCACAATATTCAAGCACTCCTCCCCAATGAACTCACTCTGCCTTTTTGGAAAGACTCCACCTATTTAAATACCAGTTCTACAATTTCTGGCACTGGTCAAATTTTAGACAAAAATCTACCATTGGTAACTGTCATCTTTCACCACTACTCTCATTTTTCTCTTGATTATTTGCCTTCAGATTCTTGCTAAGTGAAAGGGAACTGAGGGTGAGTGATACACTGAGCCATATCCTGAACCCACATTTCACTCCCCAGAATCTCTGCCCAGAGTAAGCCAAGAAAAGTCTCAACTTCGGGCTGGGGATGTGGCTCAAGCGGTAGTGCGCTCGCCTGGCGTGCGTGCGGCCCGGGTTTGATCCTCAGCACCACATACAAACAAAGATGTGTGTCCACCAAGAACTAAAAAGTAAATATTAAAAATTCTCTCTCTCTCTCTCTCTCTCTCTCTCTCTCTCTCTCTCTCTCTCTCTCTCTCAAAAAAAAAAAAAAAAAAGTCTCAACTTCAACCTCTTACCCAAATCAGATTCCTTCTCCATTTGTTCCTTATATCCTGCCAAATACCCCCACTTAAAGGTTAATATAGACTTAGGTTCTGAGTCTCAAGACTGCCCCTGGGCAGGAGATGTACAATTGATTTAAACTTAGTACTGCTGTCAATGTCTTTTACCCAGACCTACCTCATCTTCGCCTGGTCAAATTTGTCAGTCTCAGTCCCAGATACCTCAGTCCAGATACTCTCTTCAACCTCTATGCCATGATTCTATTATTTTTAATCTCTTTCTATGTATGATTCCATTATTTCAAGTATTCAACACTGTGTTTATGATCTGCCTAAATTCCCTGCATTCTGGATGCTGCTTTTGATACCTTCTTTGGTTGATCTTCCTCAACTGCTTGCACCTACCTGTTCCCCCTTGCCTTTTATGGTTTTTCCAAATATGGTTGGTTTGGATACCTAATGGCCCCCTCTGTTGCCAAGCTGAACATCAGCATTACACCTGATGTTAAACACATATATTTATTTCCCTTCTCTGTCAGATGTCATGCTCTAATAAAAACTAGAAAGCAAAGTCTGACTCAGACTTTAAGTGGCTCTTTTTTAGAACCACTCCTAACTTCCATTTGGCTAGTATCCTCAGTCATCCATCTGTTTACACTCATCTACACACTATGCTATCCTACTCATATCTGTTCCACCTGGACAAGACTTTATGCCATAGCTCAAAATACATTTGGAGTTTGCTTTTGAAAATTACCTGTGCAGGCGTAACATATTCACCTGAAAAACCTCATCAAAATTTCTTTGCTTTGAGTATAGATTTTATTGAGAAAGCAGCAAGAAATTTAAAGAGAGAGAACTCATGAATAAGCTTGAAAAATAATTTCCTGATCAATCCCTCCTAACAAGAAAGGACACTACGAGCTAGATCACTGCTAAGTAAAGAAGCTTATATATGGTTAATATTTGTTCAAAAATAAAAGTATACATTTTTTGATATAAAGTAATGTCTAAAAGTTTAGCTGCATGTAAATAATATGTACTCAATACATGAATACATACAATAGAAAGTCAAAGTTCCTATTCCTAATCCCACCACTTCAGAGATAGCTATTTTTAAACATTTACAGCAATATTTTCCAAAAGAAACATGTGAAAACATATGTGATTTTAAATTTTTCTAGGAGCTACACTGAAAAGGAGGGAAGTAAATTAATATTTTCTTTAATTCAGTTCCAAAACAATATCAACTAGTAATAAACATGAAAATTATTAGTGAAATAATTTACATATTTTGGTATTGTATCTTGAAAGTCCAGTGTATAGTTTACAGTTACAGCACAACTCAATTCTTACTAGCCCTCAAGCTGCTCAATATCTACATGTAGCTAGTGGCTACCATATTTGACAGGGCTACTAAATTGTACATACATTATTCCAGACATTTGTATGTAGATATAAATATTTATAAATATACTGCTTCACAAAATATAAATATGCTATTCATACTTTCATAGCCACTATCTTTTTAACAATATAGGATAGATGTACATCCACATTAACATCTATAAATATCCTAATCCTTTTTAGTCACTGTATTATTTCTATTGATGACAATAATGTATTTTCCTATTATAATTAGCCTTAATTTTTCTTTCTGTTGCTCACTGTCCTATTATAATGTTCCTCAATTTTTTTCTGTTCTAGCTGATTTCTATCACCTTGTAACTAAGAGTTGTGCTAACACAATTTGCAACAGTTCTTTAACATATGAAGAGAATTACTTTTTGTCTGGCATAAATGTTGTGAATAGTTTTCTCAATTTGTTTCTCTTCCAACATTTTTATGTTGTACTTTGATACCAAAATGTTGCACACAGGTGTGTGTGTGTGTGTGTGTGTGTGTGTGTGTGTGTGTGTGTGTTAATAATGATTCAAATCATTTCATGTTGTTCCTGGCCTTTTTATCATACATAGAAAGTTCTTATCTGCCCTCAACAACATGTAAACATTCACTTACATTTTCTTCTAATATCTTTATTTAAATGATAAATCCTTCTGGAATATTATTTTTGAGATGTAGGTTGACATAATTTTTTCACACATTGCCATTCAATTGTCTCCAAATTCTTTTAAGAATAATCTAATCTTTCAAATATTTTAATATACAGATTGTTATACTGTTAGATGACTTGACAGATATTTTAACTTCTGGATCTTCTATTCAGCCGTGTCTATGTGGTTATTCCTGTGCCTGTCACATACATTATTGTTAAAGAATCTTTTGACATCTGGTAGGAAAATTGCCCTCTTTCATAATTGGTTATTTTATATTTTTCAATTGCCTTAACTACATTATCTATTTGTCAAATTCACCCAAAAAAATCTTTGAAATGCTTTAATTTTTTTTGGAATTATATGAGGATAACTCACATTTTTAAAATATTGAGGGTGTCCCTCCACCTATTCGTTGTGACCTAGTATATGATAAATTGTTGTAAAATATCCATGACTATTCTAAAATCTGCATATCCCACAAATTTATCTCAATGTTTATGTAAAACTGAGCTTTTTAGCAATGCTATTTAAATCTTTTCATTATTCTTAATTTTCTTTCTACTTGGCTTCCTATTTCAAGTGAAATATACTAAAATTTCCTGCTATAATCATATATTTTATGCATTCCTGACTATATTGGATTAAATAGGTATACTTTTTTTAAAAAATTTACTTGTTTTGTTTGTTTGTTTGGTTTTTTTTTTTTTGTTTTGTTTTTTTTTTTTTTTTTTTTTGTACTGGGGATTGAACTCAGAGGCACCCAACAACTGAACCACATCCCCAGCCCTGTTTTGTATTTTATTTAGAGACAGGGTTTTATTGAGTTGCTTAGCACCTTGCTGCTGCTGAGGCTGACTTTGAACTTGTGATCCTCCCATCTCAGACTCCTGAGCCTCTGGGATTACAAGCGTGTGCCACTGTGCCCTAAATTTATTTATTTACTCCAATTTGTTAAACATGACAGCAGAATACATTACAATTTATAGTATACATATAGAGCACAATTTTTCATGTCTCTGGTTGTATACAAAGTAGAATCACACCATTTGTGTCTTCATACATGTACTTAGGGTAATGATGTCCATCTCATTAACCATCTTTCCTACCCCAATGCCCCCTCCCTTCCTCTCCCTCCCCTTTGCCCTATCCAAAGTTCCTCCATTCCTCCCATGACCCCCCATTCCCATTATGGATCAGCATACACTTATTTGAGAAAACATTTAGCTTTTGGTTTTTTGGGATTGGTGTACTTCGCTTAGCATGATATTCTCTAACTCCATCCATTTACCTGCAAATGCCATGATTTTATTCTCTTTTAATGCTGAGTAATATTCCATTGTGTATGTAGACCACAGTTTCTTTTGCAGTCATCTATTGAAGGGCATCTAGGTTGGTTCCACAATTTAGCTATTGTGCATTGTGCTACTATAAACATTGATGTGGCTGTGTCCCTGTAGTATGCTGTTTTTAAGTTCTTTGGGTATAAACCAAGGAGTGGGATAGCTGGGTCAAATGGTGGTTTCATTCCCAATTTTCCAAGGAATCTCCATACTGCTTTCCATATTGGTTGTACCAATTTGCAGTCCCACCAGCAATGGGTGAGTGTGCCTTTTTTCCCCACAGCCTCATCAAATTTGTTGTTGCTTATATTCTTGATAACTGCCATTCTGACTGGAGTGAGATGAAATCTTAGGGTAATTTTGATTTGCATTTCTCTAATTGCTAGAGATATTGAACACTTTTTCATATATTTGTTGATTGATTGTATATCATCTTCTGAAAAATGTCTGTTCATTTCCTTGGCTCATTTATTGATTTGGTTATTTATTTTTGTGTTGTTAAGTTTTTTGAGTTCTTTATATATCCTGGAGATTAGTGCTCTATATGAAGTGTGTGTGGTAAAACTCTGCTCCCATTCTGTAGGCTTTCTCTTCACTTCACTGATTGTTTCTTTTACTGAGAAGAAGCTTTTCAGTTTGGATCTATCCCATTTATTGATTCTTGATTTTATTTCTTGCTCTATAGGAGTCTTGTTAAGGAAGTCGGGGCCTAATCCAACATAATGAAGATTTGGACCTACTTTTTTTTCTATTAGGCACAGGGTCTCTGGTCTAATTCCTAAGTCCTTGATCCAAATTGAGTTGAGTTTTGTGCATAGTGATAGGCGTTTTGTTTAATTTTGTTGCATATAGATTTCCAGTTTTCCCAGCACCATTTGTTGAAGAGGCTATCTTTTCTTCAATATATGTTTTTGGCACCTTTGTCTAGTATGAGATAACTGTATTTATGTGGGTTTGTCTATGTGTGCTCCATTCTGTTCCATTGGTCTACAAGTATATTTTGGTGCCAATACCATGCCATTTTTGTTACTATTGATCTGTAGTATAGTTTAAGATTTGTTATAATGATGCTACCTGCTTCATTCTTCTTTCTAAGGACTATTTTAGCTATTTCAGGTCTCTTATTTTTCCAGATGAATTTCATGACTGCTTTTTCTATTTCTATGAGGAATGTCATTGGGATTTTGATCAAGATTGCATTTTGACAATATTAATTCTGCCTATCCAAGAACAAGGGTGATCTTCTAAGGTATTCCTTAATTTCTTCCTTTAGTGTTCTGTAGGTTTCATTGTAGAGGTCTTTCATCTCTTTTATTAGATTGGTTCCCAAGTGTTTTTTTGTTTTGTTTTGTTTTGTTTTTTTTGAGGCTATTGTAAATGGGATAGTTTTCCCAGTTTCTCTTTCAGAGGATTTGTCACTGCTATACAGAAATGCCTTTGACTTATGGGTGTTGATTTTATATCATGCTACTTTGCTGAATTCATTTATTAGTTCTAGAAGATTTCTGGTGGAATTTCTTGGGTCCTCTAGGTATAGAATCATGTCGTTGGCAAATAGTGATAGTTTGAGTTCTTCTTTTCCTATCGGTATATCCATTTAATTTCTCTTGTCTAATTGCTCTGGCTATAGTTTTAAGAACTATGTTAAATAGAAGTGGTGACAGAGGGCATCCCTGTCTTGTTCCAGTTTTTAGAGGAAACACTTTCAATTTTTCTCCATTTAGAATGATGGCGGCCTTGGGCTTAGCATAGATAGCTTTTACAATGTGGAAATATTTTCCTGTTATCCCTAGTTTTTCTACTGTTTTGAACATGAAGGGATGTTGTATTTTGTCAAATGCTTTTTCTGCATCTATTGAGATGATCCTATGATTCTTATCTTTAAGTCTATTAATATGATGAATTACATTTATTCATTTCCATATATTGAACCAACATTGTATCTCTGGGGTTTATCAATTTTATTTATTTTTTCAAAGAACCAACTATTTGTTTTGTCTTTTTTTTCAATTGTTTCTTTTGTTTCAATTTCATTGATTTCAGTTCTGTTTTTAATTATTTTCTGTCTTCTACTGCTTTTGGTGTTGATTTTTTCTTCTTTTTCTAGGGCTTTGAGATGTAATGTTAGTTCATTTATTTGTTGACTTTTTCTTCTTTTAAAGAATTAACTCCATGCAATGAACTTTCCTCTTAGTACTGCCTTCATAGTGTCCCAGAGATTTTGATATATTGTATCAGTATTCTCATTTACCTCTAAGAATTCTTTAATCTCTTCTTTAATATCTTCTGTGATCCATTGTTCATTCAATAGCATATTTATTATTTAGTCTCCAGATGTTGAAGTAGCATCTATTTTTTATTTTATCATTGATTTCTAATTTCATTCCATTATGATCTGATAGTATCTCTACATTTTTTATTTGCTAGGAGTTTCTTTGTTTCATAATATATGAAGGATCCATGTGCTGCTGAGAAGAAAGTGTATTCACTCATTGATGGATGAAATATTCTATATATGTCTGTTAAGTCTAAGTTATTGATTGTATTATTGAGTTCTATAGTTTCTTTGTTTATCTTCGGTTTGGAAGATCTATCCAGTGGTGAAAGAGGTGTGTTTAAGTCACCCAGAATTATTGTGTTGTAGTCTATTTGATTCTTGAACTTGAGAAAAGTTTGTTTGATGAATGTAGATATTCCATTGTTTGGGGCATATATATTTATAATTGTTATAGCTTGTTGATGTATGGTTCCCTTAAGCAGTACATAATATCCTTCTTTATCCCTTTTGATTAAAATAAAGCCTACTTTATTTGATATGAGGATTGAAACCCCTACTTGCTTACACAGCCCATGTGAGTGGTATGATTTTTCCTAACCTTTTACCTTCAGTCTGCGGTTGTCTTTCCCTATAAGTCCCTTGGAGGCAGCATATTATTGGGTGTTTGTTTTTTTTTTAATCCAATCTTCCAGTCTGTGTCTTTTGATTGGTGAGTTTAAGCCATTAACATTCAGGGTTATTATTGAGACATGATTTTTATTTCCAGTTATTTTTGTTTATTTTTGGTAATTTAACTTGACTTAGTTTCTCCTTTGATAGGTTTTTCCTTTAGTGTAATACCTCCCTTTGCTTACTTTCATTGTTGTTTTTCATTTCCTCCTCATGAAATATTTTGCCACAGATGTTCTATAGTGCAGGCTTTCTAGTTGTAAATTCTTTTAACTTTTGCTTACCATGGACGGTTTTTAATTCACCATCAAACCTAAATCTTAATTTTGCTGGCTATGAGATTCTTGGTTGGCATTCATTTTCTTTCTGAGCTTGGTATATATTGTTCCAGCATCTTCTAGCTTTCATGATCTGGGTTAAATCTGCAGGTATCCTAATTGGTTTCCCCCTATATATAATCTGATTCCCTTGTCTTCTGGCTTTTAAAATTCTGTTCTTATTTATGCTAGGCATTTTCATTATAATATGCCTTAGTGTAGATCTGTTGTGATTTTGTAGATTTGGTGTCCTATAAGCCTCTTGTATTTGATTTTCCAATTCATTCTTCATGTTTGGAAAATTTTCAGATATTATTTCATTGAATAGATTTTTTATTCTTTACTTTGTAAATCTATACCAATAATTTTTTAACTTGGTCTTTTTTATATTATCCCATAATTCTTGAATGTTCTGCTCATGGTTTCTTACCATCTTAACTGTGTGGTCAACTTTATTTTCAAGATTATATATTTTATCTTCATTATGTGAGGTTCTGTCATCCAAGTGATCTAATCTGTTGATGATGCTTTCTATTGAGTTTTTAATTTGGTTTATTGTTTCCTTCATTTCAAGGGTTTCTGTTTGTTTGTTTGTTTTTCCAAGAACCTCTATCTCCTTATTGAAGTAATCTTTTGCTTCCTGTATTTGTTTATGTAGCTCTTTATCAAAATGATCTTTTGCTGCCTGTATTTGCTCTCTTGTAACATCCCTTAATTCACAGAACATTTTAATTATATACATCCTGAACGCCTTCTCTGTCATTTCTTCTGCTTGCTGGCCATGAATTATAATAATGTAGTGTCTTGGTTTGTTTGGGGCAATTTCTTTTCTTTTTTTTTTAAGTTGTTTGTGTATCTTTCCTTCTAGCACTGGATCTGAGGTGTTACAGTGTTTACCCTACAGGCTTATAGTGTCCCTTCAGGGTTCTAATACCTCTCCTTTAAGGGAGAGAACAATATTAATACAAACAATATACAGCCTTAAACCAAATAGCTGCTGTTAAGAATTTTACAGTTTTGTCACAATATACAGAAATGTTGAGTTCAATTTTTATCTACAATATAAACAGTAGGTTTGCAAAATGGTCTACAGTTTCTAATTGTGGGCAATGAGAGAACTGTGGTGGGGGTGTAGAATGAGATGTTAAAAAGGTAGAAAGTGAGGATATAGAGTTATTAGATCTTAGGAAACCTGAAAGAGAAATCTAAAGAAGTTGGATAGTAGCAGGAGAAAAAAGAGAAAGTAATTTGGGGGAGACAAGTAAGTGGGAAGAGAATAGAGAGAGTACAAAAAAACAAATACTGAATGTTTTCTCTGATACAAGGAGGCTGATTCATAGTGGGGTAGGGAGGGGGAGCATGGGAAGAATTGATGAATTCCCAACATCTTCATCAACACCAGTTTCATTCAAAATTTTTATTTTTGCTGATATGATAAATAGTGAAATCTCATTTTGATCCTTATTTCTTTGAGTATGAATAAAATAAAAAATTAGTACATACTGGGGGGGGCGGTTGTAGCTCAGTGGTAGAGTACTTGCCTAGCATGTGTGAGGCACTAGGTTCGATTCTCAGCACCACATATAAACAAATTTCCATTGACAACTAAAAAATATATTTTTAAAAAGAATTACTACATATTAGATTTCTTGGTAATTTTTATTTCTCTTTTACTGAACTGCCTATTTGAATTTAACCATCTACTCATCCCTTTCTTATTGATTCATGAGGATTTATGCTAATTAATGAAATAAGCCATTGTCTTATAGGTTGCAAATATGTTTTTCCAATTTTCAATTTGCCCTATTTTTTACTTTTCTTTGCTTCATTATTTAAGTCATGTTTAAATTTTTCTTTTTATGTAGTCAAAAATATCAACCTTTGGTTTCATGGCTTTTGATTTTTCCATTTACATTTCAAGAAACTCATTTTAACCTACATCTCTTTCAAAATGGAAGAATTTAAATATTATCCTCTCTCTTAATACAAACTGTTAAGTTACTTGTGATCCATAATTTCCAATATTTTCTTTTCTGTTTTACTTTATTCCCACCCTAACCAATGAGGAAAGCTATCAAGTAGATACTATAGTTCTGCACTTTGGGTTTCAGCAGTGTTCCTTTCTTCTGTTTGCCCCCTCTGTGGAGTGATTGGTGGTAAGGGAGTTATGTAAGTAATTCGATATTTTTTTAATTCTAATTCATCCAGAAAATATTTGTTCATTGCTTACTCTGTATCAATCACTGTGCAGTATAAAGTTGAGGTGGGAATAAAAAAATTGAATAAAACCAACTTTACCACTAATTTCATGGAAGCATATTTTAATTGAATATATGGAGGGAATGAAGAAATGGTAAACAACAAAAAATAATTAAAATGCTTGCAAAATTAAGTACTAGGAAGAATTCAAGTAAGGTACTAAGATAAAGTTAAGCAGAAGGTAGGTAAAGGGCTAGACAAGGTAATTTTTATTCCTTAATTTCTCTTTATCAGGGCAGCTGACACTAATTTTATTGATGTAATAACCTCTCAAATGTCACAAAGAAACTGGATTATAATTTTCTCAAAGTTATTTCCTGTTTCCCACATTACTGTTTTAGTGATGCCAAATATGCTGCTGTTCAGTTTAATCACCCTCTATCAAAATGTGGATTCTATCCATATGTCTGGTGAGTTTTTCACTTTCTGTTCATATTATAAAGCAAGTCACAAATTGATCAGCATTAATAAGTTGATGTGGCTTCTGCAATGATCATATGGATCACTAACTATCCTTAATAAGCCTCCCCCATCTTTGCAGAGGGCTCCAGAGGGCTGTGACTGGCAATAAATGATCTAAACAGCTGCTCAGAATCTAGGTAGCATTTTTTTAAATGATTTGTCTCCCCTGATGCTCCCTAACAAGTACTCTTCCTATTATATCCTCCTTTGGCCTCTCTTGGTAGGGTATTTATTGCTGGCTATGCTTTGCCAGTGTGCCTAATGTCAAGGGGGAAGAGGAAAGAAGTTACTGGGAATATCAATCCTGTTAAATGAGGAAAGAAGTGGACACACACACACACACACACACACACACACACACACTCATTTGGGACTGCCAGAATATGGAGGGAAAATAAGCTACATAGGTCTGTCACAGTAGCAATTTCCACCCTTAATATCCTGAGCACTATCCACACAAAGCCTGGAAAGTAATATGCTCAGATGTTGTCTGAGTTGAAGAGTTATTAGCCCTACCTCTTAAAACATTTTCCTTCTCTTCCTCTGTGACCATCCCCACATCTCCATGTAAATCACTAACTTTAACCCCAGTTTATAAATGAGAAAACTAAAGGAGAATGAAGTGATATAATTTGCCTAAGTGATAGATAACTACAAAAATGGGGAAACCAGCTTCAAACTTAGGATACTTGACCTTAGCATCTACATTTTCTACCACTACAAATTACTGCCTCTAGAAATGCTTTTTAGAAAAAACATGATTGGACAGACTCTTTTAGAACATAACCTTAAATATATATTTGTTAATCAGGATTTTACCATATTAAATTCAATCATCAGCAAATTATGCAAAAAAATTACCAAACACTATGCCTGACATTGCAAAAAAATAAAGAGTAAATAACTGTGGTTTTTTATAATCTCATATAATTTATAGTTTGCTATAGGAGGAAGGCACTGAACATATAAACACATATATTTATTGTTATGAATACCTTGAACTAGAAAAACAGGATGTCATGAAAAAGTAAAAATGAAGAATAGATCATTTAAATTGAAACATCATGGAAGGCCCCTCTCTGTGGTAAGGATAGATTAAGCTAAGCCCTAAGAATGAGTGGAGTCAAGGCAGGAATTATATAGTCTGAATGTTTCTGTCCTCCCAAAATTCATATGTTGAAATCCTAACCCCCAAGGACATAATATCAGGAGGTGGGTCATTTAGAATGTGATTAAGTCCTGAGAGTACAGCCTTTATAAACAAAACCCAGAGAAACCCTTGCCACTTTCCACTATGTGAGGACCCAGCAAGAAGACACTGTGATGGTTAGTCAGAATTGTCAACTTGATTGGATTAAGATATGCCTACCATTAAGAGAACTCTGGGTGTTGCAATGAGGGTGTTTCTAGGAATGATTGGCATGTAGGACAGCAAACGAAGGGAGACACCATCCTTAGTGTGGACAGAATAGTCCAATATCTTGAGGAGCTTGAATGGAACAAGAGTTAAAAGAACAAGAAAGAAGCCAAAAATGCATGCTTAATTCTTCTTGAAAAGGTTCTTTGAATGCTGCTGCAATCACCTGAACACATCAGATTCTAGATCCTTCACTCTTCCAAAGCAGACTCTGACCAGTGACTCTTCAGGAAGTTTTTTTTTATTAATTTTTATTGTTGGTTGTTCAAAACATTACATAGTTCTTGATATATCATATTTCACACTTTGATTCAAGTGGGATATGAACTCCCATTTTTACCCTGTATACAGATTGCAGAATCACATCAGTTACACTTCCATTGATTTACATATTGCCATACTAGTGTCTGTTGTATTCTGCTGCTTTTCCTATCCTCTACTATCCCCCATCCCCTCCCCTCCCCTCCCCTCTTCTCTCTCTACCCCATCTACTGTAATTCATTTCTCCCCCTTGTTTTTTTCCCTTTCCCCTCACTTCCTCTTGTATGTAATTTTGTAAAACCCTGAGGGTCTCCTTCCATTTCCATGCAATTTCCCTTCTCTCTCCCTTTCCCTCCCACTTCTCATCCCTGTTTAATGTTAATCTTCTTCTCATGCTCTTCGTCCCTACTCTGTTCTTAATTACTCTCCTTATATCAAAGAAGACATATGGCATTTGTTTTTAAGGGATTGGCTAGCTTCACTTAGCATAATCTGCTCTAATGTCATCCATTTCCCTGAAAATTCTATGATTTTGTCATTTTTTAATGCCAAGTAATACTCCATTGTGTATAAATGCCACATTTTTTTTTTTTATCCATTAGTCTATTGAAGGGCATCTAGGTTGGTTCCACAGTCTTGCTATTGTGAATTGGCTGCTATGAACATCGATGTAGCAGTGTCCCTGTAGTATGCTCTTTTTAGGTCTTTAGGGAATAGACCGAGAAGGGGAATAGCTGGGTCAAATGGTGGTTCCATTCCCAGCTTTCCAAGAAATCTCCATAATGTTTTCCAAATTGGCTGCACCAATTTGTAGTCCCACCAGCAATCTACAAGTGAACACTTTTCCCCACATCCTCGCCAGCACTTGTTATTGTTCGACTTCCTAATGGCTGCCAATCTTACTGGAGCGAGATGGTATCTTAGGGTGGTTTTGATTTGCATTTCTCTGACTGCTAGAGATGGTAAGCATTTTTTCATGTACTTGTTGATTGATTGTATGTCCTCCTCTGAGAAATGTCTGTTCAGGTCCTTGGCCCATTTGTTGATTGGGTTATTTGTTATCTTATTGTCTAATTTTTTGAGTTCTTTGTATATTCTGGATATTAGGGCTCTGTCTGAAGTGTGAGGAGTAAACATTTGTTCCCAGGATGTAGGCTCCCTATTTACCTCTCTTATTATTTCTTTTGCTGAGAAAAAACTTTTTAGTTTGAGTAAGTCCCATTTGTTGATTCTAGTTATTAACTCTTGTGCTATGGGTGCCCTATTGAGGAATTTGGAGCCCGACCCCACAGTATGTAGATCGTAGCCAACTTTTTCTTCTATCAGACGCAGTGTCTCTGATTTGATATCAAGTTCCTTGATCCACTTTGAGTTAACTTTTGTGCATGGCGAGAGAAAGGGATTCAGTTTCATTTTGTTGAATATGGATTTCCAGTTTTCCCAGCACCATTTGTTGAAGATGCTATCCTTCCTCCATTGCATGCTTTTAGCCCCTTTATCAAATATAAGATAGTTGTAATTTTGTGGATTGGTTTCTGTGTCCTCTATTCTGTACCATTGGTCCACCTGCCTGTTTTGGTACCAGTACCATGCTGTTTTTGTTACTATTACTCTGTAGTATAGTTTGAAGTCTGGTATCGCTATACCGCCTGATTCACACTTCCTGCTTAGCACTGTTTTTGCTATTCTGGGTCTTTTATTTTTCCATATGAATTCCATGATTGCTTTCTCTATTTCTACAAGAAATGCCGTTGGGATTTTGATTGGCATTGCATTAAACCTATACAGAACTTTTGGTAATATCGCCATTTTGATGATGTTAGTTCTACCTATCCATGAACAGGGTATATTTTTCCATCTTCTAAGATCTTCTTCTATTTCTCTCTTTAGGGTTCTGTAGTTTTCATTGTATAAGTCTTTCACCTCTTTTGTTAGGTTGATTCCCAAGTATTTTTTTTTTTTTTTTGAGGATATTGTGAATGGAGTGGTTGTCCTCATTTCCATTTCAGAAGATTTGTCGCTGATATACAGGAATGCCTTTGATTTATGCGTGTTGATTTTATATCCTGCTACTTTGCTGAATTCATTTATTAGCTCTAATAGTTTCTTTGTAGACCCTTTTGGGTCTGCTAGGTATAGAATCATGTCATCTACAAATAGTGATAACTTGAGTTCTTCTTTTCCTATTTTTATGCTTTTAATTTCTTTCGTCTGTCTAATTGCTCTGGCCAGTGATTCGAGAACTATGTTGAACAGAAGTGGTGAGAGAGGGCATCCCTGTCTTGTTCCAGATTTTAGAGGGAATGCCTTCAGTTTTTCTCCATTCAGAATGATGCTAGCCTGAGTCTTAGCATAGATTGCTTTTACAATATTGAGGTATGTTCCTGTTATCCCTAGTTTTTCTAGATTTTTGAACATAAAGGGATGCTGAACTTTGTCGAATGCTTTTTCTGCATCTATTGAGATGATCATATGGTTCTTGTTTTTAAGCCTATTGATGTGGTGAATAACATTTATTGATTTCCGTATATTGAACCAGCCTTGCATCCCAGGGATAAATCCTACCTGATCATGGTGCACAATTTTTTTGATATGTTTTTGTATCTGATTCACCAGAATTTTATTGAGGATTTTTGCATCTAGGTTCATTAGAGATATTGGTCTGTAGTTTTCTTTCTTTGAAGTGTCTTTGTCTGTTTTAGGAATCAGGGTGATGTTGGCCTCGTAGAATGAATTTGGAAGTTCTCCCTCTTTTTCTATTTCCTGAAATAGCTTGAAAGGTATTGGTATTACTTCCTCTTTAAAGGTTTTGTAAAACTCTCCTGTATACCCATCTGGTCCTGGGCTTTCCTTAGTTGGTAGTCTTTTGATGGTTTCTTCTATTTCCTCAATTGATATTGGTCTGTTTAGGTTGTCAATATCCTCCTGACTGAATCTGGGCAGATCATATGACTTAAGAAATTTATCGATGCCTTCACTATCTTCTATTTTATTGGAATATAAGGATTCAAAATAATTTCTGATAATCTTCTGTATTTCTGAAGTGTCTGTTGTGATATTGCATTTTTCATCCCGTATGCTAGTAATTTGAGTTCTCTCTCTTCTTCTCTTCGTTAGCATGGCTAAGGGTCTGTCGATTTTATTTATTTTTTCAAAGAACCAACTTTTAGTTTTGTCAATTTTTTCAATTGTTTCTTTTGTTTCGATTTCATTAATTTCAGCTCTGATTTTAATTATTTCTTGCCTTCTACTTCTTTTGCTGTTGTTTTGATCCTCTTTTTCTAGGATTTTGAGATGAAGTATTAGATCATTTATTTGTTGGTTTTTTCTTTTTTTAAGGAATGAACTCCAAGCAATGAATTTTCCTCTTAGAACTGCTTTCAATGGGTCCCATAGATTCCAATATGTTGTGTCTGTGTTTTCATTTATCTCTAAGAATTTATTAATTTCCTCCTTGATGTCTTCTATAACCCATTGATCATTCAGTAACCTATTGTTCATTCTCCAAGTGATGCATGATTTTTCCTTCCTTCTTTTATTGTTGATTTTCAATTTCATTCCATTATGATCAGATAAGATGCCTGGTATTATCTCTACTCCTTTATATTGTCTAAGAGTTGCCCTGTGACATAATATATGATCTATTTTTGAGAAGGATCCATGTGCTGCTGAGAAAAAAGTGTAACTGCTTGATGTTGGGTGGTATATTCTATATATGTCAATTAAGTCTAGGTTATTAATTATGTTATTGAGTTCTACAGTTTCCTTATTCAACTTTTGTTTGGAAGATCTGTCCAGTGGTGAGAGAGAGGCCCAGCGGCCTGCCGGCATGGTAGGCACATTGCCCCAATTGGAGGAGGGGCAGAACCACCGCCAAAGCCTGCGAGGGAGACTTTGCAACTATACAAGAGCAATATAAATATATAGGGGGGAAAATCAATAACACAAAAGTTTAACCAAGCAGAAAGAAACGTGAACAGTATGAAAAGACAAGGAAAGAAAGGACCACAAGCAATGCAGGTCAACTCAACTTTAGAAAAGGTAATATCTGCAGCAGATGGAATGTCAGATAAAGAATTCAGGATATACATGCTTCAGATGATCTGGAGTCTCAAGGAAGACATTAGACAGCAAAATCAGACAATGAAAGACCACTTCGACCACTTCGACAATGAATTACATAAACAAATCCAAGAAGCAAAAGATCAATTATACAGGGAGATAGAGGTTATAAAAAACAAACAAACAGAAATCCTAGAAATGCAGGAAGCAATAAACCAACTTAAAAACTCAATTGAGAATACTACCAGCAGAGTAGAACACTTAGAAGATAGAACATCAGACAATGAAGACAAAATATTTCAACTGGAGAAGAACATAGACAGCTCAGCAAGACTGTTAAGAAACCATGAGCAGAACATCCAAGAAATATGGGATAACATAAAGAGACCAAACTTAAGAGTCATTGGGATACAGGAAGGTATAGAGGTCCAAACCAAAGGAATGAGCAATCTATTCAATGAAATAATATGAGAAAACTTCCCAGACTTGAAGAATGAGGCAGAATCCCAAATCCTAGATGCCTACAGGACGCCAAATGTGCAAAATCATAAGAGATCCACACCTAGACAGATTATAATGAAGATGCCCAACATACAGAATAAGGAGAGAATTTTAAAAGCTACAAGAGAAAGGAAGCAGATTACATTTAGGGGTAAACGAATCAGGATAACAGCTGATCTTTCAACACAGACTCTGAAAGCTAGAAGATCCTGGAATAACATATTTCAAACACTGAAAGAAAATGGGTTCCAACCAAGAATTGTGTATCCAGCGAAATTAAGCTTCAGGATGGAAGATGAAATTAAAACCTTCCACAATAAACAAAAGTTAAAAGAATTTGCAGCTAGAAAACCTTCTCTTCAAAACATCCTCGGCAAAATATTACAGGAAGAGGAAATGGAAAATGTCAATGGAAACCAACAGCAGGAGGTAGTACCGTAAAGGGGGTGGGGGGAATAATCAAAGAGGAAAACAAACCATGTTTAGTAACATAAATCAACAAATATGGCTGGAAGAACAACCCATATCTCAATAATAACCCTAAATGTTAATGGCTTAAACTCACCAATTAAGAGACACAGGCTAGTAGAATGGATCACAAAACAAGACCCAACAATATGCTGCCTTCAGGAGACGCATTTGATAGGAAAAGACATACATAGACTGAAGGTGAAAGGTTGGGAAAAATCATATCACTCATATGGACTTCAGAAACAAGCAGGAGTGTCCATACTCTTATCAAATAAAGTAGATTTCAAGCCAAAGTTAATCAAAAGGGATAAAGAGGGACACTACATACTGCTCAAGGGAACCATACACCAACAAGACATAAAAATCATAAATATATATGCCCCAAACAATGGTGCAGCTATGTTCATCAAACAAACTCTTCTCAAGTTCAAGAGTCTAATAGACCACCATACAATAATCATGGGAGACTTCAGGAAGTTTTTAAGCCTTGGAATTTGGAGCTACATCATTAATACCTCTTACTCTGAGACTGCAGCTTCTTGGACTGGATCCTCTAGCTCTCCAGCCTGTAGAGGGCCATTATGGGGCTATTCAGCATTTAATCATATAAGCCAATGTAATAAATCTCCTTTTTACTTTCTTTCTCTCTCTCTCTCTCTCTCTCTCTCTCTCTCTCTCTATATATATATATATATATATATATATATATATATATACAAATACACACACATACTCTCTCTCTCTCTCTCTCTCTCTCTCTCTCTCTCTCTCTCCACACACACACACACACACACACACACTCACACATACGCCATCCTGTTGGTTCTGTTCTTTTAGAGGACCCCAGCTAATACATGCACAACTGGTGAACAAGAAAGCAGCCCTCACCAAATAGTCAATCTGTGTCTTGATCTTGGACTTCTCAGCCTTCAGAATTATGAGAAATAAATTTCTGGGTTTTTTTATAAGCTATCCAGTTTATGTCATTTTTCATTAAAATCCTGAACTAACTAAGGTAGGTATTGCATGAAGGAATGGTATTTTCTATGTAATTAAATATATTAATCTGTTTTTTCAAGCCTGCCTTTGCTATTTATTATCCCTTGACAGCCTTTCTTCACCTCAAAACACTATGAAGATATGGCCATATTTTCTTCTAGCAAGAATAATATAGTATAACCTTTAGATGGTGCTTACCATGTGCCAGACACTCTTCTAGTGCTTTACAAACATTAATTTGGTTATTCCTCATAATAACCGTACAAGGTATTTCTATTATCCTTATTTTATAGATGAAAAATCTAAGGCATGTAAAGGTTGGTTGACTTGGCCAGATCACATAGCCAATATTTGACAGTGACTTTATTCATTCTTAATCTCAATTATACTGTCTTCCAAATGCTACCTTTAAATTTTACATTCATCTTTAATCCATCTGCAACTATTTGGTGATATTATGAAATTTTGTTTTTGTTTTATTTTCTTCCTAGGTGGTTAATCAATTGTCCCAATATTGCTGAATAAGCAATCTTAAAACATACTTTTAAAAATACTAAATTCTCTTCATCATGGACTACTTTTTGGCTTTCTATTATTCTGTATGATCAATCTGAGTACTCCTGTCTTGAAATGACTATCTTCTTTAAACAAGGCAAGATTTCAACCCAGATTTTTCAACATCATATGAAATATTGTATTTTTTCTTATTATAAAATAGTAATTCCCTCTTTGGGGATGATGGAGATCAAACAGTAATTCACTTTTATATTAACACAAAATAGCACTTCTATTCATGAGGGCTTTTAGCACACTGAGTCTGTTACTTACTGCAAATTAAATAAAACATGTTGAATATGTATTCTGTTCCAGCTACTGTGCTAGGTGCTACAAACACAAATGAATAGTATGTGGTCATTGCCCTAAAAAAAGTTTATGTAGTAGAGAAGGGAACAGAAAAATAAGTCAGGCATAATGGTCCTATAGGCTGATAGTAGAAAGTACAAGGTACATCTAAATCAGATGAGGGGAGAAAGCATCATTAAGACTTCTATAGAGAATGTGTGGATTATACCAAGTTTTAAATGGTGAGTGGGAGTTAAGCAGGGTTTAAAAGGTGAGGGAAGATCATTTCAAGCAGAAGAAATACTTGTAAAAGCCAAAGATGCTCAGAAAATTGTCAGTGGTTTGAACTAGCTAAGGCATTGAGTTTGTATTGGAAAATGGCAATCTTTGAAGCTTGAGAAGGAGAGATATGCCAGATTTTTGGGTTCTATAGGTAATGGAACCTAAAGTTTTTTAATTAGGGAAATGACATGCTTTATTTCCACAAGTCACACCCGTCAAATCAACTTATAGGCAAGTGTCAACAATTAATGAAGTTTTTTTTTTTTTGTAAAATCATGGGAAATTAAAAATGAATAAGCAATAGATTCCCCCAAGTCTGATTACAGAAACTCACCAGTATTGATCAGGCTTTGGTCTACACCTGTCCCTGATTCTGGTATACATAAGCTATTGATCCTCTCATTGATGCCCAGGACTTGAAGTGAATGTTTATTTGAACAGTTTCTGTATGAAAACTGTTTAGAACTTGGGCATTGATGAGAATTTGTCGAAATGGCTACTACCTGTGTGCCAAGGTCCGTGAAAGAAAGTGGTGGAGCTCAACTGCTGATTACTATCTTCAAAGTCTGCTACATCACACAAAGACACTGAACTAAACTGTTATATTTTTTCCTGGGCCCAGACCCTAGATACAATATCGAAGGAAAGGATAAACTTAATAGGTTCTGATATGTCAGGTTCAACACCAAGCATTTTCCAAACAATATTTCATTTAACTCTTAAAAACACAACATTATAAGGACTTATACCAATTAGAAATATCTAGATTTTAATGGATATAAAACTCATCTGAAGCTGATCTTTTTTAAAGAATTTATAAGGACTTATTGATTCATATAAATGGGTAGATCTTGCTAACCTCTAGTAGATTTTGAGTGGAACTTCGAAGGCATCACCAAGGATAATTCTCTAATTCTCTTGGTGAGAATTTGTTTCATTCTGAGACATTATCACTCATTGTGATCTTAAAATGGCCACATCAGCTTCAGACTCATATTCCCTCAGCTTCAAATTGAGGGGAAAAGAGTTTTTCTTCCTCCAAATTCATGAAGAATATTCCCATTAACCTGATAATATAGCCATTGTAGAAACCATCTATGTGATTAAGGATATGATTGGCTGGAACTCTTCTGTGACTGGGAGTTAAAGTGGAAGAGAAGTGTTTTAGTCGTCTTTTTTTCCCCTCTGTGACTAAGTGACCTGACCAGAACAATTGTAGAGAAGGAAAAGTTTATTGGAGGGCTCATGGTTTCAGAGGGCTTAGTCCATAAAAGGCTGGCTTCATTCCTCAGGGCTTGAAGTGAGGCTGAACATCATGGTGGAAGAGAGTGGTGGAGGAAAGTGTCTCATATGATGATCAGAAAGCAGAGAGAGAGAGACTCTACTTGCCAGCCCAAAGGCACATTACCAATGCCCACCTCCTCCATTCACACCCTACCTGCCTACAATTACCACTTAATTAATCCTATCAGGGGATTAATTCACTGATTGGGTTAAGGCTCTCATAGCCCAATCCTTTCCTCTCTGAACTCTCTCACACTGTCTCACATGTGAGCTTTTAGTGTAAACCTCACATCTAAACCCTAACAAGAAGTAATTATACCTAAGAAAACTATACATTCTTTTCTTTTTGAAATAGAAAATGATGAACAGATAAGGAAACTAAAGGCTGGGGATATGAAGTGATTACATTAGGGTTTTATAGGCTTGGAAAAGAAGAATTAGAAACTAATATCATTTAACTCTACCGCTAATGTTCCATTTGCCATACTGCCTTAATGACTGCAACTTAACTGCACTTGTCAAAAAACTACAAAACTTGAACTTATACATGATATCACCCTAATAGATGGGAACTCCAAAAGATCAACCAAAAGCAAATACAAATTCAGGAATCTTCTTTAGTCTTGGAAATTGTTTTTGGAGACTATTACCCCAGAAGATGTATCTTCCTATTACAGGAAGTTCTTAAAGACCATGCCAAATGAAAAGCAAAGGAAAGAATCTTGAGATATTTACTGAATAAAATTTAAGGATTTGAAACCAAATGTATCCACCTATGAATCTTTGTGTTAGTTTTTCATCATTGTGACCAAAATACCTGACACAAAAAAATTAAGGCAAGAAAGGTTTGTTTTGGCTCATGATTTAAGAGATTTTGGTCCATGGTTGGCTGGCTACATTGCTCTGGGCCTGAGGTGAGAATAGCATCACAGAAGGGTTTGGCAGAAGAAAGCTGCTCAGCTCATGGCAGCTGGGAAGGAGGAGAGAGAGAGAGAGAGAGAGAGAGAGAGAGAGAGAGAGAGAGAGAGAGAGAGAGAGATGTGTGTCAAGGGCAAAAAATACCCTCTGGGGCATGCCTCTAGACACCTACTTCCTCCTCTTAGTACTCCTTTCAGCTATCAATAGATAATCCCCTGATGAGGTTAGAATTTTCATGATCCAAGAATTTCCCAAAAGTTCTACCTTTGAATATTGGTGCATTGGGGATTAAGCCTTCAACACATAAGACTCAAGGGAAAGTCTAGATCAAAAAACATAAAAGTTCCTTATTGTATATATTAGTTCTGAGTCTGAAAAATTGGCCCTATATGAAGATTTTCTAATCAATGCCATTGATTGATAATGTACAAAGAGTACACTCCTTAGAGACAGGAGTTAACTGGAACAGGTATCACCACTTACTTGCTGCAGAAATCTGAGCAAGCTTTAGTCTGTTCATGTGTGAAGCCAGTTTACAACTCAGAGTTGATGTAATAATTAGATGAGATAATATGTATTAAGGGCCTGGAACATAGTAAATGCTCAAGAAATAGAAATTTAATGAACTTGTGTTTTCCCCTTTGGCTTATTACTCTAATTTCAGAAACAGGGTGATTTTCAGTAGGATTTTTAGTGCATTATAGTTATAGTAAAGAATGGGGTTCATTTTGACATATTTATAAATACATATAACATAGTTTTCTCCATTTAAGTCCCCAGTACTACCTCCTTCTCACTCCTCCTCCCTCTCCCAATCTCCTTCCTCTACTTTATTGGTCTCCCATTTATTTATTTATTTGCTTATTTATTTATTTATTTATTTTTAATCAGTGTGTTATATACAAATTTGGAATGCATTGTGATATTTATGCATGTATATAGAATGATTTGGTCTACTTTATTCCCTAATTCTTCCCCTTTCCTTCCCTCCTATCTTTCCCTTCATCCCTTGCTTCTACTTACTGTTCTGCCTACTGTTTTCAAGAGATCTCTTGTTTTAGTTAGCTTTTTCATTGCTGTAACTAAAAGACTTGACAAGAACAAGGTAGACGAGGAAACATTTATCTGGGGCTCATAGTGTCAGAGGACTCAGTCCATAGATGGTTAATTCCATTGACATTGGTCTGGACCTAATTCAAGGCAGCATATCATGGGGGAAGGGCCTGGCAGAGGAAAAATGCTCAGCCAAAAATGGAGTCAGGAAGCAGAGGGAGGAGAAAGGGTCACAGGGAAAATACTCCCTTTTAGGGCATGTCCCCGGTGACCCATCTACTCCAGTCACACCCCACCTCCCTAGAATTACTACCCAATAAATTCCTTCAAACTAAGATGGTCTGATTAGGCTACAACTCTCATTATCTAAGAATTTTACCCCAGAATATTCCTGCATTAATAAGAGCTTTGGAGAAACACCTCACATCCAAACCATATCAGTTATGAATTTATCCATGGGTCAACCCACTGATAAGGATAGAGCCCTTATGATCTACTTCCCAAAATTCCCATCTCTGAATATCTACATTAACAGGAGCTCTTGGAAGACAGCTTATATCCAAACCATAATATTCTGCACCTGGCCCCCAAAAGCTCATGCCCATCTCATAATGAAAAAATCATTTAGTTCACCTCCAAGAATCCCATAGTCTTTACAATCTCAGAATTACCCAAAAGTCCAAGAGACTCAAGGCAAACTCTTTGCAGTGAGTCTCTATCTCCAATATGCACTGGCACCAAGTACATGTTTTCATTCCTAAAGGAAAGAATAGGAGCATAGAAAGAAGTGATAGGGACAAAGAAAGAATGAAACCTAGCCAGGTAAATTGATTCCACAAGTCCTCATACATCATCAAGGACACATGGTGGCAGGATGTGCTCTTCAAAGGGCTTGGGCAGTTCCATACCTTTGGTCTTGCTGGTTGCAGCACATGTGGCCTTTCTTTTAGCCTGGCTCTCTCTGTATCCAGAAGCTTTTCTTGTCAGACAGTCCATATTAGTGGTATCTCTTAATTCCTTGGAACCTCCATTCCAGCTTTAGCTTCACCTTCACAACTTCATACATCACTCTCTCAGGGGCAGCCCATGGGGACTTTGACCTTCTTACATTTTTTTTTTTTGGCCTCCTAGGCCTCCTCTGAAATTTTAGTTAAAGCCTCCATGACCATTTAGCTTAGCATCTATATTCCTTCAGAACCAGCATCATATGAATATGTCTGCCACCAGCTTGTACAGTAGGTGGAATCACAGCAGCAGTGGCCTCTGAGCACCTGTGTGGCTCAGCATGGTGAAATCACTTCATAGACCCCCTGTGCAAGGAGGGCATCTTCATGATCTTTTCTCAAAGAAACTTTCTATGCTAGAGCCTGTAGTTTGTGTGGTCTTAAAAAACCTGAGATGCCCTTGAAACATCTTTCCTATTGTCTCTGTGGAAAGTACTTAGGTTCTCTTCAGGGACCATAAGCTCTTCAACAACCACATCTTCCTTAGCCCCAGCTTTATATGCATTTTTCTAGCCAAACCAAGTCTTTTAAATACTTTAACTCTGCTTTCTACTCCTCATTGTCACAGTAAACCTGACTAAATGGTGCCAGTAATATTCATTCCACTGACTGAATGCTATGCTACCTTGAATTATTATTCATGTTAATTAGTCCATCACTTTTAAATTCAGCCTCACTCAAAATCTCAGGACATAGGCAAAGTGTAGCTAAGTTTATTAGAAGAATATAATATGAGTAACCTCTAGTCCAGTTCCCCAAAGAGTTCTTATTTCCCTCTGAAAACTTATGAGCACAGTTCACATTCCTGTTAGCCTTCTTGTCTTCTGAGCTCCACCCATAATCACCTTTTAAGCTCTGCTTACAGTATTCTAAAGCTTTTGCAGTTTGTATCACCAAATTCAAATGTCCTCCTGCAACCAAGCTCCAAAGTCTTCTAAACCACATAGTCAAGTTACTCACAGCAATAACCCCATTTCTTGGTACTCATTTCTGATAGCTTTGTGTGTGTGTGTGTGTGTGTGTGTGTGTGTGTGTGTGTGTGTGTTGCTGTGACAAAAACAACTGCTAAGAACAACTCAGAGGAGTAAAAGTTTATTTGGGGCTCATGGTTTCACAGGTCTCAGCTGTAGATAGCTGAATCCATTGCTCTGGGGCACAATTTAAGGCAGCACATCATGCAGGAAGGGCATGGCAGAGGAAAGCTACTCCCCTCATAGCAGTAATGAAGAAGAGACAGAGGGAAGGAGAGAAGAGGCTATAGGGAAGATGCATCCTTGCAGGGTATGCCCCAATTATCCACCACCCAGCCATGCCACACCTGCCCACAGTTACTACCCAGTCAGTCTATAAAAACTAAAATGTACTGATTGGATTAAAGCTCTCACAACCTAATTATTAATCTTCAGAATATTTCTGCATTAACAGGACCTTTGGGGGGAAACACCTCATATCCAAAACATAGCATCTCCTTTTTTATTCCCTTTTTTCCTCTAGCTTCTGAATATCGGAGAGAATATTCAACCCTTGATTGATCTTGCACAGGAAGCAATTCCTATACTTTAACTTTCTGTTGGCACATACCCAGCTGTGGCCAAATAAGCAATAATCTGTCAATAAAAACAATGTGACTTAAGAAGTGTTTCCCATTTTAATAATCTTTCAGTAAGTCCCTTTGTAAAATGAAAATTCCTTGTGACATAGCAAATCAACCACTTTTTTATGCTTTCTAGTTTCATATATACTTATATTCAGACATGTTATGCTTCCTTTGAATCCTGGGTAAAGGGTTCTCCTGCATAATGATTTATAGACTCTTCTCTTTCAGAGACCTTTTGAACAGAAATGGCTTCATTTTCTCAACCCTGTCATTTAAGGGAAATGTTCTAAATGCATTCTTACTACCTCTTTAAATAAAAACACACTCTATGATGAGTGAAAGGCTGTAGGTCTGAGATTGGGTCAGCCACTAATGTACTGAAGTCACAGAGACAGCCCAGAAAGAGGAAATAATTCAAGAAGAGAAAAATATTGGTAATTAGAGCATCCCAGCTTTATGGCATTAATAATACTTAAGGGACACTGAGATTTACACATACAATTCAATAGTCTAGTTAAGGAAGAGTACAGCATTTAATCATAAGAGGGAGAAGGACAAGGTTCCCTGATACATCATGGTTTTGATTGCATAGCACAGGGCCAAAATACATCTGAAAGTCATTTCTTTCCATTTCATTACAGTTTACAAATTCCATGCCTAATTTTAGACATTAGCACTCCAGACTAGATGTATAATAGCCTCTATCTAATCCTATGAGCCATTACAACACAGTTTATAGTATCATCCACAAGAGGCTGGTGGAGCCACACTCTCGTTATGAAATAGAGGGCTATAAAGCAGATGGGGGTCCAGGGAAGGCTGCCGACAAACTAAACCAAGAGTACAACACTGAAACATCACTTTAGTTGAAAGTCTGTGACAGATAGGATACTAATTTATACAACTGAGGTATTACCATGGCCTGGAAGCAGGAGGAAACTGAACTGAATTTAAGAGATTAATAATAAAAAGATGGATGGTAACATGATTTGTCTTTTTGTAATCCTTCAGTTAAATAATAAAAGCACTGGAAAACAAATCTTATTATAACAAACAGGATATCCATAACATTAAAGCCTCTGGGGCCCCTTTAACAGCTACATTTTTCTGATAAATAAATACAATTATTTTTAAAATTTGTGCCAATGTGTCAGGTGTTTTAAAACCACATTGAAATATCAGAATAGTCCCTCCAAATAATTGAAGCAGTAACAATAAAGGAAAAAGGTTAATTTAGTGATCAGTAAAAAGAAAAATATCCAAGGAGTGGTGGAAATTCTCCTTGTAAATATACTTGCTAATGCTAAAAGATCATCATTGATTTGGCACATACTAACTTGGATTCTTAAAAATCTGAGCAGAAACAAAGTTACAGATTAATATTTTATTAGTATTTTTGAAATATTGGTGAACAATGGAAGAAACATGACATAATAACATGTTTAACCTGCTTATAAAAATATATATTATAGAATTTACTATAGCAGTACTAATTGTAATCAAATAATTGGCATTGTAATTACAAGTAATTCTTATGTTTATTGAAACAAGCTTAGCAGGGTCTTTACTTGACAACATTGTAAACTCACTGTTTGTTCTTAAATGTAATACAATTTACCTTTTTGAAGCAGAGTTTTCCATTCATTTGAATGACCTAGATAATTGTATCTGATATATCAAGAAGCAGAGCAGCAGATGATATATGATATCATGCACATATGGCAAAAAATGAGAGCAATAGATACATTTAAATGTAAATAATGTGTAAGGCTAGATGATGAAACTACAGGTGAATCTCTTCTTTGTGCTTCTCTTTATTTACTGGATTTTGTACAAGAAGTTACATGATTACTGTAATCTGGAGGAAAAGGTTTTATTAGGTATTTAAAATTGGCTTTCCCCTTTCAGTCCAGCCTACAGGAATTGTTAGATTATTTTCCCTGTAAAAACATTATTTGATCACGCCATTCTGTTAAATAAATAAATGTTTCAAAATCTTTAATGCCATCCCTACACTGCCTACAGAATTAATTACAAATTTTTCAGCTTGGCACACTCCTCAATATGATTCCAAATTCTCTTTCCAGCCTTATCTCCCAACACTCCCTACAGGAACCCTGCATTGCAGACAAACATTCCCTGTGAGTTTCCATCTCATGTTTTTGCTCCTACTCCTTATGCTTACACAGTCCTTCTGTGCATCTCTGTTTATTAAATCATACCTATTCTCCTAAGTCCCTTCCAAATGCCACACCTCAAGGAAATCTTTTCAGATGTATCCAGTTGCACATGATCTCTCCCCCTTTCAAACTGCCATTGCATTTTGTTCATTCTCTGTTATGGCAATTCTTACATCCTGTCTTATTGTAATTACTTGCATAATTCTCTTTTTTCTGGACAATACTGGTAGAGCCTGGAGGACAGGACTGGGCTCAACTCACTGTTGTACTATCCACAGAGCCTAGCAGAGGGTTTTTGTAAAACAGCAATATCGGTTTAATTATGTTAACTCCAATGCTACTGCCACAAACATGCTGTGGGGTTAAATTATGAAGAACTTGAGCCAAACCTTTTAAGTCTATAAAGCAAGGTAAGACCTACACACACACACACACACACACACACACACACACACACAAACACACAGAATTTCATCTAATATAATCTCAGAGAGGTAAAACGATTTGTCACACCTCTGACTTTTTTATTTTTTACTTTTTTAGTTGTAGATGGACACAATACCTTTATTTTCATTTGTTTTTATTTATATGTGGTACCAGGTATTGAATCCAGTGCCTCACACATGCTGGGCAAGCACTCTACCCCTGAGTCATAACCACAGCTCCCGTACTTCTGACTTTTAATGTGTTAGGATAAGAACCTACCACATACTTGTCTGTTCTCAAGGGAAGCCTGTGAGCATCAACAATTGAAAAAATAACAATAATACCTCCTTCTCACATTCTAAAATGATCATTTTCACACATTTTGCTGACTGCAGAAGGAAGGAAAGAAGGAAAGAGGGAAGGAAGTAAAGAAGGAAGGAAGGAAGGAGAGAGAGAAAGGGAAAAGAAAGAAAGACTTTCTGTGACCAACGAAACTGAATTAAGAAGAAAGGAAAAAGAAGGGACAGCTGCTCTCTTATTCTTATTCTCTCTAAATCCCCAGTGCTGAGCATGAAGCCTAAAGTGCTTAATTAATGTGTTGAACTAAACTGAACTCCTACACTGATGAAAAATAAAGCATATTAAGAGAAATAATTGCTCAGATACCCTTGTTGGAACAGGTATTTACCATTCTTAGAATTTAGCATTTACTTAACATTTAGTATCTGCTGTTATTATTCCATAATGTAGTTCCATGATTTTATAGAGCTACCTGTTTATCTATGTGAAACTAATGGAAACCCTTAAAACTTGGGAATGAATTAGGCCTAAGACTGCACCTTTCAATTATATTTGCTCTGGAAAAGCTCTTCTGAAAGCCAGCAGTCTCAAACTATCATTTCCCTCATGCATTTCTTTGTTAAGTAACAGGATTTCAAAGCTGAGTCCAGAGCCAAAACAAATACCTGCCACCAAAGCTAGCAGGAGGAATTGGAATCTCACTCTGTATGAGTGTGTGTGTGTGTGTGTGTGTGTGTGTGTGTGTGTGTGTGTGTGAGAGAGAGAGAGAGAGAGAGAGAGAGAGAGATCTTAAAGTGGGTTGATTTTTAACAAATTTTTTATATAATGAAAAGGAAAAGGTGTTTTTTTCCTCTTTAATGAATAGAGGAAAATAATATTTTCTGTAGCAAGATATGAAATGATTCAATAGACCTAAAGTGACATGTAGAGCATGATTGGGTTATGCATCTCAGACTATGAATTCAGTTCCTTGAGTGTACGAAACCAAATATTTCAGGGCAAAGTTCTTTCATATCTGTCTTCAGAAGCCAACAGTCACACTTCATCATAAAAAGTGCTCTCGTGCCACAAGTAACCAAGCTTGAAATCAGACAAGCAGCATTTTGGCTTACATACCATAGATGTAGAACAAATTAGCTTTCTTGACTTATTGTGGAAAAAAAGTGAGTGATAGTTTTTGAAAACCAGACTCTGCTGTAAAATTGACCTTTCAGTCTACAAACATACCATTTAATTTACAAGAGAAGTAAACCCTTTTGAATTGTATTTACCCAGTTACTTTAATAAAGGTTAGGCCTTTCAAAAACAATTGTAAATGTGGCATTTAGCTTCTCATATTTTCTGAAGCATTACATGAATCTTGGGATTCAAAAGAAATAACCAAGAAAATAATAACAAAGCAATATTGGGGTTCTCCCCAGAGTAAAATAAAATGCACAGTCTACAGATTAAAATCACAGATTTTTAAGTTTTACATTTTGAAGACTCACTAGCCTCATGGGATTTCAGGAAATGTCATTAACATCTCCTTTGGGGAAAAGATGGCTGATACATTCATTAATTCATTCATAAAGCAAAGCTTATTCCTGATACACACTGGTATTAGTTACTGAAAGCTGATGATTATTAAAATACAGAAACACCATTGGGTAATGAAAAATACAGTAATTAAAATCTAAGAGGTGAGGTCTCACACTAAAATTCAGAAAGGTTTGATTTTACTCTTAGTTCTATACAAAAGAAGCCAAATGTGCAAGTTATTGTTAAACCACTGTATTTTAAAGTATTCAGCTTTTTACTTAACAAACATTTACCAGATGTCTACTGTATAAGAAGTGCTCTCTTCCAAAATTAGGTATATTAATATTGTCATCACACAGGATTTGATGTCTGAATATAATAAAATTTGCTCAAGAACACAGCTTATGATAAAAAGAACATAGACTCTGGATAAAGACACACCAAAGTTCCAATCTTGACTCTGTTGTTTTCTAGCTGTGAGACTTTAGGCAAACCACACAACCTCTCTGAGCTTCAGTTACCTTATTTCTAAAAATGAAGATAAAAATTCCTACCCAATTATTTTGCTGAGCCAGTGCTGTAGGTAAATAGTACAATGCTTTGCACTTTGTAAATGTTAGGTTTCTTTTTTCCATACCTTCACCAAATAAGTAAACAAATCAAATCTGTATGATTGAACTAAGTAAAAAGAATTAAAATATTTAAATTCCATGTAAAAATAAAATATGCATAAGTCATTTGGAGTCCTTAATATGCAAGTCTCTTTCTATTCCTATGGAAAATAATTTAAAAATACAAGCGTTTTCTATGCTTGACATTCCTTCAGAACACAATGGTAGGAAGCCACGACACCTCAATAATTCTGAAGAGTTAGATTCTGGAATGCCTCTAAGATGCTCACTCAAGGTCATTGTGTAAACTTGCTACACTTTCTTAGTTTCTGGGAAGAGATCAGCATTAGCCAATTTACTTCTGCATATAAAGCTATCCCAGACCCATTTTGAAATAACTGTCCTATAGTATAGAGATAAGGTTTCTACACTGGATTATTCAAGGTATTATCTAAGAAATATATAATAGAAACCCAGGCAACTACCTAATGATTCTAGCATCTCTGCCTTTGACCACCAGAATAGCTCTCTGTGTATACAAATCAGTCTTTGTCTCAGGATTAGTCACCATCAACCCCGCTAGCCACATACAACCACTGGTACATGGACAGTCTGTTACCCCATGGTTTAACTTGACTTTGCTGGATTTGATCCCATTTCTGCATAGAATTATGGTATTGGCCAGACTCCTGCATTTGTCTATACTTAGCATCCAACGTATCCTGGTCATACCCAGTTCCAAATTCTGCCAATCTTATCTTGGTTTCTTCTATATTCATATTTGTTAGACAACTATAATTCAAAACACTTCCAAGGGTTTTCAAAATAGAAATGTTTTAACAAATGCATTGAATGGGTGGGAGTGGATTGATAGACATACATTTGGTCATCAAAGAAAGCTTACTAAAGAAGGAGGTGGAAAACTCAGCCTACTGGAACTAACAAGATAATTGGATGAATCAATGTATTACTGCCAGATTAATGCTAATCTTATGATTTACTAATATCCAAGCAGGACAGAAGAATAAATATTGCACAAGTTTTAAAGGAACACAATACCTAACTCATGGATTTTATTCTCTTAGAGTTTATATGATTTTTTTAAATAGTCATAAAAATGGTTTCAACTATTCTCTGCTTGTTAGGTCTGACTCCCAACCCTTCCAAAACTCCTTTTGTGTGATAGTTAATGAGAAAAGAATATATTGTTCATTAGTAAACTCTTCTCAGAAACCTATCAGAAAGCAAGGTGCTACAGTTGGCACTAAGGTAGCATCAGAACTTTCTGACAACATTCCAGTCATCATCTGTGGGAATTTTTCCCTGAGTCTTTCCACAGTTTAGAATTAAGAACTCTTACCCACCTGCCAATTATCCATAGTGTAGTCATCTTTCCACATTTTTCTTATTTCTGACCTTGGCCACTAATCCCCCCCTTATAGACATTAGTCAGACAGAATTCAAAAATTACAAAATGTGGACTTGAAGGCCAGATGCTTCCCTCAGACATGTTTTGTTTGGCTTGCACAACATTGTTCTAAATTGTCTATGTGAATGCTCTTATATTGGATGGTTCCTCCCCAGTTTGCAGTTCCCACAACTTCCTATTGTAGAGCCAGACAATTTCTCACATTGTGCTACATATTCATCCAATAGGTGCTTTATTTTCTCAGGGCCTAATGCTGTCTGTGTTGTTGGTTTACTCCAATTACAGTCCTTGATGCAACCTCCATCCTTCCAGAAATATCAGAGAAATCATGCAACCTTCTAATGTACCCCATTGATTTTATTCCAATGGGATCAATATTCCCATTGCTAGTGATCTTCATTGCTAAATGCCTCCCTATGGCTAAACACATAGCCTGGAGAAAAAAAATGGAATGAACAAAGCAAATCTCCTAAGGAAACTGAGGACAATATTAGTACTAGGAATCAGCACAGGCCAGAATCACATCCCAAAAGGTCATGAAATACTAAAAAACCTGGTGTCCACCATGGCCAGCTTTCAGAAAGCAAGATCAAGATCAAGATAAGCTTTCAGAAATCAAGAACCATTGTTACAACACATCTGTAGCAACTATAGAAAGTCAGACAAGGAGGCCACATCAAAAGCTTCATTCCTATTTGATCCTCAGGGGAAATTCAGAGAAGGAATCTGAGCACAGAAGAATATTAAACTAATAAAAAGGGATAGTGGGCCTGACATTGTGTGAACTAGGTAATGGCCTTGAATTACATTATTCACCCATATGTGTTATTTTGAGTTAATTAAAACTCTACAAAACAATGTTAATGATTCATTTCTGTCACATAATTCATGTTTTTTCTTTTATTCAGCATTCTAATGAAAACTCAATGCCTCCTACAAGCCTTTCAACATTCAATTCAAAGTCATCAACAAAGGAAGCCATGTTAGATGATCTCCAGATCCCTCTTTATGTGTCTCCAAAATGCTCACTGCTGCAGGAGGGGTGTTCTGACCTCTGGCTTCCAGTTGGGCTCAGCTGAAGAGGACCTCCAGTAGGAAACGGGAGGGAGAGGAAGGAGTAAAGTCATTATTCCCCTGGATCCCTCCTTGCAAAGTTCACTAGGATTAGTTGTGTCCTTCAACACAAGGTCACTGTTGCTCTCAACACAGACTCTTCTACTCCACACTCTCCTTCATATTCTAGTATATATGCCTCCCCCTTATCTTTGGGGCTCTCATCTTTGAGTAGTAACAACTCCATATCTACTCATCCCTCAGAGCTGAATCTCCCTTATACTTTCCTATACTCCACTCACATTTTAAAAATTAGTTAATTTATAAATAAACCCTCCTAGAACTATCTTAATATAAATATGCCCTCTTTTTTCTGTGTGACGAACACATAGATGCTCCCAAAATGTTTATATGAATGAATGATCTTTTTTTTTTTAGTCTCCTCAAATGAATCCAAATATCCCTTATCATTCAATCACATTTCACTGCTGATTTAAATTTTCTTGAACACCTCAGTAGAATATATACCCCTTCAGGACAAGGAATGGATATGGTAAGGCCCAGATCTGGTAATAAACCTATATATTAACGTTGGACAGAGACTTCAGGGGTTATACCCTGCTGCGGGTAATGGGGAAAAATCCCATCTGGCAGGCAGATGACATCTAAAGGACAAAAAAATAGGTAATTAATAGTAGTTCAGGTGATCAGTTGGTATCAGGGACACAATACAAAAGTAGTTTCTGTCTCCTATTTGGTACTTCATTTATTAATTCACTTATTCGTTCATTCATTTGTTCGAGTTATCACCTATTGAATAAACTTTACCAAGTATATGAAAAGCCTTGCAGTGAATACTTGGGAAATTGGGATAAATGAGACATAGTTCCTACCATCAAATTATTTAGATGGAAAATGGAAACAGGAAACCTAAGAAAGGGTGGTATTTAGATAAGTCTCTAAAATTGTCTGTCTATCAGCCTTACAGCAGCTATAAGAACTCAGACACTGGGCTGGAATTCAGGGAGCATTCAGCGTGGTAGAAGGGAGCATGGTGCTGACAAAAATCAAGATATAGGGGCCAGTCCTAGGGGAATGAAAATGTTGGGCAGGCTACCAAGATAAGGTCTCAAGCACAGGGAATAAGCTATTAATCAGAGCCAAGATACAAAGTAAGGAATGGCTCTCAGAATAAGACAGTTGGCCAATTATCAGAATGGGAGGGAAAGGTCAGGGTTAGCCTGGCAATAAGGGGAATTGAGGATGAGTAGGATAATATTGATCTGGAATTGCTGAAAGCCTCTGGCAGGGATACATCTTAGAGTCAAAATGAACTGATACTGCTGTTGATAGAAGGTGGGAGGAGGGGATCCCCACAAAAAAGAAAAGACAAATGTGAAGACTTATCAATTATCATGGGGTCATTGTGGATGGCTGCCTGGCTGGTAAACTGCCACTCACACAGATGTAGGAATAAATGAGATAGCTACAAAATGTCTTTTTCCCTTGGAACATAAGACTTTGCAAGATTGGATGCACATCATCAACTCATTAGAGAATTCAAATATCATATATTAAATTACTCATAGCATTTACAGAGTTAATACAAGCTTACACTATTTAGCACCATAAATGTCCTTGAAAACTGTAAATTTCTCTTTTGAAAATCAAATCATTTTAAATCCACTACAGGGACATGCTATTTAAGTAAACCATGAAGCTAAACCTTTTGTAAAGTTAAGAATCTCTTGTGTTATGTGAATAATTTCCCTCTTGATTATATTTGTATATTTATATATTAGATCCCCTCAAAGTTAGAACATTTCAGGATAAGGGGTAATGTCAGTCTGAGGCACCACTCATGAGAGTTCAACATGCCCCATACTGCCAGACTCAGGATGTGACATTTAAAGGGCAGTGATTCAAGGTTGCTTCCATTGCCTCACAGTCCAAACAAGAGTGACACAACTTTATACACAAATTTACTCATGTTACAAGGCAAAACAAGGTCTTTCAAATGCAGAACCACACTGGACAATAGCCACACTGAAATTAGGGAGTGTGAGGATTAGAAAAAATCTTATCAGAGAAGCAGCAACAATATTCATTCAGAACATAAAGCAAAGAGAAGTGACAGAGAGAGGGCAGGACCAATGTTTGGAGGATGAAGAGAAGTCACTAATGCCAAGCATAGCTGGAGCCTGAATTGAAACTGAAGAATGAGTAATGAATTAAGAATATCAAAAGCAGAATATTTTGTTAAAGTAAGATTGCATTAGTTTTAAAATAGTGGAGGGACTGGAGTGGTACAGCACTTGCCTAGCATGTGTGAGGCACTGGGTTTGATCTTCAACACCACATAAAAATAAAAAATAAAGGTACTGTGTCCATCTACCCCTAAAAAAATAAAAATAAAAAATAGTGGAAGAGGTCTTAGAGAAGAATCTGAACATTTTAATACATCTAGATGATCAAAGTTCCTATTTGATGAAACTGAGGGAATTCATGGAATGCAGGACTTTCATTGCCAAGACAGGGTAAACTAGGATGGTGGGTCACCCTAGTATGTACTTATGTACCTGGTCCTGGGCAGCAGACAAGCCAGGTAAAGTTAAAAATGGAAAGCATTAGGCTGGGAAGTAGCTCAGTAGTAAAGTGCTTGCCCCATATGCATGAAGCCCTGGGTTTGATCCCCAGTTGCAAAATAGTAAAGACAAAAAGAAGACTGAAATCATTTAGAGTAGTCACTCCTAGAATCTACAAATACTACTTAATTGCTACTTCTAGCATATTAGTTTATATTAGTTTCTTATTTTTGCTGTAACAAAATAACATGAATTTAGTGGCTTAAAACTACACAAATTTATTAGTTTATAATTCTGGAGGTCAGAAGTCAAAAACAGGTATACATATGCTGAAATCAGAGTGTAAATAGGGCTACAAGACCCTCTAGCTCTTCTAGGGGAGAAACTGTTTGCTTGCCTTTTTCCAGCTTCTGGAGCTATATTTGTTGCATTTCTTGACTTATAGTCACTTCTTCCAGTTTCAAAGCCAGTAGTATAGCACTTTATTATCTCTAGCTCCATGTTTACATTGCCTTCTCCTTCTCTGACTCCTTTTGTCCCTCTCTTATACTATTAAAGTTATATTGGACTCTGCCCAGTAATCTAGGATAATATCCTCCTGTCAATATCCTTAACTTGATCACATTTGCAAAGCCCTTTTTGTCATAGAAGGTAGCATTCACAGGTTCTGGGAATTAGGATGTAGGTATATGTGAGGGGGCCAGTTTTGTCATTAGGAGAAGCAAGCCTGCTAGGCACTTGGAAGAATAATAAGAGTTAAATTAGAATTGTTCATCTCTGCTTCACCTCTGTCCATTCCTGTTGATGATTCCCCCAAATTTACAACTCTTAGGTAACAGAGAAAAAGGAAAACACAGAAGAGAGGCAATTGAGAAACTGAAGGGAATACAGGAGGCCCTATGATCTTGCCACAAGCACAGAGGACACACAGCAAAGAGGGCAAGAAAAAAGAGGGCAGAGACGCTTTCCTCTTTTATAATGGACCCAATAAAAGAGAATTTGTACTATAAGAATTAATTTATGTATTCCTCCCAGTTGGGAAGCTATTACCATATTATTTAGACTATGCTTTAGAAAACCGACTTAGAAAAATTTACTGTGGTCACCAAGTTTGGGCTATCAAATCCATTCCCCCCTGGCTTTTGAGGGGTCAGTAAACATCATACTTGCAAAGCTATTCAACAGAGCCAAATAGTCTCTAATATAGAAAGAGGAGAGTATAAATGGCTCAGTGGAGATAGAGTACAGTTATGAGAAGTGAATGAGAGCCCAGATATGTTGAGACTGAATCTTCATAAGTTGTAAATGTGTTCCACAGGGGCATGGGATCTGGTAACATCAATAGATTGGTTGGTTTTCATTAGCCTGACACATATCTGTTAAGGTCCTACTGTGTTCCAGGCACTGGACTAGGCTCTTACATATTCATTTATTTTCCCAGATGTTATGCAAGGTAAGTGTTATTATTCTTATTTGGAAGATGATAAAATGGTTGGAGAAATTTTGAAAACTCACCCAAATACCACACAGTTAATAAGCAATAGAGCAGGCTGGAATTGTGGCTCAGTGGTAGAGTGCTTGCCTAGCATGTGTGAGGCACTGGGTTTGATTCTCAGCACCACATACAAATAAATAAAATTTTAAAAAATCATCAACAACTAATAAAAATATTTTTAAAACATAAGCAATAGAGCTAGGAGTTAAAGCCAGATCTCTGTCCAAAAGTCCTATGTACTTGCTAGGACAGAACAGTTAGTTAGTCACAGTGTCTTCCTTTGCAACTATTATGCTGCCTTGGTTTCCACCAATGTTACAGAGAAAGATGGGATCTGGGTAAATATAAATTAAAATAAGCACAACATTTATTAGGCTATTTATGCATAGGAACTAAATCTCATCATACACCCATCCCACAGAGAAACAGCTCTGATAGGTAGACAACTGCATTAATGAGCATATGGGAAGACAGAATGGACTAGGAAATAATACTTCTGGAAAATTGCTGCTCAGAGTCTTACATCTGCGTGCAATTAATGCTTATAAACATATTTACTAGTGTACAGACTGAAACTCAAGACCAAATTACTCTGAGAAATTAAGCTATAGTGTCAACATTTATAGCTCTCTGATACCTGTTTTCTGAATAGATCTTTCATTCCCTTACCCCCAAATGAGAAAAAAATAATTGTCCTCATTCCAGAGGTAGTTATAGTAATGAGGATTAAAAAAAGAGAGACAAGGAATCCCTATGGATCAGTGGTTCAATTGGAGCAACTTTTAGGATGTGATGCAGGGTGAATAGTAAAGCTAATATATCAAGGCTATTCCTGTCCACCTGTTCTAATTCCCTCTATAGAAATGAATTAGGCTACATTAGCTTTCAGGAAATAACCCCTAAAGCGGTTTCTCCTTCCTAGAAAAGAGAAAGGAATTTGTAATGAGACACTTAGTATGGGGAAACAGGTAATTTCAAAGATTCAAAAGAGATAAAAGGTCAAAATAAAGGAATAGAAACAGCCAAAGTACTTGTCTCACTGAACTCTTCACCCCCACATAGAAAAATATTAGTTGGAATAAGTGATAACAAGTTAAGCCATGGTTAAGAAATCAAAAGGACTTCTATGGTGGAATATAGAATGACCCCAGTTATCAGCAAAGAATAAAACATAGTGCAGGTTCCCTCTGGGGCTTCTCTCCTGGACAAGGTCAACCATAGAGAGACCCTTTCAACTTTAACTAGTCTTCTCCTTCTGCTACTTGCCTACATAGGTTCCCAGTGTCTGGCAGCCTCACTATGTGCAGGGCAGCAGCACTCATTGGGGTTAAATTAATTGACCAATCCCCTTGCCCCAACACACTTTCCAATGACAATGACTTGGGAATCACTACCCAGTTAATATATTACCTAGTAAATTCTTTTGCTTTAGCCCAATAGAGTGCTACTAATGAAGAAATGTCAGAAAATGTCATTGACTTCTCAGCAATGGGTCTCTAAAATGCAGCTTAAATAGTGAAAGCCAATAACTAGCAAATCAAGAATCCCTTCCACATTTTAATGTCAGATTACTGACTAAAGAGGGTACCAAAGTTTCACCAAAGAAAAGGGCAAAGAAAGCACTTTTGATGAAAAAAAAAGTGATAAGACTTTTTCAACACTGGTTTCTGTTTGGATCCAAGTTCAAGGTCCTCAGACATTGAACTAGTGGGAAAGAACTTTTGCCCCATCCCCAAATCCTTAAGGCAGATTAGATTTACAAAAAAAAAAAAAATGAAAAGAGGAAAGTACACAAACAAATACATAAACAAATCAAATTCCTAGCAGTCATCCAGGGTACCAGTATTCCAATTCCTTTGCCTGTATGAACTGAAGACCTCTGTCAAATGCAAAATCCTTGAAAAAGCTATGGCATTATCACATATATGGGCATTTTTTAAATGATTTTTCATCTCAAGTTAGATTGTGCTGGGGAGACATCACTGAGGGAAAAGGCGAGGGTCTGAACATCATCTTGGGCAAGAAGTCTTACTTACTTCCAGGGTAGAGAGCCCTGTGTCCCTGGAGTTCTGGACAAGCAGTGTGTGAGTGAATGAGTGAGTGAGTGAGTGAGTGAGTGAGTTTTGGGGGATGGGACAGGTGGATAAAGAAGGTAAGGAGGAAAGAAGAAAGAGAAATGGAAGGAGAAGGGGCATTTAAGAGAAAGGTCACTAACAACCCCATCTTGTTGAGTCTAGTCCAGGTATTCCAGTGGAGGAAGGGGAATGTACAAACTTCTTGAAGCCCTCTTTAGGCTTGAGGGCTCCCTCTACTAGGCTATCACTAAAAATGCTTTCTGTCAAGTCATCTGCTGCCTGTTTATAGGAGAAGACAATAATAAATCTCCAAACCAACTGAACAAGGATTTATGCTATATTTTAAACCATGCTTCTGCCACGTCATATGTCAGATGAAAGGAATGACAGCAAAAAACTAGCAGAATCCAGCTGAGCCAGGTATCTTATAAAAACTTCAGCAAATTGCTGTACCCACCCCAACTATCAGCCCCCAAATAAAGCATTTTCTAATTATGGATAGGAAGTGAGGGAGGTGGTACTTAATTTCCATAAACTCAGACAAAAAAGCTGAACAAATCTAGTTGATCTGAACTACATTCCCAAGATGAAGTACTAGTTGGCTTTCTATTGATTTGCTCTTTAATCATGATAAATTCTTTTAAAGCAAAACCTATCGTTTATGCAATGCAGTGTTTCTGTTTACAAAATTGTCCAAGTTCCATGAGGAAACATGAGAACATTCAGTAAGTATAGAAAAGTGACATTACCTTCATGTTTTCACATTGTATATCCCCATATTCTGAAATATGTCTTTAAAAACTCAACAATGCATTCATCTTAATCTATTTAAACCATTTTTCTCTCCACCTTCATTATGTTTCCCCTCCATTTTTGCTCCTGCCTTCTCCCTCTTTTGTTTTTCTCCTATTTTTGTCACTGACTTGAAAGAAATTCAGACCTAGACTGACAGTGTGACCTTGGGCACTTTTTCTCTTTTTCAGAGGTCCAGACCTCAGAATTGTCTACTGCACTGGCTTTGACACAACTAGAAGTATATTTTGAAAACTTGAAAGGAAAGACTATTCTAAGGGTGGAATGGGATGACACTGAGAATTAAGAAACCTAAATGATCTACATGTCCCCACTGGGCTAGCAAAGGACTGGCTTTATAATTAAAAGCCTTTTGAGGACCTCAATTTACACTATCAATGGCTAGCTAGAATTAAACAAACTCTTATCCATTTGGATGCTATTAAGAAATGAAATATGATTTTATTGAGTAAATATTTAAAGACTCTTTTTTCCTCCAATGATTTTCAAAGTTAGAGAGAGAGAGAGAGAGAGAGAGAGAGAGAGAGAGAGATCATAAATTTTTGATATCTCAAACCAAGAGAAGAGTATGAACTTTTGAGTTTTAATCACCTTCTAGCCAATTGATTTTGAGTGAAGCCTTACTGTATCAATCAGGACCCAAGCAGGAAATCAAAAGCCATCTTAGATAATATTCTTGAAATAGAGAATATTTAAGACAAGAAATGAATTACACAGCTGATAAAGGAGCTGAGAAGCCAAATAAAGAAAAGACAGGTAACCTAGACATTAGCCATAGCAGGAGGCTGCTACCATTCCTAGGACTACAGAGGCAGAGAGGAGGTGGTATAAGAACCCTTGAACTAGAGTCACCCAGAAAAAGCTAGAATCACAGCAGGCCTAGATGGTGGGAGCTAGAGTCACAGAGTAAAAGCAGCCACTGTTAAAGATGTTTCCCCCAGGCTTTTGTACCAGTAAGAATCACCAGGACTCTTTCATCCTCCTCTTCCTCCTGCCCTTCATTCTCCTACTTACATCTGCCTCTGGGTGAACAAAGCCAGAAGCTAGTTATCACTGGAGAACCTGAAAAATGTACCCTACAAGGGTTACTACCCTTGTACTACAAAACAAGGTTAGGATAAAACAAAGAATGAATCTCAGGGCAAACAGGCTCAGAATTGGCACATTCATTTTCCTTTTCTATAAATTCAAACAATAATACATAACTCCCTAAATTATCAAGATAATTTAATTAAAGAATATATTTGAAGTACCTAATACAGTGCCTGGTTTAAAGCAGCTTTCAATACATATCCATTTCCTTTTTTAGTTCCAAATGCTCAAGAAATTCATGTTGTTTTGTTTTTTAATGCCTGCTTTTAGGGGATGGAGTTGTGACTCAGTGGTAGAGCAGGATGTTCATGGCCCTGGGTTCCATCCTCAGTACCACATAAAAATAAAATAAAGGTATTGTGTCCAACTACAACTAAAACAAAATATTTTTTTAAAATGCCTGGGTTTACCTAGAACTAAAGTATTACATGTTTATTAAGAGTCCTTTGTTTCTAAGACACAACTGCTTTATATTTCCATCTGTGTTAATTTTTAACATTTCCCTTTAAAGTAATAAATAATTACTTCTTTCCAAACAGTCATTTCAGACTTTTCACTTTCAGACCAGACTTATGTCACATTTTGCCAAATATGCTGTATTCTTACTTGATTTTGATGTTTGATATGTTCCTACAAATTGATGTCTCTTAAGATAAAAGTTTGTGATAAGCAATAGTCCGGATCCAAATGGGTTAATGAATTCTACCAGTGAATACTAAAAGGGGGCTTTGTGAAGTAAGAAAGTCCCTCAACAAAAGGCTAACTGAAGATAAATATCCCCACTGTCAAACACCAGCTGGGCCCAAAGCTTTCTGTTTATGTTAGAGAGACCTCTGTCTTATAAATGTGTCCTTCAGCCTCACAGACCAAGCATGAATATTTCAGCAAAGAAATTTCAGAAAACCTTTGCTAGCCTTTACAGAAAATAAAATGCAAAGATTGAGACAGAAGGAATATTTAAGTCTCATGAATTATTTGTAATTTGAGAAGTTGATCATAAAAGGGAATTTGTGTTTCAATCACCTATGCTGCCATTTAGGAAATTTAATCCTAAGGGACTCAAAAATTATGAGAGTTTGAACTGCCATTGACATTTACATTAGAAATAGAGGAATGGTGACTTAAGAAATGGTTTGTGTGGGAAATGTGAGCTGCAGCAACAGAGAACCTATTAAAACTATTTGTTCTTCCTTTCTGCGCTTCTCCCTACATCTACTCTCTCTAGCTGTGACATGAATTCCCAGTATTAGGAAAGTTGCACTAGGAAACAAAGATCACCAATGATTAAATCCATTTTTTAAAAAGCTTGATATTTTGTAAATAATAATAATAATAGTGGGAGAAATAAGGTTGCTATTATGATACTTGGATTAAAAAAAAACAGTCCTCCCCAGTATGAGCATGGAATTATGGATCAGGGGATTTTTGATTTTATCATTAACTAAATAACTAGTCAAATGATTGTAGTCAATTACATCATCCCTCTTGATTTTTGTTTTCAATCTATACATAAATTATATTGTTAGCCAATGGTTTCTAAAGTTTCTAATAATGCTAAGATTCTATATTCAATAGATATAAGCTTTGGGAGGAAGGTGCTAATATGTGATAAGGAAGTCATCCTGAAAACAGAAAGGAAAAGAGAGCTGTTTATATATCTGCTGAGCTACAATAAATAATTATCTTATTTCTGTCAACAAAATGCTTAAATCAGCAGATTAGGAAGACGATGTCAATGTCAGTAAGGACATATAGGGATGGTTACTCCTTGGAGTTAACCAAAAGTTGACTCTAGTATGAACTATCTAATTCCCAACCACTTAGCCCTTGTATACCTCAAAATCATTTTTGTGGAGATGGCAACATAAAGTAAAATCAAACATGAATCTAAGTGCTACAACTACTTAATATCCTGCCATATTTGAACCTTGTCAGCACTAAATACTAGGAGAGCAAATGTTGATGGGTGGATAGAAAATGAGAGTGACCACCAGCTTAGAGACCTACCAGGTAAGATTTGAAAATCTATTAGAAGATAGTGAGCCATTTATTTAGGTATTCATTTTACTCCACAAAAGTCACTCATTGAAATTGTCCTGAGTCCCCAGTATATCAGTTACATAGATTAGGTTGAGATCCTTGATCTGGTCTATGCTTTATTTCTTTCAACTACCCTTTATAACTCTCCTAAACTCTATACCTTTAACTAAGGCTCATGAAAAGTGAATGGTAGCTAATCTGATCAGCCAATCAAATGCAGTAGTGACTATGTAAGGCTAATAGTAACATGAAAATATATTGATAAACATTGCCTTTGTAGTTAGCTCTGGAATACAGCACATACAGTTCATGATCCTCTGCACAAATTATTTAAACCCACTGTGCCTCAGTTTCATCACCCTGAGCAACTGAGTGGTAGTTACTTACAAAGGCTTTGTGTTATATTAAATACAGCATCACATAGAATTTCAAGCATAGAGGTTTTCAATATCTGGTACCTCTATCCTTCTCTTCCAGTTTTCCACATTTTGGCTAAATAACTTACTAGTTTTAACTCTCAATGATTTTTTTGTTTTGATTCCACCCAGTTGCTTAAACAATGATCATAATAAAGGAACCATAAGGGCAATATGTTGGCATCAGAATTGCTATGAGCACCTATTACCAAAACCTGCAACATGGTGCCGTCTTCTACTGCGAGATTATGCTGGCTTTTGATGAATGCATAGTAAGTGGGAATTTAATGTCTCTTGATTTGTGGAACAGTTTTCCAGAGGCATTTACTGAAACTAATCAACATCTAAGGAGCAGCTATCATAAGGTATAGAAAAGGGAGGGTCTTTAGCTCAGAGAAAGTCATTTCAGGACACACGCATTCTTATTTTAGTGCTCAGGAAATATCTAGGCTGTCTTCCTGAGAGTGGTAATAACACATCTCTCCTTCTTTTCCCAGATTTTTGCACAAGGCCTTCACCCTCTCAGAATAGCTACTCCAGACATTTCAAATGAACTCACCAAAACTCATGGACACTAACACATCTAAGGGACAGGGAATGGAGAGGAACAGATATTAGCTTAGAAATAAATTTGTTTATCAGGTCATAACTAGGACAGCCAGTCGGTCCCTTCAGGGCTTAATTCACAGAAGGGCAAATTGTAATCTTCTGACAGGAGCTGAGAAACTAGCTGTGGCCATCATCTTTATTAGTGTAGACAGTCAGGGATTCACAGCTGTCAGTATGCCCTCTTGGCACCACAAAAGAAGTCCATCCCAATGGGCAACATGAGGGAAATGGACAAGACTTGTGATGGCTGCTTATTAAAGACATACAAGAGAACCATCTCAGGGCATAATATTGACCTTTTGGTCTTTAAAACATGACTTTGCAGTTAAATCTGGTGAATTGATACAATTCATGTGGCATCAGGCCTCTTCTGAGTGCCACAGCTGTTAAGACATAGAAGGTTGGGTAACAAACAAAAAAAAGAAAGAAAGAAAGAAAGAAAAGAAAAGAAATAAAAACCTCCAAGTACTTCTTTTTAAATAAGGAAAACTACAATATGAGGTTGGACTGACACAGTATTACCTTACTAATTTGAAAACTATATAGAGAAAACTACAGTTAATTAGTGTAAGTCTAAATTCTATATTGGTAGATCTACAGGGTTTTAAGACATTCAAACATATCCAATGACCTAAGTAAATAGAAGTCCACAAGCAAGGGGTCCTTCCAGGGATTCCTTAATGCATAAATAAATATTTTACATCAACTGCTAAGGGCCAGATACATAGTAGATTCAGTAAGTGCTATAGGCATTTTCTAATCCTAAAGAAGTCAAAGAGGGGTTTATGAGGACAGAAGGACTTAGGCTACAAGAGAAAGGAAGGGCTTAGAAAGGCAAAGAGAAGTGACATTGATTTTCCCAGTACATTATTTAGGCCCTTTAAATTCAAAGAACAAAGACAGTCAGGTTACTTCCATGAGAAGAGAAACTTTCAGGGCAAGACTACTAGAAGAAGTAAGAAATATAGGAAATAGTCCCAGTAGCTCCACATCCAGAAATTATGTAGACCTTGAATATCTTTTAAAATGTGTGATTTTATTAATTGAATAGCAACCCTAGGAATCCAAGAAGTAATCAAATTAGTAGACATGTTACTTTCAATTCTAATTATTACTTCACATCTCAAATATTTTAACCTTATTTCTGTTGATCTCTTTCTCCTGACATCTTTATATGTTGCTACTCTCCTAAAGGTGACTTGACAGTCTCTCTCAACTGACTATCCCCCTACCCTTTGGTTTCTGCTTATTTGCAGCTTATTTGTGATTATTATAATATTCCTGTTTGTCTCTGGTTCTTTCCCACACTATCACCTACTGACATTCTTAGTGTGTTTTTCATACAAGTGCCACAAAAGAGAGAATAGGATATAAATGGGATGGCCTGTCACTATTAAGTTTAGCATATCTTTTTAGGAGAGCTCTTATGCCAACTCACCCATAGATCACTGATCAGCCTGGATGACTGAGCTGGGTAATACCTAATAAATATGGCTAGGGTGTTAAAGTGATTTGGTACAAACCATGGTTCTCAGAAGGGGTTATACGGAATACTTCTCAGTAGGGGCTAGCATATCTCATCCCATCTTTCATGTACTGTCCACCAAGCTGGAGACAAAGCTTGAGCAAAGATAAAAAGCCAACAATTCACACATGTATGGGAAATAATGTGAATTTTTCAGGGTTCAAAAAGACAGAACCAATAGAACACACACATAGTTATATATATATATATATATATATATATATATATATATATATATATATATATATATATATAGAGAGAGAGAGAGAGAGAGAGAGAGAGAGAGAGAGAGGAAAGGAGATTTACTAGGGAGGTTTACTCATATGATTATGGAAGCTGAGATGTTCTATGAGAGGCTTTATGAAAGCAAAAGAACCAGAAAAGTTGATAGTGTGACTCAGTTTGAGTGTAAAAGTCTCCAACACAGGAAAGCAGACAGTGTAACAGTTGGAGGCTGAAGGTCCAGGAGCCTGGGGGGCTGCTAGTATGAGACCCAGAGTCCAAAACCCAGAGAATTTGGAGTTCTGATGTCCCTAAGCAAGAGAATAAGGACATCTCAGCTCTGGAAATGAGGGGGGATTTGCCTTTCTTCTACATTTGTGTTCCGTTCAGGTCCCCAGTTGATTGGATAGTCCCTACCCAAGGAAAGTACAGATCTTCCTTACTTCCTCTACACACTCACATGCTATCTCTTCTAGAAACACTGTCACATTACACTCAGAAATAATGTCTTACTACTTCTTAATCCAGTCAACACCTAAAATTAGCCATCATAAATGAGTAGATCAGTGTATTCGTTTGTTGGGGGTGCCATAACAAAATATTACAGGCCAGTGGGGACCTTGACCAACCAAAATTAAATTTTTCAACAGTTCTAGAAGCTAGAAGTCTAAGATCAAAGTGCCAGCAGGTTTGATTTCTCCTGAGATCTCTTTCCTTGACTCAGATGGCAACCTTCTCACTGTCTTTCCTCTGTGATACATTCGTGATACAGTTGTAATACAATTCCCTGTATGTCCAGATTTTCTCTTTATATAAGGACTTCAGTCATATTGGATTAGGACCTTATTTTAGCTCTTTAAAGGTCTGTTCTTTAAGTAGTCATATTCTAAAGGACTAGGGCTTCCACATAGGAATTTGAGGCAGATACAATTCATCCCATAATAATTAGCATGACTGAAGAAGAGGTGAGGGAATGGGCTAAGGAAATAATATGTCAAACTTCTGCTATAGTAGGTACTATGCTAGGTGCTTCTATAAAGATTTTCTTGTTTAATTCTCAAAATAACCTTTGTGAGAATGGCACTTATTATTTGTTTTTACGGAAGAGAAAACTGAAGATCAAATAGCTTATTAAATAATAATTGAATGGAAATTCAAACTCAGGTATAAGTTATCCCAAGTCAGTATTCTGCCATTACATTTTGCCATATACAAGGACTACTTTAAGAGATGAATTTGGAAATTTGGGAATGGATTGTATATTACTGAGGGCTCTAATTTTAGGTCAAAGAGTTTGGTAAATAATAGCTGAAGTGTTTGAATTGGGGAGGGAGAATACCGATATGGAAGGTGATATTGTGAGGAAATTAGTGAAAGCTAATTTTTATGTAGAGTGTATGTGCCAAGTGCTATAATATGCACTTCACATGGACTGACAGTTCATAACAACATCTTTATGGAACATATATTATTATCTCCAAAAACTGAGCCACAAAAATGTTAAGTAACTTGTCCAAAAGTTACATAGCTTGTAAGCAGCAGAGCTAGGATTCAAACACAAGCAGTCTGGCTCATAAATTTGACACATAATGTAAAGGATAAATCACAGGAAAAAGAGTCTGGATAAAAGGAGACCAATATGAAGGAAGTTACAGTCTTAGTTCAAGATGAGGAAGACTGGATCAAAGTGGTAAAAATAAAGGAAGATTATCAATTGGAAGGTTATCACACTGGTGAAGGATCTCTGCCTCTCACTGTTAACAGTAAGGCATTTGAAGGGAAATAGAAAGACTGTGTCACTTGGCTTCCAATTCTTTCTAAAAGTAACTACATCTCCTACCTATTTGTATTAGGTTTGTATCATTGTAATGAAATACCTGAGAAAAACAACTTAATGGAGGAAAATTTAATTTGGCTCATGATTTCAGAGGTTTTAGTCTAGACTTGCTTGACTCAATCCATCACTGTGAGCTTGTAGTGAGGCAGAACATTATGATGGGGAAGATATGAGGAACAAAGCTATCATCTCATGGCAGTCAGGAATCAGAGAAAAATAGGGAGGAAGAGGCCAGGAGCAAAATATACCCTTCTAGAGTGTGCCCTCAGTAACCTACTTTCTCCAACTGGGCCCTATCTCCTACAGCTTTCACCAACTCCCAACAGTCTTTTTAATTATAAACCCATTAGTGGATTAATCAATCAATGAGATCTGAGCCCTCATGATCCAATCACTTCCCAAAAGTCCCACCTCTGAACATTGCTGCACTGGGGACCAAAGGTTTAACACATTAGTCTTTGGGGAATATTTTATATCCAAACCATAACACTATTCATCCATGACTAAAACAGAAGGGAAAAAATGATAGAGTCCTGCAAGTGTGTTTCTCTACAGCAACATCCTAATTCTGCATGACTTGTCCTTTCTAATCAAAAGGTAGTAATTATCTAATCTCAAAGGAGAGAGGCATTTGCCCCACCAAACAAAAGTCTAACTACCATCTATTGTATTTACTGTTGATTTATACACAATGGTTTCTTTAGCAACAAGGAACTAACAACTTGGTTGGCATTAAAGTGAAATAAAAAATTTCAGAAATTATGTTCTAAAAGGATGCAGTATCTTGTGCAGAATCATGTATTTTACCTAGTATTAAAGAGGAAAATGAAATGCACTTGAAAATTGTTATTCAAGTAGTTGTTGTGAATATTGACATTTAGCCTAACCAAAAGGCACATATTTCATAAAACTATGGAGAAAATTTAATTTTAAAAAGTTTAGGGCTGGGGCTGTAGCTTAGTGGTAAAGTGTTTGCCTTGAAAGCATGTGGCACTGGGTTCAATCCTCAGCACCACATAAAATAAGTAAAATAAAGACATTGTGTCCAACTACAACTGAAAAATAAATATTAAAAAAAGTTTAGAAATTGGATTCATTGTAGATGGCCAGTCTACAATTGTTGCAGAAAAATGTACCCCTATTTTCCCACATCATATTCATTCACCTGAAAATGGAATTGAAACATGAGATAAATGAATGTTTGTTAATTTCCTGTTACTTAGGCACTACATATGTGCTGCCACATACATGATCTCTTTTTAGTCTAAAGATAGCTTTCATACCATATATTTAATCTAATTATTTTTTCTTCAGTCTCCAGACAAGATGGTTGCTAATGAACACATTTCACTTTGGTGGACAAAACAAGAAGTCAAATGCAGCCAATCTATTAGATGATTGTATATTAGTTGACATCAAAGGATAGATGCAGATCCGGCAGCAGTTAGGTCAGACAGAGCTTCAGAGATCTAATGGTCAAAGTGATCAGTGCTGCAAGGCGAAGTCATGTTGATTTCCAGCACAAGCTGCAAGAATGTCAGAGAAGCATTTGATCTAATCACTTTGCCAAAACTTGGTGCTACAGTGATACCTTAACATAGATGAAAAGCAAAAAGTCTTGTCTTTTCCAAGGCTTCTGATGGAACCTGGAAGTGATGATTTAAAAACATGTTGACAATTAAGCTAGTTCCTAAACTATTTTCAGTTAAATCTTTTCTTTTCAATTTTGTGAAATGTGTGCCCTTCGGTGAGGCTCGGAGGTTATTTCAAAACAGAATCCTTTTCCTTTTTTTCTTTTAATATTTATTTTTTAGTTGGACACAATATCTTCATTTATTTATTTTTATGTGATGCTGAGGATTGAACCCAGGGCCTCACACGTGGTAGGCGAGCACACTACTGCTAAGCCACAACACCAGCCCCAAAAGAGAGTCCTTTTTCCCTGTGAAGATTTAACTTTTTGAATTAGTGATCATATTCAGAAAAACATGATCAAGATATAGTTTATCAATATTTACCTGGATATTGGCAGAGACCTGTAGAACAATTTTGCTTTCTCTGATTGTATGTCTTGTTTATTTTCTTTGCAAGAAAGCTATTATGAGGAAAATTCATTGCAAAGTACTATTATTTTAAAGACAAAAACCTTGGCTTTTCCTTCCCTGGGCCAAATTCAATAAGAATCACACCCATCATCTTTATTCCTTGTGAAGCCCTGAAGCAAGAGAATCCATTCAAAAACAGCAAAGTGGCCCTTCTCTTATCTTTGCTCTGCCCAGTGTCTTAGGTCTCCAACATGAAATTATAACTGGTCCTTCAACACTTAATTATAATTTCCCAGTCCTCAATGCTTGCTTTCTCTTGCAAGTAAAATCATTGCTAACAATAAATTTTAAAATGCTATCATGCATTTAAGAAACAATGTTTTGCCAAAATGAAATCAAATTCTTTGGAGTGAGACAGCTCTGGGTTTTAGCCATTTTATGCATTGCATGAACTTAAGTAAATTAATCTCTCAGTTTCTTCAACTGTAAAATGGGAAAAATAATATATCACCTCATATGTTGTTATGAAACTTAAATGAAACAATGCATATAAAGATCTTGGCACAACAATGAGTAAGTACTCAATCTAATGTTAGGTATTAAAATATTAATAGTAATAAATTTGGCCTATGGAAAGGAAAATGTTTATCTTTTTCCTTTCTATTTTGCCCTCCATTGTAGCAAAGCTAGAGAACAATGGGAATAACAAGTATTCATATTTCCTCATGTTCCTCAAACTCACAGGAAGGCAGAACCTTTTTTCTGTACTTTGGGAAGTTATTCAAAACTGATTTTAACTCAGGTCTTCATATTTTCACATAACTGTGATGCATGGTCCTAGACTTAATCATTCAGACACATCGGGTTCAGTCTAGGGCATTTACACTGAAATACAGATAGAGCAAGCATAGATTTCCCTGGTCATAGACATGCTATTAAAAAGAAAGAAAGAAAAACAGGGGAAAAAGGGTCATCATCTGAGCTACCATTCTGACTAATGAAGAAAATTTAAGCCAGCTATGTCCAGGTATACTTAGAAATTCTCAGTCCACATTGAATCCTCAGTCATAATCACAATTTTTCCCTTTATTTCACTGTTTCCTCCCCCAAGGATCAATCATCAGCTCTGGGTATGAGTGGAGACAGGGAGACAGTGAAAGGGAATGGCACTGTGTGGGCCTTGGTTTCTTACTGCTCCAGATGTAACTTATCCCTTCTGATTTTAAGCACACATTGCATAATGCTTCCTTAAATCAGTTAAAGTTTGCTGTTTAACAAACCACATCAAAACTTAGTAGCTTAATATAACAACCATTTATTTAGCTCACAATTCTGTGGGTAAGCAATTTGGACTGATCTCAGCTGGACTCAATTATGCATGCATCTGAAGTCAGCTGGCAGTCAAGGACCTCACTCATATGTCTAGAGACTGCCTGGCTGTCAGCTGGGATGAGAGAATAAGTAGACCACATGTATCTCATAATACAACAGGCTGATCACAGAGTGATCAAGAATTCTAAGAGAAGCAAAAAAAGGAAACCCCCAATATATAAAACTTATCATCATATTTTGTATTGCCCCTTTGGCTGAATCAAGCTACATTACAAAGTCTAGAGACAGTGTGAATGGTGCCACCAGAGTATAGAAACATGAAGACAGGGCTAAATTAGAAGCCATTACTGTGTCAACATGAAACAAATGGAAATTGATTGTTCTATGGATATTTAGTGTCAACTCAGCCAGCATAGCCCAAACCATGGCAGAGACTATCCAAATCATATACAGAATCCTCTTGTCCAGTTAAAACATCTTAGAACCACCTTGACTTGCTTTCTCTTTCTCTCAGGTAACTTCTCCACCCAATTCAGAGGAACATAGGGAATTTTCATATTATCTTCTATGTTCCTGAAAGGTTCCATAAAACTTAGGGGTAGGGGATTGGCAGTGATATGAGTAGTAGAGACCAATCTGTGTCTTCTTCTTACCTAGGTCTACCACACAGTACAACTCCACTGTAAGACTGCTGTATTGGATGAGAGGAAATAAATTACTCAGATAAGATTTCCAGGTCACTAGTCTCCACTTGGAAATTAAAACTCAAGTCCTTCCTCCTTTTATTTCCTCAACTTTTATGTGGGTATTTCCATCGTGTTTTATCATTCCTGAGATCTGGGCAAAGAGGATGGAAAGACAGAGTACAGGGACCTTCCCCCAAATTAATGCCTAATATCTTCTACCATTCTAAAATTCTGTGCTCTTATCATTCTCTACATGAAATGTCATGCTTGTGTGTATGTGTGTATGTATGTGGAGAAAATATGGAAAGGCAATAGAAAAACTGTTCAGATTGATTTTGTATTCTTCCTTACTTTTTCTTAGTTATGTCTAAATTAGTGGGTTTTTAAAATTCAGTGGTTAACATTTTCCCACCTTCATTGTTGGAGTTCATTCTAATAACTAACTATGTGAATTCTGAGTTTTTGCACATAAGAGCTATTATTCTGGATGGACAGATTCTGGACAGAAAATATTTCTCTCTGAATTATGACACAACCAAAAAGAGACTCCACAAGGGTCAGGTGAACCTTGCAGAGGTCTTGTATAACTTGTAGGGAGAAAACTTTGGGGAGCAACTACATTGAAGAATCCAAATGTATTGATTCACCAAGGGAGACAAATGTAGAGATATAATATCTTGAAGTATTAACGGAAGAATTTTCATTCTCTTTTTATCCCTCATTACCCCTCAACATTTCCCATTAAAATTAGATCTTGAGGCTGAGGCTTTTTACCTTGGGCAAGGACTTAGCATATAAACAGTCACATTCATAGAGTTTCCTTTGGAATTAGATATCTAAAACCCTTAGCAGAGTCACTGTCTCAAAAGATAAAGCTCCAGATGACAAAAAGTCAAGATTTCTTAAAGAAAAAAAAGAAGAACAATAGGTGTGGGGGAGGAGCGTCACTGGATTGGACAGGGCAGAGTGGGGGGGATGGGAATGGGAAAAACAGTAGAATGGATCAGACATAATAACTTTCTTGTGTTCATATATTAATACACAACTTGTGTAACTTCACATCATGTACAATCACAAGACTTGGTAATTATATTCCATGTATGTATAATGTCAAAATATATTCTACTGTCATGTATAACTAAAAAGAACAAATAAAAAATTTTCAAGATATTAATAGTTTACTACAAAAAATAAAGAGGTTTTCAGTATCAAAAGTTTAAAGACTAAGTGTAAAGCCTAAAGGTTATCTAATAAACAAGAGATTTAGAAAGAAAGTATGATGAATAAGTTCATTTTTTTCATCAAAAATGAAATTAAGTTAGATTCCCTGAGGAGGAAAAGAAAGTTAGACTAACTTCTTGGAAGGGGTCAATGAATACCCTAGAAATATTTGGGGAAAATTGAGAGCAGAGGCCTGTGATTCATATTCACAATGGAGTATGAATAGGCAGTAAGTCTTATAAAAATGATGGCCAGCATATATATTTATAAAGGTCCAGAAAGTTTTCCAAATATCCTGAGACCCCAGAGGGTGAGTAGATATGCCAAAGTTATCTATGTCCTCAAAAAGGCTACAAATAGTTAAGAGATATATAGTGGGTTATAAGAGGCATAGTAATTTCAAGGAAACACTGATAGTGAATTCCAAGTTAACAGTACAATGTGTAAGTCTGGTAGGACTATGGACATTAGGAGACATTTTGATAGGGATAAAGACCAATAGCTAAACTATAGTAGAGGCTAGATTCCCCCCACCAGATACCAACAGAGAATAATAAGCAAAATATTCTTCCTCTCTTTTGGGTACTTAAATACTACCCTGTTATGGTTTAAATATGAGGTGTCCCCCAAAAGCTCATGTGTAAGACAATATAATTTAATTTAGAGGTGAAATGATTGGGTTATGAGAGCTTTAGCCTAATCAGTGCATAAATCCACTGATATGGATTAACTGGGCAGTAACTATAGGTAGGTAAGGTGTTGCTGGAGCAGGTAGATCTCTGGGGGCTTGGCTTTAGGGTTTGTATTTTGTCTCTGGTGAGCAGAGAGCTCACCCACCCCCACGCTTCCTGGTAGCTTTGTCCTGAGTTGCTTTTCTCCACAACATCCTTCCACCATGATGTTTTGCCTCACCTTAGGCCCAGAGATATGGAGTCAGCCAATCATCGACTCAACCTCTGAAACTGAACCAAATAAACTTCTGAGGTGCTTTGGTCACAAGTGATGAAAAAGCTGACTAAAATACCAATATAATGAGGATTTGTAACAAGTTTTTACCTGAAAAGACTGCTTCATCATCAATTTCATTAAGAGTACCTTAATATTTCTAAAACTGAGCAGAATAGGGGCTTCAACCAGTAATGGAGAAAGAGAATCACATTTTACTTATTTGAATTAGACTACATCAGGGTGTACTGGTTTCCTGTTGTAAAGTTCTACAAACTTAGTGACTTAAAAAAACAACAAAAATTATTATCTTATTGATCTCAAGGTGAGTTCCGAGTCCAGGTGTTACCAGAGCTAGATTCCTTCCGGAAGACCTAAGGGAGAATCTGTTTTCCTTTTCCAGCTTCTAGAAGCCACTTGCATTCCTTGATTTATATCTCTTTCCTTCATCTTCCAGCAACATAACATAGCATATTCAACTTCTCTTCTGTCCACCTCCTCCTTCTCTACTCAGTCTTTATCTGTCTCACTGTCTCCTACATTTCCAACATCTCTTTGCTTCCAGTATTATACCTCACAACTCTTTCTTTGACTCAAATTCTCCTGTCTTCTTTCTCCCTTACGCTTATGCTGGACCCACCTATATAATCCAGGATAATCTCCACAACTAAAGATCTTTAATTAAATCATGTGAGCAAAGTCCCTTTTGTCATCTAAAGTAACATTCATGGGTTTCAAGAATTAGAATGTGGATATCCTTAAAGGGCAATTATTCTACCTACCACACAGGGTAATATGAGCTGCGACACAGGAAGCTTCACCCTTGTATCGATCCCTTCTTATAAGAATCCATAGAGCCAAAAGCCTAGGAGCACAGTCTTCTATACAAGGCTGATGACCAGGACTGATCTTTAACTATCATGCATAGATAGGGTCCTACCAATTATTCATAGCCAGAGTCAGTACCTTTTGATACCTCTGCTGTATCTGTTATTAAATATTTTGAATATCACCCCTGGTGACAGTAACAAGTTGAGAAATGCCACCCTGATGATGTGAACAATTAGAGTAAGTCTCTTGTGCAAGGCAACCTACAGAGATAAATGGGCTGCATAAGACAGAGATTTCCATGATGAGGTGGGCAAAGGAGGGAAATAAAAAATGATTACTTTTACTGTGCATATGTCCTGGATAACATCCAAAACTCACTAGTGTTTGCAGAATCAAAAACTATGTAGTATATACCTCCAATGTTATCTTCCTTATGACTTCTAAAGAAGATATATATATATTATATATATTTTTTTTCCAGATTTTGGGGGTGCTATGCTCTAATTCAATCATCTTCATTTAGTGTGTTTTATGTCAGAAGCTGTTCTAGATGGTGGGGAGACAGTGGTAACCACTACCAGATGTTATGGGCCAGGGGTTCTCAAACGGTTGTGTGTATTTATGAATGTATTTGTTGTCTAATAAAATGCAGAAGGGCTGTGTTAGAAAGATAGATCCATGGCTCAGTGTTAGGGAACTTGTCTAGCATGCATGAGGCACTGGGTTCAATTCTCAGCACTACATATAAATAAATGAATAAAATAAAGGTCCATCAATATCTAAAAATGTATTAAAAATAAAGAAGAAAGGTACATAGATTCCTGAACCCCTCTCTCAGAGAATCCAATTCAGAGGTTTGAGGCAGGTCATGAAACATAGATAGTGCCAGTGGGAATGTTATTTTGAAAAGGGCTCACTTAATAGAGGTGCTCATCATAAGAAAGAATCTTCAAGGCTAATCACTTACCATCTGTCTTCATTTCTGCTGACTCATCCCATGAGTTGAGTCATACAAATGATAGTGGGACTTGGTTTATACAGATGCTAACATGTCTACTGTCTCCATTTGGAACTCCCATGTGGACACTTATTAATATTTTCAGCATCATAATTCTTGTATTATTATCTGCTTATTTACTTCAATAAATCTTAAGGGAATCTAGATTAGATAAGGAAGTAAATAAGTGACTAGTCTCCAGATTAGAAGATGTTCCTCCTTAGCCACTACTTGCCAAGCAGGTTGATCATTTTCACTTTTGACTGTTAAATAAAAGATACATTATACTTTGGTAGTAGGCTAGAAGTGTCTTTTATGTTAATGGCTAGGCCACTCAGAAGTTTGATATCCCTAGGTAAAATATGTTCCACTAACAAACTCTCCTAAGAGAAACAGGCTTCAATGTCACTGCTGTTTACTTGACAGTAAAGCACATAAACCCATCTTCCTAGTTACAGCTGTTAGACTAGAGATGGACACCCAAATGAGGATAGGTTAGCCTTAGATTTACAATTGACCTATGGCATGCCCTAGAAAAAAAGGAACCAGCACTAAAAGAAATGAACCAGACCAATTATATTTCCATTTTTTTTTTGTAGTTTAAATAAAATGTCACAGAAAGAAATTGCAACTTAGCTCTAGAAACTGATCTAGAAGTCATTACCAAGGCAGATCTAGGTACAGTATAGCATAAAGCTTATACCATTGTGGTAGGGTGGAAGAGCTTTGAAAAAAAAAAGAACAAAAATAAGTACAAGGGCTTAGAAGAGGCTCATGCAAATAGGCAGCTATGAAGTTTATGCTCATTAAGTAGTGGTGTTCTAGAACTAACCCACACCCACTCATGAAAACAGATGTTAAACTTTCAGGAATTTTGCCAGCTTGTTGAAGTTATGTTTGTAGCTTGAAATCAGCCATGCTGTGAATATTCAAGCCCAGATCAGCAAGTGTGGTTAAAATTAGGACATTTTCCCTCTCCCAAGAGCTAGTTATTAAACATGTACCAGTACATCACTGCATTAGATTCCTTATAATAAATCCACCCATGATTGTATTTGGTTAGTGAGATGCTCATTAGAAGCCATGCATAAGATAAGTACACAGAAGATGCCATAGAAGAGAAAGGGGTGCAGATTCCCAGAAAGAAATGATGAAATAATGAAAGTTTATACCTAAGAAAGAATCTTGATTCAGATAGTATTTTAGTTTAATTCCCAGTTTCAGTGAGCCCTACCTATTCCTTCCCCGTCCTTGAATTAGCTTGAATAGGCCTTTCTTCCTTGTAACCAAAAAAGTTTTTACTCACTATGTTAATAAGACTAAGAAAAATAAAGCATTCTATGAAATCAGCTGTTTGGTTATAGAATGCAGTCCTTACTTAGACCAAGAGTCTTGCAAATATGTGTCACTGGGTGGGAAACTATAAATGGCTCATAACATCTCTACTCTTTTTTGAAAATACTATTTTGAGTATTGCATGTTATGTTTGAGAAATCTATTAGATATTCAAATGCATATTTCAAGTTAATAGCTAAAACTCTTGAATTTAAAGAAGTCAGGGTTAGGGATATAAATTTTGGTGTCATTGTACCCAAAATCAAGAGACTAGATAAAATGACTTAAATGGAGAGAATATAATAGAGAGGAAAAGATGGACCAGAATTGAGTCCTGAGGCATTTCTACATTTAGAAATAGGGTCAAGGAAAGGAGCCAACAAAGCAGAATGAACAGTTACTTGTTATGAGGGAAATATGGTGTCCTAGAAATCAACAAAAAAGTGGTTTCAATTGTATTAGATGTTTATGAGTGGCCTATTAAGGATTAAAAATTAGCCACTGGATTTGGAAATACAAAGGTCATTGGAGTGGTAAAGAGAGAAACCTGACTATAGTAAGTTTAAGATAAAGGAGGCTGGTACAGCCAGAGGAATGAGAAGTTGTGCTCCATTTGTGTACTATATGTCAAAATGTATTCTACTGTAAAATAAATGAATTAATTTTTTAAATAAATAAATATTTTTTTAAAAAAGATAGAGGAGGCTGGGCCTATAATCCCAGCCACTGAGGAAGTTGAGACAGAAGGATGGCAAGTCTGAGGTCAGCCTTGGCAATTTAGAAAAACCCTAAGCAATTTAGTGAGACCCTGCCTCAGAATTAAAAATAAATAAATAAAAAGGACTGGGGATGTAGCACAGTGGCAAAACACACCTGGGTTTAATCTCTAGTACCAAAAAAGGAAAGAGAAAAAGAAAGAGAGAGAGTGGGGACTGGGGATGTGGCTCAGTGGTAAAGTGCTTGCCTGGCATGTGTGGGTTTGGTCCCCAGCACTGTTGGGGAAAAAAGAAAAAGAAGTGGATCATGAGGAAATGAAGACAACTACCATAAAAATATTTTAAAGAAGTTTTATAATGGAAGATAACAGAAAAATCCGATGATATTTAGAGGGAAATGTGAGATCAAGGGAAATACAGGAACATGTTTATCTACATAGTGAATTATTCCAAGAAAAAAGGGAAATTGATGATACAGAACAGGAAAAGACAATCATGACAGGTGAAAAGTATCTGAGAAGAGAACAAGTGAAAGGACTGGCCTTTGAGCAAAGAATATACAGAAGTAGGTTAGAAAGATTTAATAGTAGAAAGGTATGGGAGTTTCCATGTGAAATGTATTCAGCTTTGTTTTGTTGTTGTTGTTGTTGTTATTGTTTTTGCTTTTATTTTTGTGTTTTGGGTGGAGTTAGGGGATTTGGGAGGTTTTAGTAGAGAGACAAAGGATTAAAACAGTTATTTCAAAGAGTAGAAAAGCAAATATACAAAAATAATATAATTCCTAGGCATGCTTTTTTGGCCAGGATCTTGCTATGATGTCCAGGCTGATCTTGAACTTATGAACTAAAAAAGATATTCCTACCTCAGCCCCCAAGCACCTGAGACCACAAGCATACTTCACTATGCCCGGCTCTCCCAGGGAGTTTTAAGTTTGAAATTTGAGAACATGAATTTAAAATGAAGCCACTTTTTTGATGAAGTTACCGATAACAAACATTTGTCTCAGAGCTCAGTCAAAAAACCAACATGGGTCTTAATAGGCTAAAGCTGAGATATTGGCAGGGCTGCCTTCCTTTCTGGAGGCTGTAGGAAAGATTCACTTTCCTTACCTTTTCCAGCATTTCTTGGGCCACCTACATGCCTTTGTTCATGACTCCCTTCCTCCATCTTCAAATCCAGCAATGGTGGGAGTCCTTCTAGTGTTACAACTCTCTACCCTCTTCCTCTCCAAGCACAGCTGAGGAAGACTTGCCACTTTTAAGCAATCATAGAATTCAATTGGACCCATGTGGATACTCCAGGATATTCTCCCCATCTTAAGATCTGTAACCTTTATCACACCCATAAAAGTACCTTTTGCAATTAAGGTTGTATGTTTACAGATTCCTGGGATTAGGGCATGTGCATGGAGGGGGAGGGGGTAATTTTCTGCCTAGCACAGCATGATTTTGTAGTTTTCTCAGTAGTGTTCAGCTGCTCATATGCAGGCCTGGAATAGGCAGAAAGCAGGATATTAACAGGGTTTGGGTTTTGTAAACACTACAGCTTAGAGAGAGAAGCAAGCAAAAATTGAAGAGGTATTGAAAGGTGTGTATAAAACGATAACTAAATCAAAATTTTGATTATGATTGGTTCATTTTTTGATATTAAAATTTCAAGGATATGAAGGAATGGGCAGATCAGGCAGAAGAATGCAAAAGACCATTAGAGATTAGATATGAGAAGCCTGAGGAACTGAAGAGCCAGAGTATTGTATGAATCATCCATGTGAAAGTTGAAGTCCCTCAAAACATTACCAGCATTAAGGAAGGAGAGGAACAAATGAATGACAGGAACTGATTAGTTTAAAGGACAGGAGGAGGGGTAGCAGGTGGCAGATTAGGACACCACAAGGTGTAAAGGACAGTGGAGAATAAAAGAAAAAGAAAGAGAAATGGAAGCAAATAAGAAAATTGCACATCTCTACTGAGAATCTGTCCTATAAAACTGATGAGTTCCTACCTTACAAAGTTTCAGCCTCAATATTTAGGCAATTTATATTTGGCATGAACTTCAGCCCCTGCCTTTACAAGGCCTAATGACCAGCTATACACTTAATCATTATATTTAGCATCCTTGAACTTCTGTATGGTCATTAACTATGAGTCTATAAAGTTACCATCACATCTAATCAGCACACCAGTGTCAGTAATAGAAATAAAACACCATTTAGATTTACTAGTATCTGAATATTCACTTGCCAAATAGGAAAGCATTCTTCATATTGAAACCTGGATTTCAATACATAATCTACAAAAGATATGTTTTCATTGAAATTTTGTATTGAAATTTTTATTAACCAGTTAAAGTGTAAATATGATGTATTATTACAATAATAAAATATTAAAATAATGATAATTATGGAAACTATCTTACATACAAAAACAATTATTAAAGACTTCCAAATGGTTATATAAATAGGCAAGCAAATTGACAATTAATATAAATATTAAGAGAGTGCATTAACCAGATAATTTTAGGAAGACTATTACATATTTTAAGTCAAAAATAAGGCTGATAATTATATAATTTTAATCTAATGTAATAATTACAAAAACAGAATAAATAGATGAATATTATAATTTTAATCTTTAGAAAATTAATTGGTAAACTAGTTAAGTACTGTTTGATTTACATTTATTTGAATTCCATTTATTCAAACAGAAGTCATAATTTGTGCATTATATACATCTTTTGAGAAAGAATTAAAAGCCAAATATCAATTTTGTCATCTCAATTTCATGAGGAAAGTAGAGATAAGGAAGGGGATTGGAGGAGGAGGCAATGGGGGAAATTAAAGTATGTTATATGCCTGTACAAAAAATGCCAAAATAAACCCATTATTCTATGTAATTAAAACACACTGATAATTTTTTTTTCATGAGGGAAAGACCTCCAAAATCACATACAAAAACCTTCATTATAAATCATCTTTGATCCAGACAGAATAAAGAAGACAGTGATTTATAGTATATTCATGAAGTTGTGCAACTGTCACCACCACCTAATTCCAAAATATTTTCATGATCTGAAAAAGAAACCTCATTCCCTTTAGCATTTACTCTTTTGATCTTCCTACCATTTGTCTCTGGAAATCACTAATCTACTATCTGTTATATGAATTTGCCTACTCTGGATGTTTTATATAAATGAAATCATTCAAAATGTGGCCTTTTGTGCTTAGCTTCTTTCACTTAGCATAATGTATTCAGGGTTCATACATGTTTATAGCATATATCAGAACTTTAATTTTTATTGCTAAATAATATTCCATTGCCTAGACACACCAATGTTGTTCATTCATTTATAACTTGATGGACATTTGGATTGCTTCCACTTTGGGGATATTGTGGATAATGCTGCTATTATAAGTTTTTGATGAATGTATGCATTCATTTCTATTAGGTATACACTGTAGCTAGAAGTAGAATTACTAAGTTATGTGTTATCTTTTTGTTTAACCCTTTGAAGAACTGCCAAACTATTTTCCAAAGAAGCTGCACCATCTTACTTTTCCACAAGAAAATGAATGAAGATTCCACTTTTTCACATTGGCTTCTTTGGTACAGATGGCTATTGAGACCAAACAGGATTTCATCAGCCTTCCTGGATTTGTTAAACTACTGGCCACCCTTTTCTTGGGTCCAACACCCATGAGACACAGTACTACTACCAAATACCAGCTTACTGCTGTCACCCACCCCTAACAACCTTCTTCTGAAAATCTTCCATAAGTTTCATGTTCAAGCCTACATAATTTTGATGTTTTGAATTGTTTCATTATTCAAATTATGAAAGCATTCAATTACTTGATGGAATGTCATCAGCAGCATGATTTATTCTTGAGTAGCTCTTCAAAGTTCATGAGAAACAGTATTTTATTTATTTCTTATAACATGGTTATACACTAAGAACAACTGCTTCCATTTTAGAGATAAGGAAATTAAACCTCAAGAGAAGTTAAGGGACTTGTCCAGTGTTACAGGGAGCCAATTAATGGTAAAAAACAAGTTCCAAGCTTTGATTCCTTTGCATGTTATTGCAGTCTACTGATTACCTAATTCTGCCACTCCACCATAAAATCATTTGCATAAATCAAATTGTGAAGACATCTTCCCAAATTATTTTTGGAAGATTCAAAGTTCTCCAAAATCTTTGAAAAAGAATTCTTCTAGTTTTTCTATGATGAAGCAGTCTGGCTTTCTTGCCTATCATCAAATTCATTCAACTAATTGTTCTGCAAGAATCAGTTTGAACTATATGTGGCAGAGAACAATGGGAAAAAGCATAAAATGTTGTCAATGTTTATAATGTCTAACTAATAATTGCTATGTATTCTTCCATAATACCTGTTCTTTTTCATTTTGTTCAATCTTTGTCATACATGTGGTTACACCTCTATTGGTTTGAATCCAGAAGTTTTAGTATTCAAAATTTTCATCATACTTTCACCTTTACTCTACTCTTCACTCAAAACAACCCCACATGAAATCTCCCTCAAGTCAAATGAATCTCATTAATGTCCCCTTTATACATCATGCTCACTACCACCTCAACAGCTTTGTTCATGTTATTCCCTCCACTGGTAATACCCTCTTTTCCCTCACCAATACAATATCTACATTTCCTTAAGGCCTAATTCAAATCCCCCATGGGCCACAAAGCTCTCTTCCCACAATGGTACTTCTCAGTGGATGCTTTCTTCTTTGGATTCCAATTGCATCATTATAGGAAATTTAAAAAAAAAAAACATGAAATTGCAATCAATGGTAAGAAAATGATACATTATCAGAAGTCCAAGTTTAGTACTTTTACTATTTCTAATATTCTTGGTAACATTAAATCATCAAGATAATATCTCTGCTTCCTTATTATGATAAAATTGAGTGATATAATCATTTTCAGTAAAAAAAATGTATTCAATCAAAGTCCTTAATTAAATAGAATTCTTCCTGCATGCAACTTTTGCAATAATGATGTAAAACACAAAAAAATAAACTAATTTACCTTTCCCCCCTTCGACAGTTCTAGGGATGAAACTTAGGGTCTCACACGTGTTAGGCATGCACAACTCAGCTGTGTCCCCATTTCCCTTAATTTGCTTTTAATCACCTTCCAGAGGCTGTCTTGGTCATGGAAGGTCTCATGCCCAATATCTAGATGTATTCTCCATTCTCAGAGAATGAACACTAATTTTAAAAAATTTTTTTTTCAATACCTTTATTTTATTTACTTATTTATTTACTTAGTTATTTTGTAGTGCTAAAGATCGAACCCAGTGCCTCACACATGCTGGGCAAGCACTCTACCATGGAGCTACAACCCCAGCCCCTGAACACTGATTCTTAAGATAATAAGTCTATGAGTCTGCAAAAATAAAGATGTTTAGCTTATTCAACTCTCTAAGGCAGGAAAGTAGACAGGAATTTTAAAAACCTTTCAAGAACATGAGAAAAAAATAGGATTTCAATTCACTAAGAATTATTTAAAGGAAAATGTAAGCTCCTCAAAGACAGGAACGAAGTCTTAATTTTGTCTTCCCTGAGATACAGTGGAGTCTCAGTAAAGAAAATCCCCACCCAGAAAATGGCTGAAAATGTAGGCTGTGTGTCTTCAATTTATGTCTTAACTTTTTTTTTTTTTTTTTTGGTATATTCCTCCCTGCCCTCTTGTCCTCTTTTCTCATTATCAGTCTTTGTTTTTTTTCAGAGGCCTATTGAGTATGGCACACTCTCAGTAATGTTCCATTTTTCTTCTTGCTTTTCAATCAACCATATGTGTCCCCTATTAAGAAGTGAACCTCTGATGATTCTGGCTTCCCCCTTTAATGAAAAGAGTTCTATTATAAAGAATAGAAATCTCACTCAGATCCAGGTCTCACTTGAGAAGCGAGAACATTTATGTTGGTATTTATTAGATGCAATATTTTTAAATGAAATGTGTGTGCACCCTCTCCAAAATTTTACCAGGCAAAAGCCCCAGTTTGGAATGTCTTTACATTAATCAGCTTTCCCGGCAGCATAATGATGCTGGAAATTAGGAAAGCAATGGAGGATTCTTAGTTGGATTTAATAGGCTCGGGCACTTTGCTAACACACTGCAGTGGATCAATTGAAGTTAATTATTATACAAGATTAAACCCCAAGTAACTACAGTACATCAAACCAATGCAAAAAGCTCTGGCAAAGGAAGAAGAAAAAACAAACATGAATTCTAGAGGCAAGATTTTTCTATCCAGTCCTTAACTCAATACATTGGATATAAACATAATGGACTAATACAATATGAAATCCAGCATATTAAATTCTGAAATTGAGATATAAACTTCACTTACTGTCTCTATGGGATACTTAACCTGGGAACCTAAAGGAATAGCTGTGAATTTTCTTAGCATTTCCATTTATTTTTAGGTAGTTGATTTGTCTTCTGCTGCTTGTCCAGATTTACATTTCCACTCACTAGGGACTCAACCTTTTATGATCATTGACCATTCTAAGAAAAATAAGTATCTGAGGAAGCCACAGAAGCAAATAAATGGGGTTTCACATTTATTCACTGCCTGAGTCACTTCAAGGGAGCATGGCTAAGCCTAGAATAGGTGCTTAATAAATAATTGTTGATAAGTTGAAAGAGAGTGTTTTAAGTTCTTTAGGGACCTAACTGGGAAAGACAAAAGAACATACTAGAAGGGAGAAAACAATGACAAAGCATATATATGCTAATTTGTGGTTATTAAGTGATAGTGATGTACCTTTTTGGCAGGATAATATTTTTTAAATACAACCATTTCTTCCTGAGAGTTCCTTTTTATCCTTGTCCTTCCCTTCATTGAACAGCTAAACAATTCTGTGCTCATTTTGCTTTGGCAGACAACAGACAGAAGAAACAGCATAAAGCAGTGGGGAGCAAAAGGCTTCTCATATTGGCATTTAGGCTTCAAATGCCTAGCAAAGGGCTCACAACATAAATGATATTTATGAGAAGACAAAGATTACCCCAATGATCTCCCACAAGAACCAAAAAGATTCCCCAGAATGAGAGAACCAAGGAGAGTTAGGAAGAAGCAATGAGAATATAAATGTCAAATGATCCCACAGAGAGGATCAGAAATAAAAACCAAATAGGTTTTTTATTTCCAAGAATTAGGGAATTTGGGCTCCATTTTCTGGTACAGACCTCAGGAGATAATAAGATACACCAGAGACAAAATGATCCTTACATAGATTTGGGCAGAAGAGGCCATAGACAGCATCACAGAAATTTACTATACCTCATCACAGTGCAGGAACAGCTGAGTGATACCCAAGAGAGTCATGAAAATAGCAAGAAGAAAAGAAACCTAAAGGAGCCATGAAGATAATAATGAGTATTTCCCCTGATGTTGTCTCCGGACTCTTGATATAGGCTCACATGGAGCCTTGGAAAGCTCATCAGATGCCTACTTGAACAGATAATATAAGGATATAATAAATTACTCCTTCATATCCTGGCATTATATAAAGTCTTCATTTATCCTGGGTGTGGTGATGCACACCTGTAATTTCAGTGACTCTGGGGGCTGAGGCAGGAGGATTGCAAGTTCAAGACCAGTCTCAGCAACTTAGTGAGAGACTATCTCAAAATAAAAAATAAAAAGTGCTAAGCATGTGACTCAGTGGTGAAACACCCTTGGATTCAATTCCAAGTCAATAAATAAATAAATAAATTTTCCACTTTACCCTTCATAACTTAGATACAATCTGAAGGAAAAGTGTAATATCCCTAAACTGACTATTAAGTTTCCAGATTATGTTGGAATGAAGATTCTAAGTTGAACTTTTGCATAAAATTAAAGTTTTATTTTCTATACATGTAAATTTGTGAGCCAGAATTCATGCCTGTATACAGATAAGCATATATGAAACAAAATACAGACTAAAACATTTAAAGTAGGTTAGAAAAGTCATTTATTCTATAAACATTTATTCATTGGTCTTATGACTTTGGTTAGGAGATGGTGAAGGGAATACAATGACAGAGGGATCTGGTAGAAATTCATAGAGCCCTAACCAAAGGGTTAGAATTTTAAATATATGTCAAGATAGTAGGCAAAGAAAGAGAAAGGAGTTCTAACATGGGAAGAAACTGACAATCATCTAGTTATTGGACTTTATGTTAGAACATTGATTCTTAAACTTTAGTGGAAGTAAGGACCAGCTTATATGTTGTTGTGACAATGCATATGCTCACATCCTACTACCAGAGATTTTGATTCCATAGGTACATAGCATTCCATAGGTACATATTTTCTAAATGTCAAAATAGTATTTTAGATTTTACCACCATGTGGACTCTGTTACAACTTCTTGATTCTGTGTTGTACTGTGAAATTAATCATAGACAATACATAAATGAAATGATGTCTGTTTTCCTATAAAACTTTATTTACAGAAACAAGTCAAAGTTTATACTTGCCCACAGGCCACATTTTGTGGAACCCTGCTCTCAATCCAGGCCTGGACACCTGCAAAATTTTTTAAAGTTCTACAAGCAATTGAAATTCACAGCAAAAACACAGATAAACTGTAAATTAGAACATCATTTTCCAAAAAGCTATAATTTGAATACATACATGACCATGAGGGGGTAATACCTTAGTCCTTTATCAGTCCTTACCAAATTTTAATTTTAAAAAGCTGAAAATTAAAGCAAATAAACATGGGTCTCATTCACAGATAGCTATGGAAATATTATGCAAAAATGTCATATTAGATAACAGATGGAATCCTATAGCACCTTAAAAGAATAAACTATCATGATTCAATAGAACTAAGTCCAGGAATACAAGGGCTTTTCATATTCTTTGTCAGAATAATTTAATTATCATCAAGAGACTGGTTGATACCATATGCTTGAATGCGAATAGAACATTTCTGGAAGAATATACAAAGAAACTGGTAATAAGTGGTTGGCTCAGAAAAAGGGTTGAGAGGTGAACTTGCTGTAAATACTGTACATTGAGACTTTAGGATTTTACATAATGCACACATATCACATATTCAAATAGCTAATTATTGTAATTTAAAATTAAATTGTCTTAATTGATTCACTCAGCAGAGCTTTATTGGCCTCTTACCTGGGAGAGCAGCAATCCAATGGATATCTAGCAGAGGAAACCATCAAGCAAACAATTCAGAAAATGTGGCCTGAGTGCCCAGCTTCTACCACCAGAAATTCTGACGCAATTATCCTGGAAGAAAGAGGGAGGAACATAATCAGTATTTTTTTATAAAGCCCCAAGGTGATTGTAATGACTAGCCACTGTTTGAGGACTGCTTAATTTAAATAAGTATGGTGTGCTGGTGAAAAAGCCATTGAGAATCTTAATTGCATCTGAGGCTGACACTTCTCCAGAGGACACATCAGGTGCCTGGTGTCTTTTTTCTGCAAGACAGACGGAGGGGGTCAAGGAAGGAGTGAATGTCATACACCCAGAAAGCCTGTTGAAATGTCTGAGCTACAAAAAAGGAAAATCTTAGTGACATCCAGAGAGACAAAACAGGTTATTTGTAAAGAAAAAATAATTAGATTAGCATTTAACTTCTCTTCTTCAACATTGGAAACTGGAGGACATAGATAGATAGACAGATAGATACATAGATACATAGATCAAACACACACATACATAGATTTGGGCTAAAAAATAGCTTAAATATACATATCTGAGAGTAAAATATATTTATAAAAATGAGTTCAGAAAGTATACCACTTAGATGTTCATTTTAAGTAAACTACTGAAAGATTTTTTCAAAAATTATAGTACATCAAAGAACTCAAGATAAAGAAAGATAAAATGTACACAAAAGAGTGTATAAGCTATCATTATTAAAAATTTGTAGTTGAAATATAAATGAATAATAATATCAAAATAAAATGTAATATAAATACTAAGAAAAGTGTATTGAGCTATGATTTACATCTTGTAAAGGAAAATATTATCACATGCTAGAAATAAATTTGTATATATTTCTGGAGTACAATGTGATACACACACACAAACACACACATACACACACACACACACACACACACACACACATTGTGGAATGATTTTTAAAAGTTAATGATGGATTACTACCACTACCATGTCTATCACTTATCAGTCTTTTATGTGTGTGTGTGTGTGTGTGTGTGTGTGGTGAGAATGTTTAAAATTCTGTTTTAGTTATCTTGAAATATACAGTATATTTTCATTTACCATAGTCAACATTCTACGCAGTAGATGGTCAGAATTCATTCCTTTTATTTAACTGAAACTTTGTACACTTTGACCAACATTTTTCCATCCCCTATTCCTTTTTCCAGCTTCTAGAAACCACTATTCTATTTTCTACTTCTATGAGTGTGAATTTTAGTTTCCACATATGAGTGAGATCATGCTTTCTTTCTGTGCCTGGCTTATTTCACTAAATATAATGTCCTCCAGGCTCATCTGTGTTGCAACAAATGACAGGATTACATTCTTTTAATGGCAAAATAATATTTCATTGTATATATATTCCACACTTTATGTATTCATTCATGATTGGACACTTACATTAACTCCATATTTTGGATATTTCAAATAGTGCTGCAGAAAACATGGAAATTAGATATTTTTAAAACATACTGATTTCCTTTCCTTTGGATATGGTGTGGCTGGATCACATGGTAGTTCCATTTTTAACTTTTTAAACAACTTCCACACTGTTTTCCTCAACGGCCGTACTAATTTACATTCCCACCAACAGCATACCAGGGTTCTCTTTGTCCACATTATTGTTAACAGTTATTACCTTTCATCTTTTTAAAATAACCACTCTGATGGGTGTGAGATGGTATCTAATTGTGGTTTTGATTTGCATTTCCCTGATTATTAGTAATGTTGAAGCATTTTTCGTATATATGTTGGCCATTTATATGTCCTCTTTTGATAAATCTCTGTTCAGTTCCTTTGTCCATTTTTAATTGGCTTAATTGTTTTCTTGAGTTCTTTGAGTTCCTTGCATTTTGGGGATATTAGCCTCTTACCAAATATATGGTTTACAAATATTTTCTTTCAATCTGTGGGGTTTCTTTTCACTCTGTTGATTGACTGTTTCCTTTGCTGCACCAAAGTGGGTTAATCTGACACAATCTCATTTGTATATTTTTTGCTTTTATTTCTTGTGCTTTGGAATTAGTATCCAAGAAATAATTGCCCAATAATTTGGAGAACAAAGCCATGGAGATTTTCACTATATTCTGTTTTAGTTTCTATAGTTTATGTCTTTGATCTGTTTTTAGTTGGCTTTGTGTATATCAAGTCTGATTTTATCCTTCAGTGTGTAGATATCCTGTTTTCTCAGCACCATTCATTGAAGAGGCTGTTCTTACTCCAATGTATGTTTTGGGCACCTTTGTTGATAATCAATTGATCATAATTGAGTGTGTTTACTCCTGTGTTTATTCCAGTACAATGTTGTTTTGATTACTTTAATTTTGTAACATATTTTGAAATCAGGCAGTGTGATGCATCCAGCTTTTTTTCCTTTTTGTTCATGATTGCTTTGGCTATGTAGTGTCTTTTATGGTTCAAAGAAAAGCCCAGGGCCTTATGTCTTCACAGCTAAATTCTACAAAAAATTAAAATAATATTACTGACCCTTCTCAATCTCCTCTAAAAATTGAAGGGGAGGAAATATTTTCAAACTCATTTCACAGGGCCAGTATTCCCCTAATATCAAAGCTATACAAGGATATTATAAGAAAATAAAATTACAATGTAATACTCTGATGAAGATAAATGCAAAAATCCTCAACAAATAATACCAAACAAAATTCCATGACACATTAAAAGGATCATTCACCATGATCAAGTGGAGTTTATCTCTGGGATACAAGGAAGATGAATAATATACAGATTCAAAAATATGATGTACCTTATTAACAAAATGAATAACAAAAAATCACATTATCATCTCAGTGAAAGTAGCAAAACATTTTATAAATCATAACATTTTTCATGATTAAAACTCTCAACAAATTAGGTATAGAAAGTATACACCTCAATATAATAAAGGCCACATATGACAAGCCCTCAGCTATCATACTCACTGGTAAAGTTGAAAGTTTTCCCTTTAAGATGCTTAACCAAAAAGGGGAAAGGCTTGTACAAATAAAAACTACAAAGCATTGCTGAGAGAGATTAAAGGAGACAAAAATAAACAGTGAAGAAAAAAACTGCTTTTCTACTCACAACACTTCCAATACCAAATGTGTGTTGTACACACACCCAACAAATCTCCAATTCTCTGCAGACATCAGCTACATGTCTAATGATTCAATTAAATTCTGGCACTAGCTACCCAGAGTTAATATCAGACCCTACATAAGTCTCAGCCTACTAGGCTACCCCACCCACTGTAAACACCAATTTCCAGTCGTGTGTCCCCAAGTTCCTCATCTTCTATTTGGTATGGCTACAAATCAGGGGTTTCAATTACCCTTTTTCTCAGATTCAAGGATTTGCTATAACAACTCATAAAACTCAGGGAAACACTTTACTATTTCCAGTTTATGAAAAAATATATTAGAAAGGATACAAATGAACAGTCAAATGAAAGGGTACATAGGATGAGCTCCAGAAGGGTCTCCAGCACACAAGCCTATGGCCCTGTGAAGTTTGGAGTCCACCATCCTCTCAGCATTTACTAATCTTGAAAATCTCCAAATCCTGTTTTTTCACATTTTTAAAGAAGATTCCATTATGTAAGTGTGATTGATTAAATCACTGGCCACTGGTGATTGAGCTCATCTCCAGTCCCTCTAACCTCCTGCCCCCAGGTCAGGAAGTGAGGCTAAAAGTTACAACCTTCACATGGTCAGATCCTATGTCAAACAACTCCCTTCTCAAAGCAAACCAAAGGCCAAACTACCAATCATCTCATTAGTATACAAAGACACAATTGCATCATTCTGGAGATTTCCAAAGGTTTTAGAAGCTCTTATGTCAGGAGCCAAGGATGGAGACCAATTATAGCAAATGATGCTTCTACCAATAGTATTATTCCAGAAATTGAGCTGTGTCAGAAACATAAGGCAGGGACCAATATATATTACATGAAAATGGGAAAATATCCACTATTCATGGCTTGGGAAATGTAACATTAAGATTTCAACACTACCTAAACAAGCTACAGATTTGATGTAATCCCCCAAAACATCCCAGTGACTTTTTTTACAGAAATAGAAAAGTCCATCTTACTATTCATAAGAATCTCAATGTACCTGAGTTGGGGGTGGTAGCACACACCTCTGATGGCTCCAGAGGCTGAGGCAGACCATGAGTTCAAAACCAGCCTCAACAATGGTGAGGTGCTAAGCAACTCAGTGAGACCCTGTCTCTAAATAAAATACAAAATAGGGCTGGGGATGGGGCTCAGTGGTCGAGTGCCCCTGAGTTCAATACCCAGTACCAGGGGAAAAAAAGATTTCAAGGTACCTGGGATAACCAAAACAGGCTTGAAAAAAAAGAATAAAGTTGGAGGACTTGTATTTCATAATTTTAAAATTTACTATAAAGTAGCAATAATTAAACCAGTGAAATTCTGGCATAAAGACAGACATAAATCAATGGAATAAAATAGAGAATGCAGAATAAATCCTCACATATATGATCAAATGATTGTGAACAAGAATTCTAAGACCATTCAATGTGGAAAAGAGAGTCTACTTAACAGAAGATGCTGGGAAAACTGGATAGTCACATGAAAAATAATATAGAGATGAAGTCAGATTACTATATACAAAAATTAACCCAAAATTGATCAAAGACGTAAATATAAGAGTTTAAACACTGAGAAGAAATCAGGTTCATATCAGAGAAGGGGAAGAAGACCAAGGGGAAGGGGAGGTGTAAAAGAGGGCAATATGGAAGGTATCTACCAAGGTTCAAAGCATGTTACGTGTATGTATAAAAATGTCACAATAAACCGATTTTGTATAATTCATATGTCCTAATGATTATAAGAAAAAGAAAAATGAACCAATAAAGAAGAAAATAATAAACATGTATTTTTTAATACTAAGAAGAAAAATTTATAATAATAGAATTCTTATAATATGTTAGCCTTCCATAGTATATGTTAATGATCTATTGATAATATTTAGTTAACTCTGTTATGTTTGTAATATGCTGATAATTAAACATCATCTGCTTAATATCATATAGCAATAATAAACCCTTCCAAAAAAAAGAAAATGAAAGGTCAAAATCTTCATGACACTGGATTTGACAATAATTTCTTAGATATGATACCAAAGACCCAAACTAAAAAAGCAAAAATGGACAAACTGGATTATATAAATATTAAGAGTTATTGTGCATCAAAAGACACTATCAACAGATCAAAAAGGAAAGCTATTAAATTTGAAAATATACTTACAAATCATATCCCCCAAGAAATTAATATCCAAAATATATGTAGAACTGTTAACACTAAATAACAATGACAGTAAAAACAACCAAATTTTAAAAATGAGAAAAGGACTTGAAAAGTTATTTCTCTAAAGAAAATATACAGATGACCAATATGCATATGAAAAAATATTCAGCATCATTAATCTTCAGGAGAACACACAACCCAAGCAGATAGCACATCAAACCTATTAGTATGGCTACTATTAAAAAAAAAAAAAAAAAAAAAACAGAAAATAACAGCCCCAAATGGAGAATGTATGATAGTCCTCAAAAAAAAAAATTTAAAAATGCAATTACCATACAATCCATCAATTCCACTTGTATGCATATAACCAAAAGAATTGAAATCAGGGTCTCAAACAGCTATTTGTACATTCATGTTTATATAACCATTATTCACACTAGCCAAAAGGTGAAACAACCAAAATGTCCATCAGCTAATAGATACACAAACAAAATTTAGTAAATCCACTCAATGGAATACCATTATGCTATAAAAAGAATGAAGCACTGATACATGCCAAAATGTGGACAAACCTTTAAAATCCATACCAAGTGAGAAACCAGTCACAAGAAGTCATACATGGAATGAATAGTCCCTGTGTCTTTAAAATTACTTGAGAATATAGAAGATGGAATACTTCTTAACTTACTTTATGAAGTTCTCATAATCCAAATACAAAACATCATACACACACACACACACACACAAAAGAAAGCAAAATCATTCATCACACCAATGCAAAAATTCTAAATAATACCACTTTAAAAATTCCACAGTTTATGGGAGACATTAAGAAATATGATATGTCAAGAGCTTTGTAATGTTTTGAACAACCAATAAAAAAAAGAAATCTAAAACCATAGTTCATATTTAAAATGTAAGGAGAAAATCCATATATCTAGGCCATAAAATAATAATCACAAGAAACTAAATACTGTAGCCACTCCAGATAAAAACCTCAAAGAATAAAATAGAGATGATATGATGTTTAAAGGCAAAAAGCATTAGAAAGAACCTAACTTCCTGGGTTTGAACTTGTGATCCAGTATTTTCTAGCTATGATGTTAATTAATCTCTTTTACCTCAAGTTCTTCAAGTTTAAAATGAGAATTAGAGGGCTGGTGGGGCTCAGTGGTAGAGTGCTTGCCTAGCATGTGTAAGGCACTGGGTTTGATCCTCAGCACCACATAAAATAAATAAATAAAATAAATGTCTTTCAACAACTAAAAAATAAAAAATAAAAACCGAGAATTAGAGTTCTATGAGTTAAAAGATGTAAGATAAACCAGTACTTGCTTTCCCGGAAAGTACACTATAGTAAGTTTCTGCCTGGGTTCAAATCCAAGTTCACCACAGTAAGCTGGGTGACTTTAGGAAAGTGACTTAGTCTCCAAGTTCCTCCATTTTTTCCTCCCTCTACTAAAAGGAATAACAATAAACCTACATCAGTAAAATTGAGAATATAATAAGCCTACTTCTAATAAACCTACTTCTTATGATTACTGTGAGAATTAAATTGAAGCCAAAAGTACTTAGGCCATAACTTGGTATATGGTAAGAGTTATTATGACAACTCACAGGCTCCTGAGGTTCGCTCTCCATGGTTCCAATCTCTATGGCAACATGCTCACAAGTTTCAGCCACCTTAGTAGTCCCCAACCTGTGATCTCTGTCTCTTCTGCCCAATGAGGCCACCATTTTGTTTAGGCTCTGCAACCCTGGGAACTATAGCCAACAAGAATATTTGGGTGAATGTTAGACTTCAATTGTACACTTCCTCTTTCTCAAAGATTACAGTCCAGCTTTTATTGCTATCAAGTGCCTCAAATAGTTTTATATATTTTGTCAAGTTTTTATAGTTGTTCATGCTGTTACTGGGACCACAAGCTGCCTTTCTGGTTAGCCTAACTGTGAAAAAACTCATTTTTCTTTTTATATTGTTTTTCTCCTACTACTGATGTGGACAGGTGACCGAATTCAACCTGTTGGGACACCCCACAGCCAAACCCCCGGCTGGGAACTCCCATAACCATGGTAGGAGAATAAGATTTATAATTCCTACTTTTATGGTCAGAACTGGAAGTCATGGCAAGATTGTTTTTTAATTGATAACAATGTTGTTGAGTCTGTGGGTAAATAGGTATTCTCTGACACTGTGGGTAGAACTATAAATAAATACTGTGTATTAAAAATAATAAGAAATGGCATTTACTGAGTTTATTGTATTTCAGGATTTCTAAGCACCTGATATAATTTACCACCTCAGGGGCTGAGGTTGTGGCTCAGGGGTAGTGCGCTTGCCTAGCATGCATGAGGCACTGGGTTCGATTATCAGCACCACATACAAATAAATAAAATAAAGGTCCATCAAACTAAAAAATATTTTAAAAAATAATTTACCATCTCATTTAGTTTTCACAACAAACATATAAGTGTTTAGTAATTATAGATAAGGGGACTGAGTAAAACAGAGGTGGTTAAATAATTTGTCCAAGGTTACACAGGTGAAGTTAATCTTTGAACCCTGAAACTGTTATTCTGAAGCCCATACTCTCAACCATTGGATTGTCATGATAATCTGGAAATACTTAATAAAATTAAAATGTGTATAAATTTTGACACAGTAATCTCACTTCTGAGAGCTTATCTAAGAGGTGTAAAAGCACCAGTATATCAAGATACGTGTGTGAATTATTCATTATAGCATTTTTAATAGTTAAAAAAAAATCCTCCTCAAGACAACCTGAATGTTAATTGATGAGGGTATGATTAAATAAATTACCATGCATTTTTGCCTATTGTTGAATGCTACTTGGTTACTAAATGAGAGTAATCTATATACATTGAATTGAGGATGTATGTGACATATTAAGAATGAAAACCAAATTACAGAATACTATTTACACTGTGATTCATAAATGACTCACCTAATTTCTATGTTTCCAGCAAGACCTCTCCCCTGAACTTCAGATTTCCTACTCAACATTTCCTCTTGAAGTCTCAAAAGCACTGCAAATTCAATATGTTCAAAACTAAACTTGGAATTTTCTATCACCAAAATAATTGCTTCCAGCGTCCCATTTCCTTGTTAATGGCATCATTGGACATCAATACATGTAAGGCATAAGCCCAGGACTTCTCTTTACTATCTCCCTCTCCCTCACTTCATATTGCTACCGAACATACCTTCCTCACACTGCACGTGTATCCAAACCTTCACTAAATTCTGCTCATTTTATTACTAGCTATGTCTCCAATAGATCCTACTTCACATTATTTCCATCACCATAATCCTAGACCAAATTTCCAATACTTCCCACTTGTCTTGAAAAAATATCTAACCCAGCTGTTTTCTTCCTATCAACTCTAACACAGTTTAATTCATCCTCCATCCTGAATTGTGAAAGTAAAGAGAACTCTCAATTTAGAAAGCTTTCACCCTAATAGCTCTTGATCACAGAGAAAACAATGCAGCATTATCATAATCATACCCTAAAGAATTGAATTGCCTTTTGTTTTTAAAAGCAACAACAGATTCCTATGTGGGAAACATTTCAAGTCATAAATCTCCTTCCCCCTAATATATTGTATCTTGTGCTACAGAGTACAGGAAAAGCAACTGTTATGGTTTAGCAGTGAGGTGTTCCCCCAAAGCTACCTGAGACACTGTAAGAAAATTCAGAGGTGAAATGATTGGGCTATGAGAGTCTTAACCTAATCAATGCATTAATCCTCTCATAGGGATTAACTGGGTGGTAACTGTAGGCAGGTAGGGTGTGGCTGGAGGAGCTGGTTCCCTGAGGGCATGCCTTTGAGGTTTACTTTTTGTCCCTGTTAAGCAAAACTCTCTCTTTCTCTCTGCTTCTTGGTGGCCACACCGGGAGCTGCTTTCCTCACCACACTCTTCCTCCAAGATGTTTGACCTCACCTCAAACCCAGAGCAATGGACTCAGCTATCTATGGTTATGGTCTGAGACCTCTGAAACTATGAGTGCCAAATAAACATTTTTTTCCTCTAAAATTTTCTTGTCAGTTCTTTTTGGTCACAGTGACAAACAGCTGACTAAAACAGCAACAATAAACTGCAAATTAAAATCTTCCTTAAAATTGATCCTGGCAGGGACAAGGTACATGAAAGTTTATTTCTAGGGAGTTCCTCCAGAAACCTGCTTTGTTTATTCATCTTCCTGGTTTGGTTACTACCTCATGTGTATTACAATAGAGAAATAATACAATATCCATGGTTGCTTGTTTTTTATTTAAACTGGGATTGAACCCAGGGGGTGCTCTACCATTGAACTACAATCCCAGCCTTTTTTAAATTTTTTTTTTTTGAGGCAAGTTTCCACTTGCCAAGGATCTCACTAAGTTGCACAGGCTAGCCTCAAACTTGCAATCCTCCTGCCTCAGTCCCCCAAATTGCTGGGATTACAGATATGTGCCACCACACACAGCTTAATATGCTTGTACTCTCCCTATGTGTTTAACTTTATATCCAGAAAGACTATGAGAACCCAAAGGTCTCTTCCAGTTAGCCTGGGCTTCTACTTTGTTCCTACTTCCAAATTCATCCTGATTCTTCAGATGAGGGCCCCAATATTCCTAGATTCAGATCTCTTCTCTTTATCTCCAGTCATTGTTTATACTCTTACTAATAGGCAAGTCTCCCAAATGTATCTACCTGCTTTCTAACCCTTGAGGACCTACTGTCATGCATTGCTTTCTAAACTTCAAATACACATTAACAACATACCAATTCAGTTTTGACTGTGGCTTCAATCCTACTGAGATAGCTGTTCCTTCATGCCAAACCCAGTCTCAGAATCCTGGAAAATTTCCTCAGTGACTTCCCTTGCCCAAGTTTTATGCAAGGTCTCATGATTTGACAGTGGTTTCTAGATATATATATATATATATATATATATATATATATATATATATATATATATACACATATATATATATGTAATTTAGTTGATGATTAGTAGGGAGAGCAGAAATGAGAGTATCAGAATCAGAGCTAGTAGTCATGAACTACTCAGGTACCTGGATCTTTAATCCTTTGGCAAGTCAAGCACACTGCACAACTCCAGATAGCACCATTCACAGAGAATGCAAGTCTTTCCCTCAGGATAAAGGACTTCATATACCTAGAAAAGCATTCATGAGGGGCTGGGGTTGTAGCTCAGTGGTAGAGCACTTGCCTGGCATGTATGAAGCACTGGATTTAATCCTAAGTACCACATAAAAATAAATAAATAAAATGAAGGTATTGTGTTCATCTACAACTGAAAAAAAATTAGAAAAAAAAGCATTCATGAAAAAATTCTCTATATCCTGATAGACACTCAGAATTTACAATACAGTTAATAAAAGCTATTGTTGAGGTTTTCAGGATGATCACTGCTATTATTTTAGAGTCCAACTACCTAACATGTTTTCCTGCCTTAGTTACCATTAAGGTTTTTAAGCTCAAAAGGGAAAGAGAAAAGAGTGAGTGGGGGTTTCACAGCAACGAAGTATTGATGCTGGTTTGTCATTACAAAAACAAGTTACAAGTGGCACAAATAGGCAATTCACAAAATAAGAATGGCCAAAAAGCATATAAAAATGCTCAGTCTTACCACAAAACAATAAAAAAATACAAGTAAAACCTATGTGATTGTTATTGAGAAAATTAGTTTAAAAATTTGAATAGCAGCCAGAGTTGGTGAGATTCAGGGAAATGCAAACTATCCCACTTTGCTTATAAGAGTAAAAAAATTATTTGAAAAAAAATTGGGGGGGGAAATTTTAACAATAAGCAGCTGATAATTAATATTTTGCATATCTTTTGACTCTGCAACACCATATCTAGGAATCAATCCTGTAGGAAGAATCACAAATGAGAATAAAGTTATATGTCAATGATTCCTCATTGCAGTACAGCTTGCAATAGTGAAATGTTGAAACCAGCTTAAATAGCCAATAGTAAAGGATTTATTAAATAAATTGTTGTAGAGATGGGGATGTGGTTCAGTGGTAGAACACTTACCTAGCATATGTGAGGCCTTGGGTTCACTTTCCAGCACCACAGAAAAAGTTTTATGTGTATATGTATGTCTGTGTGTATATATACATATATATGTACATATATATGTATAATTTTGTATGTATATATACCCACATGCATATACACATGTGCACATACACATATATATTAATATATACATGTATCTATATATTTAAAGCATGCATATATATTTATATACATGTATAAATATATGCGTGTGTGTGTGTGTGTGTGTGTGTATCACCTTGCAGAAGAAGATTTAATGGCATGTAAAAGTTTTTAAAACATATTATTTTTAAAATACACTGAGTTCAAAAGCAAGCTGAATAACAGTTTTTAGAACATTACATTATTTTTAATATGCATGTTTCTGGTAATCATTAGAACTATTCATAAATATTCTTATGCTTTCCCAAGGGGCATGGTGGGTCCCCATTCCCTTTAAAGTTGGGCATGGCCATATGGCATAAATGGGCAAGTGAAGTGTAAGTGTAATGTTTAAAGGACAGTGCTCAATATGACACACACATTTTTCCTGCCTTGACCATCATGGAAGCATGTGTCAACCTGGGCTCCTAAGTGATTATAATGAATACTCACTGGATGCATGTGTTGGATGTTGGATATATAGCATGAGCAAAGTGGGGAAAAAAGCTTTTATTGTATGAAGCCACTAAGATGCTTAGATTGTGTGTTTGTGTGTGGGGGGAGTTAAGAGGAAGAGGAAAAATAAAAAGGAACAGATTGATTAGTTATTCATAAAAAATAATAACAAATGGCCTGATGGGTAATTTTTATTTTCTCATTTTTAGACATGTTTTCATATTTTAAACAATAAATATGTACAATTAAATTAATAGACTTTATAGAGTAGTTTTAGTTTTGGAGAAAAATTGAGCACAAAGTACAGAGAATTCCCATATACCACCTCCCCTTCACATATACGACCTCCTCCATTATCAATATCTTGTATATGAGTGGTGCAGAATATCAACAGTGACACATCATTATGAACTAAAGTCCATTATTTACACTCTAAGTGTTGAACATTTTATGGTTTTGGACAAATGTATATACCATTGTAGTATCATACAGAATAGTTTGACTGCCCTCAAAATCCTCTGTACTTGCCTGTTCATTCTGTTCATTAACCCTACTACCAGCAGCTTCTGAAAACCACTGATCTTTTTACTATCTCCATAGTTTTAGTTTTCCAGAATATCATATGGCTAGAATCATATGTAAACTTTTCAGATTGTAATCTTTCACTTAGTAGTATGGATGTAAGTTTCCTTCATGTCTTTCCATAGCTTAAAATCTCATTTCCCTTTAGCAATGAATAATATCCCTTTGTCTGGATATACTTTGCTTATCTAGACACTTACTGAAGGACAATATGGATGCTTCCAAATGTGGGCAATTATAAACAAAGCTGATATAAACATTAGTGTGAATGTCTTCTGTTTTGTGTAACTTTCATTTCACCTAACTAAAGAGTGTAATTGCTGGATCATATATTAAGAGTATAGCTAGTTTTGTAATAAACTGCCAAATTGTCTTCCAAAGTGGCTATGTCATCTTGCCCACAGCAATGAATGAGAATTCCTGTTGCTCCACTTCTCACCAGCATTTGGACTATTTTAATAAGTATACAGTATTGTTTCATTCCTGTTTTAATTTGAATTTCCCTAAAGACATACCATGTTGAAATCTTCATATGCTAACTTGTCATCTGTATATCTTCTTTGGTGAGTTGTTTGTTTAGGTCTTTTGCACATCGTGTTAATTGCATTTCTTGGCTTTTTATTACCATTTCAAGTGTTCTTTGTGTCCTTTATCAGATGTGCCTCTTGAAAATACTTTTGCCCAGCCTGTTGCATATATTCTAAATCTTTTGAAATTATCTTCTGCAGAGCAAAAGTTTTAAATTTTAATGAACTCCAGTTTATCAATTATTTCTTTCATGGATCATGGCTTTGGTGCTGTATCTAAAAAGACATTGCAATATCCAAGGTCATCTAGGTGTCCTACTGTTATCTTTTAGGAGTTTTATACTTTAATATTTACATTAAGTTCTATGATCCATTGTTAGCTAATTTTTGTAAAAGATGCAAAGTCTGTTTCTAAACTCATTATTTTGCATGTGTATATCTAATTGTTCCAATAATGTTTGTTGAAAATATGATCTCTGCCCCATGATATTGTCTTAGGTCTTTGTCAAACATCAGTTGCCTATATTTAGATGGAAACATTTCTGGGCTCTCTATTCTGTTCTACTGATCTATTTTTTCTGTTCTTTCACTAATATCACACTGTCTTGTTTACTGTAGCTGTATAGTAAGTCTTAAGGTCAAATGGTGTCAGTCTTCCTACTTTGGTTTGAAATTTTGTTTTCTTATACACTTTTTTTCAGGTTTTGGCATTAGGGGAAATAATAACAGAATGAATAAAGATGTATTCCTTTTACTTTTTCCCCCCTGTAAGATATGTAGAGAATTGGTATACTTTCTTCCTTAAATGTTTAGTAGAATTCCCCAGGGAATCCATAAGTGCCAGATGCTTTTGCTTGAGCAGGTAATTCATATTAATTCAATTTTTTCATAGACATAAGTCTATTCAGATTGTCTTTTCTTCTTGTGTGAGTTTGACAAATTAAGTCTTTTAAGCAATTGTTTCATTTCATCTAGATTTTCAAATTTGTGAGCATAAAGTTATTCATAATATTTCTTTATTATCTTTTTGATGTCCACAGGTTCTGTAGTAATGCCTCCTCTTTCATTTCTGGTACTAGTATTAATGTCCCTTCTCTTTCTCTCTCTCTCTCTCTCTCTCTCTCTCTCTCTCTCTCTCTCTCTGCTAGACATACTAATTTCATTGATTTTAAAAAAAAAACAGCTTTTGGTATCATTGATTTTCCCTATTGATTTCAATTTCAGTGATTTCTTCACTAATTTTTAGAATTTCTTTTCTTCTACTTACTTTGAATTTAACTTGTGCTTTTCTTTTTCTAGTTTCCTAAGGTGTAAGTTTAGATTATTAGTTTGAGATCTTTTTTCTAAAAAAATTACATTTAATTCTATGAATTTCCCTCTCAGCACTGTTTTCATTACACCACACAGATTTTGATAAATTATATTACTCTTTTCATGTAGTTTAAAATATCTTAAAGTTTCTCTTGATATTTCTCATAGGAACCATGTGCTATATAAAAGTGTTTTATTTATTCTCTAAGTTTTAGGGAATTTTCCAGCTTTTTGTTATTGATTTCTAGTTTAATTCCACAGTGGCACCAAAAAAGACAGATTCCTTTACCTTTGCTTATTCATTCTATGATGCTTTTTCTTTCTTTATGTAGATCTGTCTCTGACTTATGACATTTTCCTTCTCTCTAAAAAACTTCTTTTAACATGTCTTGAAAGGCATCTCTATCAACAACTCATTCCTTCAATTTTTGTTTGTCTGACAGTCTTTATTTCTCCTTTACTTTTTTTAAGTTGTAGATGGCTATTACCTTTATTTATTTATTTATTTGTTTGTTTGTTTATTTATATGTGGTGCTGAGGATCATACCCAGTGCCTCACACATGCTAGGCAAGCATGCTACCATGAGCCACAACTCTAGATCATCTCCTTTACTTTTTAAAAATTTTATTTTAACTATGCATAAAAACATAAAATTTGTACACATTAATAAAGTATCATGTTCTATTTAAATATATATATTTAAATATACTTTTGAGAGATAATTTCATAGCATCCAGCATTATAGATTGTTGTTTTTTTCTTCTTATATATATAAATAAATATATATTATGTTTAAATATTTTATATATATATATATATATATATATATATATATATATATATATATATATATATATATTGTAATGTTTAAATCAGGTTAAATATTTATCTCCCCCAACAGTTACCTTTGGGGGGCATAGAAGATATTGAACCCAGAGCACAACACCACTGAACTAATTCCCAGCCCTTTTTTATTTTTTATTTACAGACAGGGTCTTCCTAAGTTGCTTGGGGCCTCACTAAGTTGCTGAGGCTGGCTTCAAATTTGCAATCTTCTTGCCTCATCCTCCTGAGCTGCAGGGATTATAGGGTTGCACCACTGTGCCATATTACTTTTGAGAGATGATTTCATAGGATTCAGCATTATAGGTTGTTGTTGTTCTTTTTCTTCTTAACAATATTTAAAAAGGTTTCACACCTTTTTCTTCTTGCATGGTTCCTGAGTAGAAATTGAATGTAATTATTATCCTTGCTCTTCTATAGGTAATTTTGTTAAACTCAGGTTTCTTTTAAGGATTTTTGTTTACCTTTGATTTTATGAAATTTGCAAAGATATGCCAACATGTTGTTTTGGTATTTATTCTGCTTGGTGTACTCTGGAACTTCCTGGATCTGTGGTTTGGTGTCTGACTTTAACTTTGAAAAATTTGCAGTCATTATTTCTTCAAATACTGCTCCTTTCATTTCTTTCTTCTGGGATTCCTATTATGTATACATTATATATATATATATATATATATATATATATATATATATATATATATATATATACATATATACATATATATATATATAATGTTGTAAATTGTCTCACAGTTCTTGGATACACTGTTATGGCTTTTCAGTCAGTCTTTTTTTTTTCTTTGCTTTCCAATGTTGGAAGTTTCTAATCTCATATCCTCAATTTCAAAGGTTCTCTCCTTAGCTGTGTCTAGTCTACTAATGAGCCCATCAGAGGCATACTTCATTTCTATTCTAGTGGAGTGAGTTTTTGTTGTTGTTGTTGTTGTTGTTTTACCTCTGGCACTTTTTTATTCTTAGAAATTTCTGCTTATATTATCTACATGTGCCTGCATATTGTCTTACTCTATCCACTAAAGTAATTTGTATATTATCACAATTTTTAAAAATTTGTGCTGCTAGGTGCAGTAATCCCAGTGACTGACCTGTAATCCCAGTGACTCAGGAGACTGAGGCAGGAGGATTGCCAGTTCAAAGCCAGTATCAACAAAAGCAAAGTGCTAAACAACTCAGTGAGATCCTGTCTCTAAATAAAATATAAAATAGGGCTGGGAATATGGCTCAGTGGTCAAGTGCCCCTGAGTTCCATTCCTGGTATGCTCCCCCCAAATTCCTGCTATGATACTCCAATATTCCTGATATATCTGAATTTGGTGGTTATTTGGTCTCTTCAAATGCATTGTATGATTTATGATTTTTTTTGTTGAAAGGTAAATATGATAAACTCAGTTAAAAAATTGGGGCAATAGGCCTTTAATAATGTAGTGGTAAGGTATGAGGGGAAGAATTCTATAATCCTATGATTAGGTCTGTCTTTTGGTCAGGCTATGTTCTTTAACTGTGAATTTCACTAATAATTCTCAGTTTTTCCCTTTAGGTAGGGCAGGACGGCTCAAGGGGCCTGGAATTGGGTATTTTCCCCCCATACAGGCTAGGTGCTGATGAAAAAAAATTGTACAGGTACCCTATGACTAAGTCTTCCTAGAGTTTTATACTCTCATACTTGTCTACACTGTCTCTAGTGATTTGCTAATTATAGTTCATATTTTCCTACCCCAGGTGCTATTTCCCATAAAAATTTCAGTTCCTGGGTTTCTGATACTATAGGTTATAGTTCCCTGTATCCATTGGTCTGTTTTTCCAATTATTCAGGCAGTAATTTGCCAAGACCTCACATCTACAATGTATTTAAAAAGAGTTTTTGATGCTTCATTTTGATCAGCTTTTTATTCATGGTTAAGTTGTAACAATAGTGGTGACTAGTTGGCTTAGATGGAATTGGTAGGATATAGAAAACATATTATGAAGTAAATTATAATTATCCTTTGAAATTGATTTTTCAAAGAATTCTAATGCTTGATGTCTTAAAGTTAATTTTGAAGGGACATAAGTGGTAGAGATACTAAAATAGAGTGCTAGGAATTTTAGATCTAAGAGCTCTTGTCCATCCTCCAGGCAATCAAAGTTTCATCATTCCTAGGAGACAAAACTACTCCCAAGGGTAGGTAATCATTTCCAGACCTCTACTACTTTAAAGTGAGTTCATGTTTCTGCCTGGAGCAGATCAGGCACAAATCTGGATTATCTTACTTTTTTGCTCTTTTATCAACTTTAACTGTTAAAAAAGAATTTGTATTGCCTTTTCACAAATTCAAGTAAATCTAAGATGATAGCACAATCCCATAGAGCATGTCATCTAGATGGCAGCATTAGTCTTGTCGAAAGACATTATAGCTTATCCAACTTTGAGAGCCTGACCAAGACAGGACCAATGTGGTATGAGTCATATGAGTCAGGTTACACTGAAAGGCTGTATCTTCTAACCAAAAAAAAAAAAAAAAAAAAAAAAGCACAGTTTGCCAAGGTGACTGAGTTCCTGCCATTTATATCTACTTCAGTGGACTAACAGTTATGTTTCTGGAAGTCCCTTTTTATAAGTGAACATCAGCCTAGAGAAGCTAATATGTTAATTTTTCAGCATTCACTTCTGAACAGAAGGCAAAGTCCTGAGGGAATGAAATACTGTAGAAAACACTTAAACTTTAATGGATGTGAGAAAAGAAAGAAAATTCTGGACATGATAGGGAACATGGGCACTGAAAAGCTAGAAAAAGAGTAAGAATAAAGGAGTTGAGGAAGGTACCAAAAAGGCAAGCTAGTAAAGACTTAAAAATCACCAATTTGCCCCCTGGGTCTCAAATGGCCCTGGTGCTACCTGATTGCTCATTTCTGATGGAAACCTGGAGGGGGAGCATCATTTAGTCTCTTATCTGCCTCTTCATCTGTGAAATGGATGACAGAGCAAAACAGAGTAGTAGTAAGTGATAGTACTTGTATAAATATAAAGGTAGATGGAGTAAACAGATTAAAAAGTACACAGTTCAAAGGTCTAGTCTCAGTCCCTACTAGTTTGGAAAATTAGCACAGGATAAAGCATGATTGACTAGGGTTACTAAATTTCCTAGGTTGTATAGTTTACCTGAGGTCCTGGCTTAATTATTAATAGTGCCCCTTCCACTCTTAAAAGTATCCCAGGCTAAATGATAAATGAGACAATCATCCTTATGAAAGACTTGTGATGTTATCAAATGAATAGATTAGAGATATGCTGAGTTAGTGATTTCCTTCAAGCCTTAAGGCTTGAGTGGTCAGTGTCTCAAAACATGATTCCTGTTCTGAGGAGTAGCCTATGTGCACGCTTCCCACTACTTCCACATCATGGCACAGAGCTAGGAATAAAAATGCAAAGGTGAAGTGGAAGCATTAAGAATCCCCTCAAATCACACTCAAAAGAAGCACTTACTTACTCTGCCCAGACATAGGGGTTCACTTGATCTGTGTATTCAAGCAGTTGTCATGCCTTCTATTGCCATCCAAAAAGAAAATAGTGTTTGCTCTAGAAAGGGTCACTCAGCCACAAGCTGAGCTGACATTCATGAATGAGTCTAGCCATTTATTTAGCTTTCAACTTGTTAGAAACAGATCAGCCCTTGTACAATACCAAACCCAGAAGAGCAACTATGAAAATCGGGAAAAAAAAAGAAAGAACAGAAAAAAGAAAGAAGAAAAAAATTAATAGCCTAAGCACAAAGAAAATGCAATATAAAAACTGCTATACTGATGTGTAAAGAAAAAGATTCATTTGATTATAAACATTGGATTCCAGTTCTCATCTTACAGCACCAGAGAGGAAATTGTTCTAAAATTGATAACTTGTGTTTTTCCTTCCCAAAGTTCGTGTTCCCATTCAAATTGCAGTAAATCTTTAGAGGCATTGTCTTCTGAGCCTAAAACCTATTTCCCCACCTAATTCTCATCTCTTGGTAAATACTTGTAATGTATCTGGGAAATCAAACACATAATTTCTTTTTCAATATATGCAAAGACATTAATCTCCTATAGTTGAGGGGGTAAGTTAAATGCTACCAAAAATCAGAGAGCAGGTAGGGACTTTGGTGTACTTCCTTGTCCTTTTGGCACCCTTTTTATTTCCCTGAAACAGTACTAATGTCTGTGTGGGGGTGGGGGGACAAGGTTCTGGCCCTTAGCGGCTCTCAGAACAAGTCATTCTCAATGAACACTAAGAAGCAGGTGAGGAAAAAAAAATTAAAAAGATAATCAAAGCCCTCCTATCACCCTCTTGCCTGTAAAATCCTAACCAAGAGCCCCAGACTCTGTTATTATATCTTCTGCTCTGTGCACAGAGAGCAGGTAATCAGCAAAGCTAATCAAAAATGCATTCATTACCGCAGAGCAGCAGTGGGTGAGAGCGACTGCAGCTTTCACTTGGCAAATGGTTTCTGGACTGGCACAATCCAGTCTCCGTAGCTCTTTGGCAAGTCTTTTGCATCCCCCTGCCCTCCTCCCTCTCCCACCATCCCAGCAGTCTCTGCCATGCTCAACTCTGCTTCTCCATTAAAGGCAATCTAATTCTTACAGTTGACAATGTTTCCCCTCAATCACCATAATGTTGCTCTGTAAAAGCTGTTTTCTGTCTAATAAGTCTTCTGAGTATTTTTATAATCCTTTAAAGGTGTTTCTTCACTTGAAAAGTACATTTTTTTCTTTGTTTTCAAAACAGGAAGCCATTTCTTGCCAGGGCTAAACAAACTTAAATGCTGACAGATTCTGAAAATGCAAAAGCCTTTCCTGCTTTCCCCAACTTGGCAAAATTGACTCTCAGAATCCTCAGAACCCAAAGCTCAGAGAGATCTGTGCTAAAATATGCTGATAAAGAGCTGAAGTGGTGATAGAGCACTTGCCTAGCATGTGCAAGGCACTGGGTTCAACCTCCAGCACTGTAAAAAATAATAAAATTAAATTAGAACACAAAATGTGCCAATGGGGCTGGAGTTAATAATAATAACAATAACTAATATTACTGAGCATTTATTACACGATAGGCATGATTCTATGTGCTTTATCTCATTCAATAATCACAGTTGTCTTAGGAAATATGGATTACTATTATGATCCCCATTGTACAGATGAGGATGGTGAGTCCCAAGGAGATCAAATAAGTCCAACCCTAGTCATGGATGGGGTATACTGAATTCTGACAGAGTAGCTCTTGCTCTAAACTATACCCCCCATTGTTTTGATGGAAGAAAACCAGTGTATCGCTTTTTTTGCTTCATCCCCTCTTAGAGATTACCATTCAGTAAAATAACTCTTTTCTAAGGCACATAAACACTATCCCCTCCTCTGAAAAGATTAGAATATTGGGAACTTGAGAAAGCTAAGTACTTCTTATTTAAACTTTGGTAAGAGAGAAGTTTTGAGAAGTAAATATCACCAAACAACATCTTTTTATTCAAAGGGATATGCCCTCTAAATTACAGGAGACTATGTTTTATTTTTAGCACAACATGTAGAAGAGCATAAAAATGACAAAATAGCCAATTTTTTACTTGGCAAAATGAATCACTTCAGATTTCCTTTAAGTGGCAAGCATCTTTCCTGGATCTAAAATAGGACCCAATTTACCTAAATTAATTTTCACTCAAAACTTTAAATGCATGCCCATTGCAAAAAGCAAGATTTGCCCACATTGTAGGGTACAGAATCAAAACTGCTGACGTCCATTTCCACTTTGTCGGCATTTGCAACCCAGCTTCTTATCATGCTGTGGCCAGCTACAGACCTAGTCAGCCAATTTCTATGTTCTTGAGAAACAGGAAACATTATTCTCAGACCTTCAATTTTTCTCCATTGCCATCTGTCCCTTAATGGTAAAATAAGGACTGATTCCCACCAAGTACATTGTAGACTATACCAACCTCTTTTGTCTAACAGAATACTGTTAAGAAGAAGGAAACTATAGGTTAAATTTTGACAGTGAGGAGGCAAGAAAGGTTAACTTCCTTTCTCCCTCCAGTTATACCTTCCAGCCTTCTCCACCATGCTCTGCACTTCAAGAGGCATTGTCCTAAGCATAAGATAGGAACACTGCTCTCTAAGAATATGCCAGAATTAATCACCCAGACAGATGGGCATTGAGTCTCTTCATTTTTAGTCCATCCATGTAATCAGAAACTGTTTCTTCTTTTTATTCCTCCTGGTATATTTACCATAACCTCAGAAAAAACACCATTGGAACTTGCTTTTGGCTAAGAATTCAATCATTGATTTGAAAAAGAAGCACTTAGCGTGTATTATGTTTCAGGCATCATTCTAGATGTTAGGATAACTGAATAAAAACTTTAGATATAAAAATAGATATCTTTCAGAATAATTCCACAAGTTTTGTTCTTTGGTCTGAGTAATATATGGAAAGAACTGCTTAAAATACTATTATTACCATAATCAACAACTACACTGGAACTACTCCACCAATGTTTCTTTCCATAACACATATTATAATAGTCTATAAGTGTTGTATTATATAAAATAAAAGAATCCCTGCCCTCTTAGAGCTCACATCTTAAATATATTTTTAAAATTAAATGTCTATTTAGAGTGAAAGAGTTACAGTATATTTTAGTATTAAAGAAATTGGTACCCTCAAGTTTTATCCTGGTTAGAAGGACTTTAAAGTGTTTTTTTTTCAAATACAAATTAGTTTGGAAATGTAAACAGCCCATTATTTTAGTATTTATCAATCACATGCCATTAATTCCAAAAATATTTTGAGGTAACCTAAAATAAAAAGCACAGAAGTTTATTGCTTTAATTTGTTATGCATATATCAAAAGCAAAAGTCAAATAATACATCAAAGGAAAAGTGTTAAGTTCAATATTCAAGGTCACTGTGGCTTTCTACTTTAGTAATTTGTCTGCAATTATTGGAAACTTCCACAGAGTGGTGGTAATAATGCCTTCACTTATAACCACATCAGAATAGGCTGCAATGGATGTGATTTGCCTGAAGTGAAAACAAAGTGTACTTCTCCAGTCACAAAATTTTGTTCATCAAAATCGTTGCAGCAGAATTCATGATTACAGCTCTTAATTTTATGAGTTTCTTTAAGAAAAATTAGATCTTAAGTGATCCCATGTAAGCCCTCATTTATTAATTGGTTCAGCATACTTTTTATAGAGAAGTCTCTGGTATAAGCTTTATGCAAAGCATTTACAAATAAATTTTGTGTACACAAAAATATATAATGAGACAAGCATACTAAATAAAGGGGAAATCAAATCACCTTTTAACTTAACAATGGGAACTGTGCAATTAGTTTCCATTTAACATCCCTTGTTTGACAGATGTTCTTCAGGCTCTCTTTCCTGTAAAGTTTGGATGAAATGCTTCTAAATTTGAATCTTGTTGACTATAGGGATACTAGTAGTACTTACCTCAAAGGGTCATAAGCATTAAATGAGACAATACATCTATACCATTTAGCAGCATACCTGTAATGAGGTAGAAAATAAATGTTGGCTGTTATTGTTATCATGACCACTGTCTTCTATATAATTGTTATATTCACCATTGTGATCAGGAAAAAGTAAATTAATCTGCATATACTAGAAAACTGAGTAAAGAAAATTCTTAATTGGGAGGGAGTCATTACTGTCCCTTTAATGGCAAAATGTGACAAATGTTTTAACTCTTGATCACAACCTTAAGAGGGAGAAGAGGCCTATTTTGGCTTTATTTTTAAACGCACTGCTTCAAAAAGACTTTCCTAGTGCAGTGCCTCTGGATATAGAATAGTTTTCTCCCTAGGGAATTCAATTTGAGGTTTGATAGCAGGGCAGGTAAGGTCAGTAGGACCACCTTTGGCCTCTTGCCAGATATAGTGATTTCAAGTGATTTTCTCTCTCTTGTAACATGAAACTTCTCCTGGGATTGGAACTACCCACTAAGGGAGGCCTGGGGAAGCAGTGAAGAACTGTTTGCAACCTCCCTAGAGGAAGCCCCTTTATGTCCTTTGGAACCTGCAGGGCCCTTAGTGAATGAGCTTTCTCCCTGGGGCCTACAGTCAAGAGCCCAGGGAATGTAAGAGGGAAGTACTCCTTGCTAGCCCATTCTCCTCTAGGTGAGGTACTGCCCTCATGAGCATGCCCTGTGTAATTACATAGGGTCCTATTCTAGAAGGGCCCATGATTTAATGGTTTAGTATCTCTGTCATGGAATTCCTAACCATATTTGAATAAAGAACCTAACATTTTCATTTTGCACTGAACCCCTCGAATTGCATAGCTAGTCCCGTCTGCCCTGAAGAGTTTCTAAACAATGGGTGAGCCTTATTCTTAGTCTCCAGCCTTCCTGATACTACTTAGCAGAGCCCATCTGACTTTCTATTCTTGAGCCCAAATAAGTGATCCTGGCTCAGTAGGAACCAGCTTTCTGCTCCACCCTGAGCACTGAGGAGATACCTGAAGAAATATTTTCACAACTGCTTCTTCCTCTTCATTTGTATTTTCTCTAAACTAAAACAAAGCAATAACAATAACAAAAATAATATTCCTTAAAGCACCAATAACTAGTAACAGGCATTGTAGGTAATTTGCAGTAAATTAAAGCAAAAGAGACAGCATAGAAATTAGAAAGTCTGGGCTTCTGAACTGGATTTGAGGAAATGACAGGTAACCTGCCCTGACTCTGTTCTTCATCAGTGAACTATTGCTATAGAATGTCTAGAAAGCAAAAGCAGTAGAAATATTTAGAAAGTTCAATATGACTGCAGCTTATCAACTTTCTCAACCTGAATGCCACAGTATTGAGTGGATTGTATTTGTGATCTTTCCCCCTTTTCTCTCTCTTCTACTTCTGTCTCTAATACTTTCTGTGATTACAATGGAGGTTTTCAGATTCCTGGTCTAAAACCCGTGGTTTTGAATAGGTATGCATAAATCATGTGGTTCTTTTGCATTTGGTTCTTATGCATTTTGTTCTGAATGCATAAGAGTCTGGTTCCTCAGCAGTGACACCATTGACATGTGAGGTTGGATGGTCCTTTACTGGAGTGGGGCTGCCTTGGGTTTTGTCAGAGGTTTAGTTGTATGCCAGGCTTCTATTTACTAGGTGCTTGTAGCCTCCACTCCCCCAAGTTTAATGATCAAAACTGTCTCTGAACATTCCTAATTGTCTTCAGGGGATCAACATCACATCTGATAAACACTGCACAACAATAGTTTGCAACCTAAAGGAAAACCTTGGTGAATATTTTGGTAAACCACACAATTCCCCCCAAATATTTGCTCACATTCAATTTCCTATTTTTAATGTTTTTATTAGTGCATTATAGTTACACATACTATTTTAGTTCATTTTGACATATCCATAAATGCATGTAACAGAGTTTGCACCATTTCAATCCACAGTACTACCCCTTTCCCACGCTTTGACCCCTTTCCTCCATTCTATTGGTCTTCCTTTTATTTATTTATTTGATACTGGGAATTGAACCCAGAGGTACAATCAGCATATTATCCTTATATATAAAACTGAAATGCCTGGATTTTCTTAAAGTAGGGCATATCTGTATTTTGAGACAGAAAAAAAACACTGATTTTAATTTTGTGGGTAATATCCCAGAAATGTATGATATAGTTAATATGCTTTTCTTTCCCCTCAAAATAATATTATGTTTGTGAAATTGACATCACAGAGATTTAACAGAATATGCCCAAACACACAGATCATGACAGATTAAACTTTAAGAAAATCATCAATTGAAACTCTTCTTTAAGAATTAGCCACAGGCAAGTATCCTAAAATTCAACTGTTCCCAGTTATCTTTTTATTTCCCTAAATACTCTAAATTTTATTTCAAAGCAATAAACCCAGAACTTCCTACATCTAAAGGAGTGTTAAAATATCTTCTTCCTCAAGATGGCTAAAGTCAAAAAAAAAAACCCAGCTGAAAAATTAAGAAGCAGAAATTAAGTGATGGGAGTGACAAACCAGCAGAGAGTAACCATATAAGCCCCATGTGACCACAGCTAGATAAATCATACACATTAACATCCAAGCTGGGATCCTTTTAAGAGTGAAATGGACACCACTAATTACTATACCAGAACACTGAGCGTAAGCTGAATGGTCGTGGGTCATCAAGGATGTATTGTCATAGATCACTCATAAAAACACACTACTGTACTAGTTAGCTATTGCTCTGTAATAAGATGGCCCAAACCTTGGTGGCTTGAAACCACCATCATTTGTCATTTTGCACCCATCTTCAGGTTGACTTGGGTATAGCTGATTTAGACTGGACTCATATGCACACCTCTAACAAGGGGATAGAACCTGGGCCAACTTTGCCTCTTACTTCAGGCTTATGAGTCAACTGGAGTGGCTCTACTCCATATCTTTCATGTCTCTTAGACCAGCAAACTAGCTGATATGTGTTTCTCTCATGACATTGACTGAGGTGAAAATGACAAGCATAAATGCACGAGGTTTCTTAAGACACAAGTTGTATTTGGTGCATTGTCATTTCTGCCCACAAGCCATAGGCCAAAGAAAGTCACATAGCCAAATTAAAGGGGGCAAGGAAATAAACCACCAACAATGGGGCTATGATAAATGTGTGGATTTGGGAAGGAGTGAATAATTAGAAAACTCATTCAATCTAACACATGTGCTTTACCCATATCAACCCCATTACCACAACCTTCACAAATATACAATGTCAAACATGGGAAGAAAAATGAATTTGCCTCATGTGGTATCATCTGACATGATGCTAACTCAGTCCTTAACATCCAAATATGTAAGTTTCAGAATTCAGAGTCAATTTCCAATTTTCATATGTACTCAATAAATGGAAATTTGTCCACTTGAGCAAAAAACATAGCTCCTCAAACAACTGGCACCCCAAATTCCTGAACATCTCTAAAACTCTAAGATCTATTCAAACTGCAATCCCCTCTCCAAGTATAGCTGGGGATAGGGCTAGTTTTAGGTTGAGGGGTTAATCCCCCCCCCACCACCGAATTGCCTATGGTGTTTCACGGTGACAGTTTTTAACCTTCCCAGAGGGATAAAAAGGTATATATTAATAAAAATGTCAACAATATCATCTCTGGGATATAACCTGGAATAACTCACAATAAATTAACACTTCCCATCAGAGAGACATTGCAGCTTATAAGAGTGTCACTTTGTGAGAAGTGGGAGTCCCGAAGCCATGTGATTTCCATCTGCAGTTTTCAAGCCCATTCAGAGCTACCAAGGGATAATTACTAGCTAAGATGTATCCATCCCAGCAGAATATTTTTGTTCTATCACATCCTCAGTCTCATAGCGTGAAGGAGACTTTGGTCTAGTGGATAAAGCCCTAGAGGGATAAGAAATTTCATTCCCCACCACTTGACTGTGTGACTTTGGGCTGCTCACTTACCCTTTCTAACTACTCAGCTTCATAGTATAAGAAGTGACACTTTAAACCCTGCTTATCCTGAGAAGGATGTAAGGAGAAGTCACAAATCCTTATCTGAAAGGTCCTGGAAGCTTATCTACCCTATAGGAAAAGGAATTAATCCTATATTAATTTCTCATCCTGAACTCTCAATATAATATGATTCTCTCAAAAACAGAACTAAATATCAGGCAGATTCATCTTGAACTGAATTTAAGGGGCTGCATTACTAAGGTAACAGAAGGATCTAACCACTGAGCAATCTGACTCAGACCAAGGATAAGACCATTTCAGCAAGTCATCAAAGTCCTATGGACCCATCAAGAACAAATTATTGCTGCCCAAGATTCTCAGAGAATCAGAACTAAGAATGGCATTTCCTGGTCTCAAGATTGCATCATGAATAGTCATATGATTTACTTTGAACCAAAACAAGATGGTGTGATGAATATATGAAACCAAGAAATACTGCAACTATTTTGCCATCATGAGGGAAACAGAAAGGAGGGAGGAAAGGAAATTAGGTCCTAAGTGAAATTATTGAATTACTGAATCTCATCTATTCTCAAGCCAGCCCTACCTTTGGCCCTTCCAGGTATATGAGCCAATGCATCTCCATTATTGTTTATACTACTTTTAGTGGGTTTGTTTTTGCCTGCAGCATGAAGCATCCTAATTGATATAGGAGCTGAAGGGGTCAAAGCATGGTCAGTAGTTCTGAGGGTATTTAAAGGAGGCAGTGTAAAAGTGTTTAGTCCAGGGAGGAAGGTAGTACAAGAGGGGCATTAAAAGTAAAAATAATAATAATAATTGTGCCTCCATACAGCTCCTGGATATGTCTTCAGGGCAAGAATTAAGTTCTAAACATCCTTATTATGTAAAAAAAGGGATTTTAACTGAAGCTAATTTGATAAATAATTTCTCCCTTGGCCACTGAACTTGGTATGACTATCTACTTCAGGAAGTTTCTATAGATTCATTTCTGGGCATATTAAACCCAAATTCATAAAACTTTCCTTCTGACTCACACTTTTACTCCCACCAGAAGTAGCTCCAACTAGGCCTGTACTTGGAATTTCAGTTCCTCAAGGCTGTGGATTTATTCAGCAACACCAAGGCTGACACATACACTAAGGATTTCTGAAGAGGTTTCTGGATAGGTGATATATAATAGAGAAAATGGGATAATAGAGAAGTAGGATGGTGGACCCAAGCTTTCTTAGATATCACATTGAACCTTAATTAATCATCAGAAATGGCTGAACTGTAACATTGTCAAAAAACCTGGGAGTAGAAATGCAAGATGCAGCCATAAAGCAGTTTTATTCCTTGATTAGAGTCTAGGAAGTTTGGCCAGTTTTTCTGACCCCAAGATATCCTATCTTCTCTCTTCAATCATTTGGGACTGAATCTGGGATATGAGAAGTACCTTGTTTTAAATATTTAAACACCCTCCTCTGTGCTGTCACAGAACCTGGTGCTTACTGTTTTCAGATCACTTACCATATTGCATTGTCATTGCCAGTGAATACATCTGCTCCTTCTCTGAACATGAAATTCATTGAAAGCAGAAATATGACTTGCTTCCTTATATCTCTAGTGCTTAGCACAGCCTGTCATATAGCAGGTGGTCAATAAATGTTTGTTGAAGACTTCAAAGTTTCAAGTCAAACGATGAGGAAATTATCTTCCCATCAGGCAAATGATAAAATATATTGGTTTCATCATCTTTAAAGGATACAGAAGTTATCTTCCAATAAATCAAGATTATTTCTATTGCTATTTTCCTTATTTGTAAGGTATCAAGTTAGCAAGAATGTGATTCAATGTATAATATAGATCCCTCTCCAAATTTCACTAGCCAATATTCCTTTCTGCTTATCCAAGTGCTCCTTTCCTAAACCTGAAACAAGCATAAATCTCAGGAAGAGAAATGCTATTTTCTCATTTCAATTAAAACTACAGTCACTTATTATCTTGCTATTTATATTATATTATAGAGCTCATTTAAAAGTATGAATCAGGGGCTGGGGCTGGAGCTCAGTGGTAAAGGGCTTGCGAAGCACAAGTGAGGCACTGGGTTTGATCCTCAGAACCACATAAAAATAAATAAATAAAATAAAGGTCTAAAATAAAAGTACAAATAATATATCCTAAAATTAGAAGGTAACTGTGAATCCAGTGGGGGATGTCTGTTAACCACAGAGGGAGAGCTGGATTTGGGGCTTTGTTGGCAAATTCTTGTGGCTATAATGCTACTAGTATAATCTCTAGCCCCTTGTTGGAAAATCAGAGCTGATGTTCAAAAAGTGTCCCATGGCTCTCTTGGGTGAGGGATAGATTCCTAAAGAATTTGCATGTATTATACAAGCTTTTCAACCAACAGCAATATGCTTAGTCTACCACTGTGCCCCTGCTGGCTCAGATGAAACTAGTCCAACTCTGCCAACAGCTGCCACTGACAGCTAAAAGTTGAAAGAGTGGCAGCAGATGAAAGAGAAGGAAAAAGGTAGTGGGCAGGGGAGGATGAAAACAGAAGGGATGGGTGGCATTTACATTGATGGCTTCAATGGAGGATTTCCAAGTGCAGAGGCACTGAAATGTCCTACTTCCTCTCATCATTTGTTACTGACCCACTCTCATTATACTTCAAGCCAAATGACAGTGAAGATGGCCACGAATCTCTGCTTCCACCTTTTCTCATGGCTGGCCAAGCATAGATGGAGACCTAACTGCTTTCAGGAGTGAATTGAGGTGTGCTAAAAGGTACCCTCCCACTGCAAAATATATTATTCATCTACTACAAAACAAAACTAAAATCTCCTTATTGGAGTTATTGCTTTGGGTCAAGGCATTGAAGGTTCCTATTAAAATGCAACTATGTTATCTAAAAGGAGGAACATATAGTACCTGGCACAGAGAAGAGACTCTCTAAATGTGGCATTTTTAATATTAAATTGTCATTGCCTGCCATTAGAACTTTAGTAAAGATTCATCTACCCGATCCTCTCCAGTCTCCTGGGGCTCTTGAGGAGCTATGATAGGAAGATATTTATGTAGAACACTAGCAAAGATTTGGTAGCTTAGTCTGAGGTTGTGAACTTGGTGGGGAGAAGGGAGGATGAGCACATAAGGAGCTTTTGGGAAGAATGGGAACACTTTTAAAAGGAAAGAAAGAGGAAAGTGAGTTTGGAAATTAAAATTTATTGATTCTTCTGTGAGTCAGACACTGAATTAGATGCTTTCATATCTGTTATTTTATTTAATCCTCATAATCACCTTGTAAAGAAAGAACTATTAATATTCCCATTTCAAAGATGACAAACTTGTAAGCAGATTAACAATATTGCTCAAGGTCAGATACTGCCTGTATGTGATGGAATTTTGATTTGAACCTGGATCTGCTCCTAAGTCTATGTTCCTGACTGATGCTATCTCACTCTGCACATGTCAAGAGGTAGTCAACCTCATCTCTGCTACCCTTTTGCCCTCATTCCCTTATGTTGGAAGAATGAGTTTTCTCTGGCTCCCAAGTTTTTTCCTCAGTCCTAGCCATGGACTGTCAAAAAGGAGATAAAACATTTCTATGAATGGTGCAGTAGAAAGAGACTTGCATTATCAGAACTGATGGAAATTTGGGAAGAGCCTAGAAAATTTTTCTGGTTGCCAAAGCATTTTGAATTCCTTTGTACCAGGCTCCAGCCTATGACTTGCCAGATTCAAAGTTCTGAAGTACTCAATGATTTGGCTTGGTCCCTGGGCCCCTGTCCCCTGTCTCCTGCCCCATGTGTATCAGTTTGGTGTACACTGGCATGAAGGGCTCATTATCTAATTAGGCTAGGAGGAGAGAATATGAAAAGGACAATAGCAAGTGTGAGGAGAATAAAATCTGTATTTTATAGAGTAGCTGTGGGGTAGGAATAAAAGACTTGGGAGATAAAGAGGATTATTTTTTCTCACCACTGGAGAACATAGCTAGGGAAAGGAATAGCCCAGGAGGTTGGAACACAAGATGTTTTGGAGGGGACCATTCCTCACTGAGATCCAGACTAGACTTTATAGGCTCTTTCCTCCCTTGAGAGCAGAGAGAGGAAGAGTACAGGAGGATGAATAACCTCTGGAGTCATCACTCAGGGGCCTAGGCTGCAACATCCAGAGGCAACACCAAGGAAGCAGGGCAGCTAAGGACAGTTTCCTCCAACCTTAACTTTCAGTCCCCACCCCCACCCAGCTCATTCCCCCACTTCTCTCCTTAGTCGGTGGGACTGAGCGTCCTTTTCATTAACCTTTTAGTTACCATCTCTATGCACGTACATTCTTTTCCTATGCCCTCCAAAGCAGTCAGTCCCGCACTGTCCATCAACTACTCCCACCTCTCACAAACCTGCCTTAGCACTCTGATGTGGGGTGCACACCTCCCAAAGCTGCGGGGATGGGGGTGGAGGTTGTTAACTGCCCTCGGATCTCTGCTGTAAAAACTGAGCGGCAGAGACCAGGCATGCGCAGCATCTTCGGGCGCATTGTGATGGGAACTGCTTCTCTGAGTCTCTACAAAGACTCCAGAGTAACCACTAACCGCCCCCCAAGACCCCCCTTCTTTAAGACAGACACACAAACGCAAAAGCAATGCAGCTCTTTTTAAAAAGAGGGCTGGCTGCATCTCGAAAGCCTGGTCCACATGAGGACTGGTGAATTTCTATTGATCCCATCTCCGGTGTTGACAAACGCCAGCGCCTAGGCTTTGCAGTCCGCGGCTGCAGTTTGCAGTAGAGCTAAGCGGTGTGCGGCTTTAATTCCACGTCAGATCAACTTTGATCAATATCCCCCTACCGGCCCAATTGGGAGAGCCCAATTCACCGGAGCTGAGCCTTTCGCTTTCTCCTTCTGTTCCCCCCTCTTTAGACCCACCATCTTCGGAGGGGGGGTGTCTCAGGTTTTCTTTATAATTTCTTTCTTATTTCTTTATCTCTCTCCTTTGTTTTTTGGTTTTTGTTTTTCAGTGTTTTGTTTATTTTGTTTTATATCTTAGGTTTTTATATATTCTCTCTCTCTCTCTCTCTCTCTCTCTCTCTCTCTCTCTCTCTCTCTCATAGGGAGAGAGACCGCTTTGGCGAACCCAGCTTGCAGCCAATGAACCCGCCTTCCAGATTGGTGTGAAGACAGAAGTGAGGTGGGGGGCGGGGAGGGGGTGTGAGAGATCCAGGGAAAGAGATAGGGAGGGAGAGGAGGGAAGGAGGGAGGGAGGGAGGGGGAGAGAGAGAGAGGGAGAGAGAGAGGAGAGAGGGAGGGAGAAAGAGAGCAAGGAGAGAGGAAAGAAGAGGAGGAGGCGGCGGCGGAGGAGGAGGACTAGTGTGGGGTGGAAAGGAAGAGTGAGCGAGAGCAAGTTGAGGGGAGGGGGTGTAAGAGCCGGTGAATTCTTTTTCTTTTTCTATTATTATTTTGACGACTCCCGAGTTGCGCCCATGCTCTTGTCAGCTTCGTTTTAGGCGTAGCATGGCCAGGCAGAAGAAAATGGGGCAAAGCGTGCTCCGGGCGGTCTTCTTTTTAGTCCTGGGGCTTTTGGGTCATTCTCACGGAGGATTCCCCAACACCATCAGCATAGGTAAGCGACAGCGAGCCAGCCAGTGGGGCCAGGCTCTTCTGCATCTGAGACAACTGCCCCGGCGGGGCTACCGCGGCCGCGCGGGTCCCCATCCTGCTTGGTCTGGGGACGGTGACTGGGGATGGGGACTGGCAAAGATCAGGGGATCTGAGTCCCAACCAGCTGGCTAGTCTGGGGAGTGCTAAGGATGAGAGAGGGGTCTCCTGGGGCTGATGGGGACAGCTGCCTGGTTTTCCAGCTGGGAGGAGCAGGGGAGATAAGCAGAAGGTTGGGATGCTGCAAAGGGGCGAAGAGTCGCGGCTTTTTAGCTTGCTGCTCTGGACTTTGCCATGGCGTGAGTGCAGCCACTGGAAGTTGTCCCAGGGTGAAGCTGCCTGTCTGGTCGCGTCAGGGCGCATAACCGGGCTGAGGCTCCCTGTCCCGCGTCTTAGGCTCCAGGGAAAAAAGGCTAGTGCTAGGGAATGTGTGGAACCCACTTTGGATCCACCAGACCCGGGCAGTAGCCAGGTTGGTGGCGAATGGGGTAGGAAGTGGGGGTGAGACAAGGAGCTGAGCGGGCGAGCAGCGAAGTCACGCAGACCACGAATTCATGAATTGCCGCTGTGTCTGTCTGGAACCCAGCTCTGGGAGCCGGAAGGGAGTTCTCTCTGATTCTGTCTGTATTTACAAGTCCAGAAGTTAGAATTGTTGCCATTACTGAACTAATCCCCTGAATTGTCATGAGGGAGGTTGGCTAATAGAGAACGGGATGGAGCAGCAAGAGGAATAAAATTGTTTTTCTTTCTAACCTCTCCCTTTACCCCGGTAAAGATGAACCAGCTGTGGGGATGGGGGTGGGAGTAGAGTGTACGTGGGGGAAGGCTACCGCCTAAGAACCAATTTCCACTCTTGGACGCCTCGTCCTATGCCAAGGCAGCCCCCTCTTCCCTTTCTTCCTTCTCTCCAGCCTCTTCTCTTCAGTCTAGAGAAACCAGGTTTCTCTTGGCCGAAATCTGAGTTCACAAGTCTGGAGAAACACACAGGTTGAAAACCAATCCTCAGTTGCGCATCCCAGTAATACTTAGAGGTATCTGGTACCTAGTGTTCCCCACTTTCTAACTCGTCCTAGGGTCAGGGGACACAAGCCAAATCTCGGTTCTTTTTGCTTATAGGTGGACTTTTCATGAGGAACACTGTGCAGGAGCACAGCGCTTTTCGCTTTGCTGTGCAGTTATACAACACCAACCAGAACACCACTGAGAAGCCCTTCCATTTGAATTACCACGTAGATCACTTGGATTCCTCCAATAGTTTTTCTGTGACTAATGCTTGTAAGTAGATCTGCTTTTGCTCCCTTTGGGACCTTGGGAACCTCATTTACATTTTGCTTGTGGTGCTGGGGGTCTGCTGTGTGCTGGCTGGTGATTTCCTCAGTAGACATTTTAGGGGCTCTAGTCAATTCTGGTTTCATGTTGCATAAATCAACCCCGGAGGATTCTGCTGCAGGGCTGAAAGCAGTGGGCAAAACTCAAGGCAGTGGACAAAACTCTGTTGTGAATAATGTTTGATGCAAAAGTTTCATTTTTCTGCCTGCTGAACTAGCGTTCCTTCCCCCGCACCCCACTTTTTTTTTTTTTTTTTTGGCTGGGGGAAAAGAAAGAAAAAAATAGCATGGTTGTTCAGGGAAATTGCTTCAGATGGGATTTAAAAAAGAAGCAGCAGCAGTTTCTTGATTGAGTCAATTCAGGATGTACATTATTTGAGTGTTAAAGCTAGTGACTGGCAAGTAAAAAGAAGCTAAAACTGACAATTGCCTAATATGTAAGAACCAAAATATGAGGAATTCCGCCAACAAGTGACCTTGAGGGACATATTAGTCTGGTTTCCCTGACCTCTTTCTGTCCTAGACTATCACCTTTCTTACTGAGAGAGCTCTGATAGGAACTGATAAGACTACAAACTGATTGCAAGTGATGAGTGCCTGGAAAACTGAAAGGCAGGGAGAAGACAGTTCTCAGATGAATATTTGAAAAGCTAGTTCTTTTTCCTCTGGTTCCCCCCCCCCACCCCATCCCCCAGATCCCCTGATTGTTAAGGATAACACAGTTTCTAATTTAGAGCAAGAGGTTGAGGGGGAGGCTGGAAGGAGGAAAACTGAATATCAAAGGGAGGAATTTCATCAGCCCTAAAACCCTTTCTGAATTCCATAGTTGTGTACCATGATTATTCTTGTGGAAAAGAGGTATTTTAAAAAGTAAAACCATGGGAATCCAAAGGGCTAATAGCCTGCCAGACTAAAGATTTTATTTGAATGGAATGTTTTGTTAGAAAGATGGAGAATTCTTTATCCAAGCTTATTTCACTAAAAGTTTCACAACAGTGAGGCCAGTGATGACACAAAGCATGTTTTATTTTTATGGCTGGTGTACTTTTTTTCATATTTCTTTCAAGGGAAAATGATACTTATGTTTGATCAGGTGAAACTTTGTTTATGACTTCCTTCAAATTCTTCTGTCTCAAAAGATATGTAATTTCCATAACCTGTTGGAAGAGTCTCCAAAGGCACAGGTTCCCTGGATTTGAAGATTTGGACTAAGGGAATGGGGTTGAAGTATTCTTCAAGTAATGTAACAGTTATTAGTGCTGAGAAAATTTTAGCTGAAGGTACAGATCCTTTTATATATGTGTTCCCAGATACACAGTATTTGACGTTCTTTGGCTTTCCAACATTGATAAAAATAGGAATTTATTAATTCCAGCTAAGTGTGAAAGTTACAAAATGTCTGTCTATACTTTGCATCTTATTTCAGTAATCCAGGCCTGTCTCCATAGCATTTACAACACACATCTGACTCTTAATCCTGCAGCACTGTGGTCTTGTCAAGAGGTTGAATCTCAAGTGCAGCTTCCTAAATATCAATTAGAACAGATTTACAACCAAGTACATGAAACTACCAGCATTTATCATCATGTTGTTAACAAATAATATTTATTTCATCTCCATTCGGTGTCTTTCCACTGACAAGGATTAGGATAAGAGAGTCATTTAGCTTCTCAGAAATGAATTGATTTCTGAAGTTTTTGGTCCTGTTTTATGGTTGAACCAGACTGAAATCTGCCAGCCTAGGATCATTGGAACACTGCCCAAGGAGCTATCAGGAAATAATACTTGCCATGTGAAAAATCTCAAGTTTGGGAATAAGTAATCAGTCACCCACATTCATGTTGAGTTGCCTTCACATCTTACCTCTCAGGGCATTAAAGGAGCAACCGTGGAGAAGGAAAACAAAAGTTCAAAATTCCTTACCCTAAATCCATAGCACTTCTACTTATGAAGCTAGGTTATGGCCAGGGGCTTGAGAGTAAGGAAGAAGGGGTGTGGCTCACTGTGCAACAAAAAACACAAAGCAAAAAGATGACCTTGACCTTAGTCATGCCAAATACACATGTATGCATGTACAGACACTCACCACAGATGGAAGAAATATCTAGAAACCAGTGATGTGTACCCAGCTGCCTGTTGCACTCTCAGACTTTACAGCTCAGAAGACAGAGGAGGAAAGCTGTCATCTTCTCTGGTCCCCGAAACAGTCATGTCTGAATGTCACAATCTTTGAAAGGGTGCCAGATCTCAAAGCTGTCTCTCAGCAGCTGCTGCCTGGTAGCTTAGTATGAGAAAAATGACTAGTCCAACCATATAGTCTGAGTGCCGAAACCAATGATTTCAAGGGGCCAAGGAAGACTTGGAAGTATCTAATCCTCCCTTCCACCTGGCCTTGATGATTATTTTTTTCTTGTATAGGTATAGGTTAAATATTTCAGGTTTGGCATACAATTCTAGTTCGGTACTAGTACTTGGTGATGACCCCAGATTCTATTCCTCCAAATAACTACCTGATTGTGCAGAGAAAAGCCTCTGTATCTTCTGGTCTGCTCTTCTCTGGAAGCCTAGAAAAATTTAAGAAAACCCCAGATGAGTCCAAATCTGGTCATCTACCTCTTCTATCTGATGTGATATAGAAGGGGCTGTTGAAATTTAAAGAAACTTCCCCCTACAGCCATGCAAAATTACTAGTTTCAGTTTCCCCTAGCACTATAATTGATCTCTTCTCATGATCTTTTCTACACCTTCAATTCTGAGACAGGGACATACTTTTTAGGGCATAGGTTCACAGGTAAACAGATACACAAAGAATAAACTAAATAAAAATAAAATAAAATGGTAATAACTTCTGTGAGTGCCCCATCCTCAACTCTCCCTTTGTATTGCCCCCCACTCCCATAATGTATTCAGAAGGCTCTTGCAATAAATCCCAGGCATTAGTTATTTAAAGACTCTTATTCACCAGCAACCATTTTTTTTTTTTTTTTTTTTGCACAAGCCCCAAGAGGTTTGCTTAAGACAGACTCTAACTTCATTCTGTGCCTTAAGAGGCCAATAAAAGCCTCCCTGGCTTTGAAAGGTGGTTCATTTGGGATTTCAACTCAGGGGTGAATTGAAGTTTATCAGCGAGACTCATCTGATTTCAAGCACATGTTCCCATTTCATAGGAATTAATAGTTTGATGCCTTAATTTTCAATTTAGCTTGATAAACCCAGAAAGAAAAATGGTGAGAATATTCAGGTTTCGGGATACACGCATACATAAACATATATAGATACCCATACCCATGTGATCAGTATGTATGATAAGAGATGCACACACAAGTAAGTTAGTATCTATTCTTTAAAAAATTGGATTTGATTATCCTTGGGCTTTAGGGGCTGTGGAAATAACAAGGGACTGCAGGGTCCCATTGCGTGGCTTTGCTGCCCTGGTTCCTCAGGAAATGTTGTCGATTCCCTTGAAGTCCCCTCCTGTGTCTTGCTGCTGTGCACTTGTAGTGCACTCCACACTACACCGCCCCAGCCTCTGCAGTGTCAGCTCATTAGCACACAGATCTCATATTCCCTCTCCGCACTGTCATTGCAAAAATTGCTGTTGTACACCTTTACAGCCAACAAATGTGCTCGTGGATTACGCACTGTTTGCAAGAAGCAGGAAAAAGGCAAATGTAACCTTAAAGGTTATTCACCATGGAATTGTGCTGTAAACGCGTTGACTTAAATAAAAATCTGTTGATGGAGGTGCAATGGTGATGGTGGAACTGAGAGTCGGACTTAGGAGTGCAAGCTCTAATGGAGCCTCAGGCAAAATCTCTTTTGCTGGCTAAACTTAACCCATCAGCAGGAAATTTTTATTCCATTAATTTTTTTTCAAGCCATTTGAAATATACCTGCTAACTGAGAACACGATCTTTTTATAACTGAGTGCATTTTGCTTCCAAGTGTACTTACCGGAGACAGGTTTCCGTCTCTTGCCTACAGAGTCACAATCTAATTATCTAATTATTCTAATTGCCAAGATCCGTTTAACCATTTAGGTCCGTTTGGGAAGGAAATGTCTCCCTTGATCCCATGCTCTGCAATTTGGTGAATTTTGTTTTGTTTATTTGGGTTCTGTTTGGGTGTTTGTCCTTTCCACTTAAGCTTTGGAGCCAGGGTGAAGATCCCAGGATCACAGCTCCTGCTCTCAAATAGATCTTCACATCCTAGCCAAAGTCTCCTCTGGCTCCACCACTCCCACAGGTTCCCCATCTTTGTGCCTTTGCTGCTCTCCTTCTCTCCTGTCAGCTGGCCATTCTTCAGTAAGCTCACAAGCTTAGCCCACTTCTCAGCCCCTCTGGCCAGCTGGCTTAGCTCACTGAAGCATGAGCAGTTTGCCTCAATGGTGCCAGTCAAAGATTTAAGTCACCTTCTCACAAGGTTTAATATGGGTTTTTAAAAATCTATTTTTTATAGGGGGAGGAGGAAGCAAGGTGATGCTGTTCATTTGGGTCATAAAAGTAGATGGCAATCAGCAGGCTGTAAAGGTGAGCTTCCTGCAAAGTGTGTTACCTCCTGTACAAGGCAGCTTCCCATCGATCTACAAAATGGGGATGGGGGAAAATAGAACTGTTTGAGGGGAAAGAGCAAAGAGAATTATTTTGTTCTGTATCTGTGCTTACTGAAAAATGGTCCATGATTTTTATTCCTCTCTGGAATTTTAACTTTTTTCCCTAAAATGAAACTAGTTTTTCAAAACCCCCTACTTTTGCCTGTGTAGAAGTTGTTTTCTTAATTCTGCATTTCCCTCCCTAGTTTCTAAGACTGAAAATAATAGGAGCTGGTTCAGATTTTCATTTTATGTTTTTGACTTCTGATATATTTTAAAATTTCATTGTTCTGGGTAGTCAGAGGTGATTGGCTGGTTTTGTTATAACAGATTGAAAAGTAAATGAAGCTGCTGAGGTGGTATTATTTGTCTTCCTTTGTGGACAAGAAATTTTTCATTTTAATACAATCAGTTTAAGGATTAAATGACAACATGGATTTTAAGAGAGGGCCAGAAATTTAGAAGGTAGAATTCATAGCTTTGGGGGAGAGGAATAAACATTCTCACCAAGGTGATTTACTTTTAAACTTCTTAGATGGGGCTGCAAAAATATGTAAAATCTCATGAGACTTGCTATCTCCTATGAAGGTCAAGATAAGCATCTGTGTACTTTACCCACTCCATTAAAAAAATCAAGTTTTGACTTTATTCTTTTGGCTTTGATACTTTGTGTCTAATGAGATGAACCCTCCACAGGAGGGTGTAATTACTGCCCCAGGTGGGGACAATGGTTAGTTTTCAGCAGGAGTGTAGGAGTTGTGCAGACACAAAAGAACTCCCTCCCTCCTCAGGGCTGCTCAGGAAATGTCTGGGCTATAGACACAGAGCTGCAAATAGCATCAGCCTCTGTGTGGGTTCAGCCCTGAACTACGGCAGCCACCCACAAAAGGGGTCAGTCCTTAGCAAAAGGTTAACATGGACAGAATTTGTTTCCCCCTTGTTCTATCTCTTCCATTGCCATTATTTTCTCCTGCTCTGTCTGTCCAGTTCATGCCCTTTTCTGGGTCTCTACCTACTCACTAACTAGCCCCTGATTCAGTTGTTCCCAGCACACTAGACCTAAATCTATTTTGTGTCAGAATATCTCTGTTCTTAGTCCATCCTCCTCAGAGACTGCATTCACATTTGGGGGTGACAGCTTTTTAACTAATACAGAAACACAGATGAAAGTGGCAAATGAAGGATCAATATACCTAACAAGGAAGCATTTGCTTTGAAATCAGCGACTATGTGAATCATAATGTCTCAATTTCAAGGCAAGATTCTTAACTGGGGACATCTCTGGATATGATGCTCAGAGTGGCTGTTCACTCTTACCCAAAACAAAAGTCAGCTGGCTTTAGTCATGGAGGACATTTACAGGCCAAGGTAAAATACTAGTTACCCAAAGTATGTGAGTACACCAAAAGCATATGCACCTACAACTTCCCCTTGGTAAACCTAAAAGTTTTGAGGGTAATTTGGGAAACAGCCAAAGTTCACAGACACTCATTTTATTGGAGTCTATTATAGTATCGGAAGCTACTTTGTAACCACTTGCAGGAAGTGTAGGGCACAAAAGGATGGTCAGAGGAGGGGAGAAGGATAGTAAGGAAGTTGGCCCTCAAGCTGAAAGTTTCCATTCCCTGGGATTGCATATGGAATGCCATGTTTTATGAAGCAATATCTCTCTCACAGACACTAAATAATAGCTTTATTTAGAGGCATTTGCAAACCTAGCCAAGAAGTGTCTCCTCTACATTCTCTCCATCCCTCTCTTGCCTTGGCTGAAGCATACATTCTGGCTTCCCTCCTTATGGAAATAACCAGCATACTCTCTTCTGGATTTTCATTTGAGCACTGATGAGAGAAATATGTGTTTGCATCCTTCAGTCCAGACCTTCTGGCTCCTCAGTTTCCAATTGTCACAGGCTTCTTAAGCAATTATCCACAACCCAATCATTATTTAGTCCTTATGTGGAGGAGGCAGGGGAGCAATGATAAGAATGAGATGAGGAAACACAGCTAGTAATGATCCCTCAACACTCTGTGGCACAATTCAATGTAGAATAGCCCTTCTCAACCTTTCACGTGCACACTGATCATATGGGCATCTTGTTAAAATGAAGATTCTGATTCATTGGGTCTTCTGTGGAGCTCAAGACTTTGCATTTCTAGCAAGCTCCCCAGTGATGCTGATGCAACAGTCCAGAGCAGGAAAACTATGATCACCAAAGGAAAGGTTCTTTCAGACAAGCTTTTACCCATGTTCATACCTTTTTGCCTTCCAAAGAAGGTTCTATAAGAGACACATTTGGCCCATTCTGACTTAGAGATATCTCTATCATATTCCCAACAGCCTTGTATCCATGTCAGGCAGGTAGGTGGCATGATTAGATGTCTAATGAGAGCATTCACATGGAGTTAGATTTTGTAAGGAATGTAGAGGGGAGACTAGAAGGCAAGCTGAGAGAGGAAGTAGCTCATGAGTCAGGATGACAATATCTTGGCTTCTTGCCACACCCCAGAGTACCCCTTTTAGAAACAACCTGCTCAAGAGATCTGAGGTTGGCCTGTGGTTTCTACTCCCTTTCCACTTTGCTTCTCTGGGTCAAGGAATGCCAGAAGGAGATATGTAACATCTGCTCCTCAGCTGTCTGACTTCTCTTAAACAGAGTTAGAAAAAAAGAAGTACAACACAACTCATATCCCATCTGGTCCTATAGGATTCTAAAGAAGTGACTCCATTTTCAAGGCCTGTGCCAGGCACTCATTGATAAAAAGGAAGAGAAGTAATGACACTTCTAAAATACCTAAGCTAAGGACTACTCCAGGGATGTCATTAAAAGATTACCCAGTGTCATTTGAAGCCTGCAAAATGGCACTCAGTTTCCCTGAAATATTATTCCCTGACAGTTTACTATTAGTCTGAAATTCCACAAATCAATTTATTTGTGTTACTATACTGAAAACCTGTGCTAGAATGCAAGTGAACTATCTGGAAGGTAATGAGTTAAATCCTTATCAGCCATTAATATTTCAGCCAGAATTCTCTATTCAGCCAGAATTCTCTGTTCAGATTATCCTGCAGAATCCTCAGAGGGGACTATCCAAGACAGGTAAGTGACCCAAAATAATACATCTGCCCAAGAAAGTGGAGCATCAAATGGGTGGTGAACATTACAAAGGTTACTGGAAGACCCCTGAGGTTGAGAAAGGGTCCTTGAAAAACACTTTAATGCACTTTATCTATTTTTCAACATTTTATCTTATCCATGGATAAATTCAGGTACTTTATTCTCTAAGATCTTAGCTGCCATTCACCATATAGTTGCTTTTGACCCATCAAGTCATACCTTTACAGTGGCAGTAGGCCTGCTACCTGTTTTACACATGATTTTTTGCTGCAATAGATAATCTGAGACTCAGCAGTCTCCAGTTACTGTGGGAAATTTTCAGAAGTAAAATCAGTTTGTAGTGAGTATTTTTTAGAGTTTTAAAAATTGTTGTGATCAAAATAGTCCCCTCTGGGGGTGAGTATGTAGCTCGTAGTACAACATTTGCCTGCTACACATGAGATCCTGAATTTGATCCCCAGAACTGTCAAAAAAAGTACTATCTCAACTGTCCACAATTGGCTAATCTACCTCACCAATTACTCATTGCAACCAGTGCCCTCATATTTGCAGCTGCCCAGAAAGGAGTCAGGCTACCAGCAATGCATGAGATTAGGACCTTGCCCACAGAGGGATAAGTATGTGGGTAGGAGTGTTGATATAGGTCTCTGTATGGGTTAACAGCCTTAAAAATTTAAAGCAGAAAGGCCAATAATATTCAGTCAGCCAGAACTTCCTATAGATTCTCAAATATCCTTATATTTCATTGTAATTTCCAAATCTACTTGTTGATTAGATTAGAACAGTGTTTAATTGGACCACTTGCATCAGAATCACCGGAGATGCTTATTGCTTATTATATGAATTCTTGGGTCATACCCCAGATATATTGAATCAGAAAATAGAAGGATAAGCCTTTTTAACAAGCTCTATGGGTTATACTAATACTCAATTTGGGAATCACAAATTTAATAAACTCTGATACTACAAACAGATATTTGCAAATTCAGACTGAATGTTTATTGAGCACCCAGTAAATGCTAGGTATAGTTCCAGGTGCTTTCACATATATTGCTTCTGTATGTAAGTGAGGTGCTATTGGCCTATGAAAGTATTAGTGAGTTTGGCTCTCAGGTTGGAAATTCAAACCTTGAAAGATCTGATACTTACCTCAACTCATGGTCCCTGAGAGAAACAAAGCAAAAATGCTCTTTGAGATGCTAAGTAGAGACAAGGGAATGTTTTTCATTTTAACTATGCTTCTTTCCTTCTTTGCTTGTTAGCTAATGATTGGTCCTTAGCTATGCTATAAACTAGATGTCATGGTAAATGCCAAACCATTTGTTAAAAATAGACATATAGCAATTGGTTCACATTGCATTCATTGTGCCCTCCTCCCCATTCTTGCTGTCAACAAATTTAAAATCAGAACTGAAAAATAACAACTATCATTCATTGAAGCTATACCATGTGGAAGATACTGTGCTAAGCATTTTATATATCTTCTTTCATGGAATCTTCACAACATTTCCAGAAGGAAGGAACTCACATCCCCTTTTTATAAAAGAGGAATCAGATGTGGTTCAAAAATGTATAAAAGGCCAGCTCAAGGTCACCCAGTTAGCCAGCTAGGTAATAGAACCTGATAATTTCCTCCCTCAGTTTCAATTGGAGTTGACATCTCAAATGACCCTAGGAGCCAGACAGATCACACAAATGTGGAAAATGGACAGATGTGTCATAATAGGGAGTAGTGAGGCCTGTGGCAATCTAGAGAGTCTATGTCTCTATCTGAAGGCATTCAAATCCATTTTTTAAACTACTATGGGACAAACAGAACATTTGCAATGGAACATGAGGTGACTTGGATGCAAGGTGCAAATGTTTTGACTACACTACATTATACTGCCTTTCCAAGTTGTGGGAAGCTCTGTTAAGTGGTCTTTATAAGTACAAAGAACAGCAAAGAAAAGCTCTTTTCAGGAAAAACCATATTTTTTTACTTTCTCCTCTAAATGTACCATTAAGGTATCTCAATATGATAGAAATCTTTCCTTTGCACACATACTTGTGATCCTACATACATATGCAGTTTTTCCAGTAGCCTTCCATGGCTGAGTGCCAGTTCAACTCTAACCTTCCCCAGACAATGCTTAAACCTATAGCAAGGTCAGAATGCTGGCACAGAGTCATTAGCAAGTGCTCAGCAGATCAGAAAATGTGCTTCTGAGAGGGCCTGCTTTGGGAAAACTACTTAGGTTCCGGTATATGTAAAGCCATAACTGGAAGGCCACTGGATCAAATAAGAATCTGTCAATTATTACCTAGGGTAGAAGCTTCCCCAAGACTCCAAGAATGAGGCTCACTAACTTTAAACCAAGGTCCAAAATAGATATGCTGCCTAGAGTTCTAACCTGACCTAAGCCAACTTGGTCATTCACAACCATTAGGTAACTGTTGGTTATGAACAGCCTGCTGTGATTGGAGTGAGGCCTAAAGGTCTTTTCACCATAACCTCATTATCAGATATAAAAACAAACCTCAGACAAAATTCTGTTTCTTGTTAAAATAATAGCAAGCAAGCATAAAACAATTGGATAGCTTGTTCTTAGGCTCAGTCAAATTCAGCTCTTTCTTTTTAGGAGTTCCAACAGTGGCTTGCACAAAGGTTCACTTGAGGCAGACAAGACAACATCCCGATATCAAGATTTATTTAACCAAGACTCCCCATCAAGTGGCTGCCCACAAGACAACTGATGAATATAACCTGGGGTACCATTTATAAGGGATAATACTATAGAGCTAATTACATCCTTATATCTTCTTTCTGCTAGATTGGGAATACCACTACCCCTCTTCTAACCAACCCATAAGTGTTGAATGCTACTAATTTCACCAATGAGAAATTTCATGTTATTTACCAAAGCTTCTGATGTTCACTGGATATAAACTCCTGGGGTGTTTTTAGAATGACTTATTGATTAGAATTCTTATATGCTAGATAACTATTTCTGGACATTGTATTTCCCAATGGGAATAACTGACTATGCCTAGGATACAAACTATGATCAACCTACCCACGTATATACCACATAAGTCAATTGAAATCTTATGAAGTAAATGAACAGAAAATATAATGATTGAGAAATTATGTTTCTATGGCCTTAGGTAGCACTAAAAGCTGTGGAGGGAACAGGGATGTATGGGAATGAGCAGCCAACCAAGAGTTGGGAGGTCTGGGTTCAGCTCTGACCTCAACTTCCTAGATGAACTTGGTCAAGTTTTTCCATGTCTGGTTCTCGGTGTTTTTTCCCCCATTTTTAAAGTAGGGAGGATCTTCTGAATGATCTTTGAGATGTCTATCATTAACATTCATTGATTAATTCTTGTTCCATTTTACCATCTCACTTCATTTCTTAATGAGGACAATCAATCCAAAAAGGAGCCCTTCAAATTCTAATCTAGAAATTTCTCCTCATATTCATCTATTCTGTGCTTTTTAAAGACTCCATGATGAAAATATCAAATTCATGGAACCAATGGATAATGCTTCCAACTAGTTATGGATTATCCTGTTCATCCCAACTCTTCTACTTACCAAATGTGAGACTTTGGGCAAGTTACTTAGCTTCACTGTGCCTCGAGTTCTCCAATTTTAAAGCAGGGACAATAATAATTCTTACCTTGTAGGGTTGTTAAGAATTTTCAATGAAATAAATCTTGACTCCACGTAAAACACTTTTAATCATGTCTGATATATATTGGATGTTATCATCAATGCCAAATATTATTATCAGTACCATCACTAATTCAAGATCTTTTGAAGTTTTTGCCCTAAAAAGAGAAAGCATCATTTGAAAAATAAAAGATCTTATCATGTTAGGGATTTCCTTCCTGTGAATACCTGTCCTCTGAGAATTTCTATAGTTTTCAGTTCTTCCACAAACTGAAAAAAAACCATCACAACACCCCTTCAGAGTACCAGCCCATCAGCCTAACCTCAAATATCTCTCAATGTGTCCAAGCTTGCCCACCCAATTTACCTTTTGGCAGTGACAGATACACAGATACCTTTGGTGAAGAAAGCCTGAGATGCACATTTCTGCATAATCTAAGGGCTAAAGTATTCAAGGGAAGACCTAGGGTCCTCTTCCCCTGAAGGTCCCCAAATCTATCTTTATCTCTAATTCAATCTATTCTTCCAATCACAAAATGAGTCATCTTTCTGTTCCCTTGTGAATTCATTATCTAAATAGTGCACATGTAGCCCCTGTGACTTTAAAGGCCTCGAGGCATCCGCTTGTCCTCTGAAGGATGAGTCAGAAGAAAACACTTGGTCAGGAAACTGACTCTGCTGTCAGGCACTGGTACTTCTCTTGGAAATGGGCTGCCCACTGAGGAGCACCAAGAAAAGCTGCAAGAAATTGTTCAGAACCTCCCTGGTAGATCCTTTCACTTCCTTGGGTACTACAGGTCCATTAGTGAGTGAATTTTCTTCCTGGTCCCTGGAGTTAAAAGCCCAAGGAATTGAAGGGAGAGACACTCCATACTGCCCATTCTCCTCTAAGCAGACATTATCCTGGTATAACATATTGCATTCATTGTCACCTCACCTTTTCTACTTCTTGATGACACTCAGCAATTGATAATTCTTTTAGTCTTTTGCCATCCAGATGATGAAAGCTCAACTGAGATCCATTTTTAGCACATCTCTGAGTCTAGGTACAGCCTTTTATAAGAGTTTAATCCACTTTGTATAAGAGCTATGAATAGTAGGTAGCTTTTGGCCTCTTTGATTCTACCAGGATCAACTCTTACTACCCCCAATTCTTTGTTTTAGCGTCTATAAACCTATTGAACATACAGAGAGGGAAACCATGAGAAAAGTTGTACTTTTCCCAGATAAAGAGACCTAGAACCATTCAGTTCTTTCTACACTCCTGGCTCCAGAGAGTTGTACCTTACTCACTGAATGAAAGGGTTGTTGTTTGACCTTGCATAGTGGAAAGCTTTTTCTAATATTTAGTTTGGGTGTTACTAAAGGGCAAAGAATGTCTCTAACTTGGGTTGCCTGAATTTGAATATTGGCTCTCTCACTAGTCATATGACCTTGTGCAAATTACTTAACCTCTCTGTGCCTCACTTTCTCATCTGTGAAATAGGGGTAAATATAATAGTAAGTACCTTATAAAGGTGCTATGAAAATTAAATGAGATTATCCATATAAAATATTCATCATGATATATCGCATATAGTAAGTGTACAAAAAATGGTAGCTGTTATAAACACCAAGTAATGAGGTGGCTGGTAAATGAAGGAGAGGAATTGAATTAGTCAAAACCAAGCTCAGGAAGAGACTCTTCCCATCTCTGGCCATTCCAAGTTAACATGTACCCTCTGTAAATCTATAACTGAAAAGAAGCTCAATGGGGTGATCTTTACTAACACTACTTTAAGCATAAGAGATTTGCTTTGAGGTGAAAAAATGTGGAGAAAGAAAGAACTGATGTGGATATCTCCAAAATGCAGAATGAATGCACCATTAGGCTTAATCATGCCACCATTAAATGGAATTGTCTAGAAGGACATGATTCTTTTTTCTGAACTAGATAGGAATTTATTACTATCTATGCTTAGGATAAAACAACATAGATAGTAACATGATAACCTTAGCACTTACTGGCTTAAAGGAAAGAACAATCTTTTCTAAAGTGTAAAGAAAACGTGTTAATGTGTTTAAAGTAGGAGTGTGGAAAAGTGGATCCTGTCGTCTTCACTCAGACAAAGAGTGATTTTCTGAGTTCTTTAATTGAGGGTGATGTGTGGATTTAAGTTTAAAGCATCTCTGTTTGAGTGGATGGATTTTCTTCTTTTGATGGTACTTGCCTAAGTCAGGCAGAAAATAGCAAAGGAAGGAGATATGGAAAAGGTTAAAAGAGAAATTTTGCTAATGTGATTTTCCAGCATTTCAGTCTCCATTCTCTCCAGAGCAAAGGTTAACTAGCTAATTCCACAAGCATAGATTCACCAGAAAGGGTCCTGCTGAGTACTACTAGGCAACACAGACATTTTTCCTCCTATCTCTTCCTCTGTATTCTGGGATGATAACCAAAGGCAACTTTTTTCCTTCATAATCCATGTCCTACCAGCATGATCTCCTCTTCTCATTTCTATCCAATTTCACTGCTATATTTTATTATAGATCATTGTTCTTCCTTTTACCATTGAGGAGACTGAGGAACAGAGAGGCTAAGTGATTATCCCAAGGTTGCACAGATATTTGATAGCTGAGATGGGATTACAATGCAGCTCTTCTAACTTATAGCACTTCTCCAAAATGTCTTCCCACCATAATCCTTCTTCCTTTAGCTTTCACTGCTGCACAGTGATGTTCTATATGAAAATGACAACCCTGTCAGTTTTAAATAGGTGGCAGAGAGGAAGAATAAATTCACAGCAAGTGAATTGGAAATGTAGTAAAGTATGAGTTTCAGGGGCCATGGTTAATGGTATCTTCCATCTAGCGCCCCAGTGTTAAACTGTCATCATTTTACCACCCTCTGATTTATACTCAGGAATGAGCAAAACAAAGTCTTGAAGTCTAGTTATAGATCACAACTTTTGGAGCTATAGCAGGTAGTTCTAGTCCAACTACCTCATTTCATGACTGAGGAAAGTAAGGACAAGGAAGGAAAGATTTTCCAAAGATGATACAGCTCCCTAGTGGCAGCAGCAACAGATTCCCATATTGGGGTCTTTTCCAAAATGTTTTGCAACTGTTTATATAGAAAAATGTACTAAGGCAACACCATAGGCTTTATTACTTTCATATATTTCTAGAGAATCTTTTTCTATAATTGTTTCCTGTATATAAGGCATATTATCCCAACCTGATATTTTAAATGTAGAAAAACATTTTAACGATTATAGAAGTTAAAATATAAACTTAATTCATGCTCATTATAAAATAAGCTTCAAAAATATGTAAAAAAATATCACCTAGGTAAAGTAAAAATCATACTAAATTGGGTTTTACCATATATTCCAATTTTCCCCCACATTTTTAGTTTATATTATATTGAGAGTATTTTTCTAGACCCTTTAAATCTTCTTTAAAATTTTTGATGTTTTTACTATTTATAAATTATTCTATTGCATAGTTACTTTATAACATGTGTATATATAAGAGCATTACCATATCTGCATGTATTTATATATTGTATGTATTTATGCATACATATAAATCTATTACCTAATTCTGTGCATCCTGATAGATTCTCAATTCACTGAGGTTTACAAATTTGCCTCAAATTCCTGTAGCATTTATATTCCAGCACAGGTCTATAGACATAGTAAATACATGTTAAATACTTTTTTTAAAAAAGAGAGAGAGAGTTTTTAATATTTATTTTTTAGTTTTCGGCAGACACAACATCTTTGTATGTGGTGCTGAGGATCGAACCCGGGCCGCACGCATGCCAGGGGAGCGCGCTACCGCCTGAGCCACATCCCCAGCCCTGATAAATACTTTATGACTATTAGTTACTTGCATTGTGTCACACATGAGCTTTTCAGGGATACCTGATATATAAATCATAATACACACTGAGTCCTAGACCAGTAAAATAATTTGTGAAAGGTCATAGGGCCAAATAATAGCAGATATGGAATAAGAACACAGGTTTTCTGAGTTCAAGTCTGATGCCTTTTTCCTTTGACAAATACAATAATGGCAACTAACTATTCTTGAATGTTCACTAAATTCCAGGTACTTTCTATATATTTTATGATTTATTTTTTGCCATAACCATATAAGGCAGATAATCCAGCCAGTAGAGCAATAATAATTATGCTTAGAAGCAGATTCTCTGAGTTCAAATCCTGTATCTATTTCTTTCCAGTTGGATAGCCATGAGTAAGGAACTTAACCCCTTCAAGCTTAGTTTTTCTGTCTTACAAATCAAGGAAATTGTAATATCTGCCTTATATGGTTATGGCAAAAAATAAATCATAAAATATATAGAAAGTACCTGGAATTTAGTGAACATTCAAGAATAGTTAGTTGCCATTATTGTATTTGTCAAAGGAAAAAGGCATCAGACTTGAACTCAGAAAACCTGTGTTCTTATTCCATATCTGCTATTATCTGGCCCTATGACCTTTCACAAATTATTTTACTGGTCTAGGACTCAGTGTGTATTATGATTTATATATCAGGTATCCCTGAAAAGCTCATGTGTGACACAATACAAGAAAGTTTACAGGTGAAATGACTGGATTATGAGAGTCTTAACCTAATGGGTCCAATAATCTCCTGGTAGGAATTAACTGGGTAGTAACTGTAGACCCATAGGATGTGGTTGGAGGAGTGGGTTGATGGGGTTTGCCCTTGGGATTTATATTTTGTCTGTGGTGAGGAGGTCTCTCACTCTGCTTCCTGGTACCATGTCCGGAACAGCTTTCCCTCCTCCACACTCTTCTACCAAGATGTTCTGCCTCACATCAGGCCCAAAGGTATGGAGTTGACCATTTGAAACTGTGAACAGCAAACTCTTCTTTCTCTATAACTGTTATTGTTAGGTCTTTTGGTTGCAGCAGTAAAAAAGCTGACTAAAACAGTTGTTTCTTTATCTACCAAATGGGCATAATAATGCCTGAGCTATATACCTTGCAGGGATGTTACAAGGTCAAATAAGAGAATGAATGTTAAGGTGCTTTGAAAACAATAACATGTGATTGCTACGTATGTAAAGTTAGATATAACATATGATTGTCATAGGGTAGGACTGCAGATGCTAATGGTCCAGAAGACTATGCTAAATATATCGAGCTTTGGAAGATGTTTTTAAAAGAAAACTCCTGGTGTCCGAAATATTGACTATTATAGACAGAAGGGACCTTGGAAATCATCTAATCCAACATCTTAATGTTGCATACAAGAAAAGACATTCAGAGGATGAGAACTCAAAGTCACAGAGCTAGTCACAAAATAGGACTAGAATTCAGGTATTTCCCAAACACAATCCTAAAGTAATCATTACAGCATTTTATGCACTGACCTTTACTGAAAATGGAGTGGAGAAAAACTCCAGTTTTTTTTTTTTTTTTTTTTTTTTTTTTTTTTTTTTTTTTTTTTGTGGAATCCATGTAGGCAGGAACGGAATAACTGGGTTTTTATTGTTAAGATAAGCAAAATGTAGCATAGCTCTAGTATATTTTTAAATATCAATCTTATTCCAGATGAGAGAGAGTAAAGGTGCAGGAAGGTGGAGGGGGGTGAGGTTTGGTCAGATGTGGAGAATGCCCTCAGAGTTGACCAGATTCTGAAGAGATTTCTATTGTCCCCAGCAATGACCACTGCAGCAGATGGCCTTCCTTTGATTAGTAATATTTGTCTTTGCAGTCAGTCCTCAGTTATGTGTTTTTTGAAAACTTGTTAAAGTGGTTGAAATTGCTGGTTGCTTGAAAATACAATTGCCAATTGTTGGAATGGAGTAAATTGATTACAGCCAGAGGACTATTCATTTTCCCTTGGCATGCAGAGCAGACCATGTCAGGCAAGGGCTGCAACACTGATGGCAGCTCAAAGATCACTGCATCCCCTGAATTATATCCCTCCAGGTACTCAGCAAATATATGTATTGGATACTTTCATCTTTACATTATTTTAGCTGAGATGAGAGCACATAAGCACTTCCGCCTGACAACCTTTTCAAGTTCAACAGCAGAGAAGGTTATTTTGAAAAGAAACAAGAAAGGAGTTTTTCAATAGCAGGCTCCAAAGGTGACTAAAAATGCCATCCAACAAAGCAGCCCATTAAGAAATGTAGTATGAAATGTGTTAAGATGATAAACCCAAATGAGGTCTCACTATTCTTAGCTCCAGAATTTTGGCTGCCTATAGCTGCCACTGCCGTCTGGACAGTGTTCATTGAGGTTCACCCCTCCTCCAATCCTAAAGTGTCCCTTTCTGCCCTTCAGGTGAAGGGGACCCTATTGCCAAAGGCAGCTCACTTTTGCCTGGTCATCCTCCCAGCTTCTACTCAGAGGGACTACCTGCCTTGGCCAGAAAGCACTGCAGAAATCAGAGAGCTCTCTGTCATGCTGCAGAGATCCCAGGCTAAAATGTTCACCAGGTGGGGGCCAGCCAAGATGAGGTCTCCTGCTTCTGGAGTGAGTGGCCAAATTCTGAAACTACCAAGGTAGAGGGAAAGGAAAAATGACCTTGTTCACCAAGCCCTGTTATGCCACAACAAGCTGTCCCTGGAAGCCTGAAAGGAACAAATTCCAAGCAAGTCAAATTCAGGCCTACTTTACACTGTGGGAAGTAAACATATGGAACACCTTAGCCTAGAGTTGGTGCCAGCTGAAAATATAAATACTGTCAGGCAAGGCTCAATAGAGTCATGACTGCTAAGGCAATGATAGGTTTTTAAGGGGAACAAGGCTATTTGGGGTCATGTTTCATCTCCAAGTTCAAAACCAGTGAGGACAACCAGATCCTCTGACAGCCTCAGTGAAATGAGTCCTGAAGACATGCCTGGGCTCATAATTGTGATTTTGTTTTCTAATTAAGCTGAGAGAGGTTGAGGAGATGTGGTATTTAGGGTTGGTTGCTTCAAATGGAGATGCTAAAATCTCTGCTTTGCTCAGGGTGAGATTCTTGCAGACATATTAAGGGGAGCAATATATTGTAGAACAAAAAGCTTTCTATTCCTCCTGCCTTGCTCTGCTACTACAAACCAACTCTGTGACTGTTCCCTGTTTAGGTTATGCCTTTTCCCATTTGTAAAATAAAGACATTAGAGTAGGTGACTTCACATGTACATTCTAGCTTCAACTATATTTAATTCAGATGATATCATGGAGTTTCCTCAGACAGTTTTGGTGGGCCCTTCCCCTTTCTTTTCCCTCCATTACTCATGAGCTCAGGGTCTTCAAGATGCCCAGAAGATTCCCCAAATTCCACCAAGATGTTTCACTCAAGCCTGGCTTCTACAATAGAGACATAAGCTCTGGAATTTATATCTCATGGCCTCTTACTCCATTCCCCAACCCCCTAATGGCCTTGTAAGGAGGTAACACTGGTTAGATACAGAGGTTTTGTTTTGTTCAGTGCAGTAGTCAAGTTTGGGCTTCAAGTATCAGAGGCAGCATTGTGTGCACTTTAATGCCAGAGCTTACTTGCGTTAGAATTCTGGTTCTGCCCCTTCTAGCTATGTGACCTTCATAAAGTTACCTAAATACTCTGTGCTTCACTCTCCTCATCAGTGGAATAAGAGTCATATTACTATGTTCTTTCTAGGGTGATTGTCAGGATTAAATGAGGAAATTTATATCAGATGCTTAGCAAATTGCTTGACATACAGTAGACTTTCCACTAATGGGCATCTTCTTCATTCTCCATGAAAGAGATGTTGAGCTGAAAATCAAAAACAACAAATCAATACATATTGAGCTGATAAAGGAGACCATAACTTTTAAGTAGACGCAAATTGTCTGACTTCTCAGGGCTTCCATGTTCTGGTCCTTATAATTATGTGTTTAGAATTTATCAGGAACATTCTGGAAACTGCACAGCCAGAGGGAGAACTATTTCTGGTAAGGGTGGAATCTGTGTAACCTTCCAATTCTTACTGCATAGATGAATGCTACATTTACCTCCTGTGGAACCAGTCTAGTCTATGGAGACCCTCTGGGTCAAATGATAGAAAGAGAAGTTCCCTAAAGTGACTCCTTGATGTGGCTTATCTATTCAGTACTCAACAATATTTCATCAGGCCTGTTCAAGGTATGAAATTAAACAATGAGTTGAGAACAAAGCCAGGAAAAGGTAACAAAGGATCATTAATGTATTGTTCAAATCCTGAGTTCTGCTGTGTGGGTATGTGTTGGGGAGGTAGGAACAGATATTACAAAAAATCAACTTCTGGAAACCCCGTAGCTCATCTTAATCAGGATTCCAAAAGTTTTCTTCTTTAGCTTTTCTTTCTGAAAAATTCTCAGCCCTTAGTAGAAAGATCCCAGCAATTAATTGGGATACATGTAAGAACACAAATATGTCTTAAGAGTTTAATGAATCAGGTAAAGAAGTAAAGAAAGATGGTTCCTAGAGTGTGTATCAGGTCCAGCATGAGGGAGGATAAGAGAGATGATGATCTGCACTGACTGCTGGCACTTCAAGGGAACATTCATGGGTTAAACATCTTTGTGTTATTGTAATAAAATACCTGAGATAATTGATTCAAAAGAAGGAAAGGTTTATTTTGGCTCATAGTTTCAGAGATTCAGTCCTTGGTTGGCTTGTCCCATTGTCTTAGGGCCTATGCCAAAGCAGAACATCACAGCAGGGAGTGCATGGTAGAGGAAAGTTCCTGACACCATGGTGGTCAGGAAGCAGAGAGAGAAAAGGACCAGAGTTCCAATACCCCCTTCAAGGGCATGCCCTAAATGACATAACTTCCTTCCATCATCTCCCAATAGCACCATGGTCTGGGGATGAAGTCTTTAGCTTATGAGCCTTTGGGAGACATTTAGTATCTAAACTATAACAATCCATGAATGAAGGAGGGTAGAAAACCTCTTATACAACAAGATAGGAAAGGCAAATGCTATTATTATGCCCATTCTACAGTTAAAGAAAGAGGCTCAGAGAAGTTAAAATTCTATTCTCAGTAAGTGGAAGGATATGGTACCCAAATCTAAGTTTAATCTTGTACTCTTCTCATTCACCATGCCATCTCTATTTAACTAGTTTTATAAGGGAGCATATGGCTCCATCAAAATTAATTTTCCAGATAATTGAAGCACACGTCTTACAACAGTGAAAGTGCTATTTTTATTTTAACCATTTTTCAAGAAAAACTTTCTACAATGCATTGCACACCTCCATGCCTTATTATGCAAAAGATACAGATTACTGTGCTTTTAATCTTCTATTTTCATAGCTTTCTCTCTTTTCTCAATGTGGCTAACAACGTTCAATACTGAAGATAGCATGTTTGAAATGGGGTACTCATAAAAGCAGATGTACTAAAATGTGACAGCTAACAGTAAGGTAAATACATGCAGAATCACCAACTACAAAAGTCCATCAGTTTGGGACTATTTAGCATGGGACAAATAGATATAAGAGGCCAAATAGCCTCCCAACAACAAACTCCATATTGGAATTGGAATTCCCAGTAAAGACCCAGAAACATAAACAGAAAAAATTGAATTGTACTCATTCTACTACACTGGTAGGCCATGGAGAAGGGGTAATGGGAGAGGTCCATCCCAGCTGGGAGGAGAATTTATTCCACTGATATTGTTTAGAAATGCCTGTTCATGGTGATAATAAAAAAGTAGACCTTTAGACAGTGTATTACCGCCTTTAAATTCTCCACACACAACACACCCTCTTTTGTTTGCACCTAGGCAGACCACTCTTCCCACCCCCACCTTGGCATACCAGTGCTTTGCTGCATTTAAAAAGGTGGAAGTGGGGGGGGGCTTCCATTTGAAACAGACTCTCTCTCAAGTGGTATGTCTAAAGGGGTAAATATTCACTGATCTGGAAAATGTATCCCATGTGAGATGCATGGGAAATTACTGTGTGTTTAGCTTGTCATTTCCCTTTTCCTCATCCCACCTGTAATTTCAAAGAAAAAGAAAAAAAAATCCTACAAACAAACCCTCTATAGATTGCCGGCCTATTGGCCTGCTGCAAGCAACTTGGATCTTTTCAAATTCCAATCAGAATGGCTTCTGCTTTGCCTCTTCCATCTCTGTCTCCTCTGACCCAGCAAAGTTTCCCATCTTTCATCCTGTCACTTAGCTAATGGTGTGTGTCCCTCTTGCATACATTCTGTAGTCACCAGCTTCTTTCACTAGTGGAGTCGTCAGCGAGATGCTCGGCAGATGGCTCACTGGCTGCCGTTCTTGTCCCCTCACTGCAGCAATCTGTTGTTCTAAATCAAAATGTTAATGAAAAATAAAAGAACACAGTGCCAATGTCTGTCTGATTTAAATTAATATAGAGTCACTCATACCTTTTGAGGCAGGTTTTACTGGCACAAGTTTCTCTATACAGGCTACCCATATTGTGTGTAGTTTTTTTCCCCTCTAATTAAAATTAAACACTTTCATTTATCTGATTCTCTCTTGGTACCCCCAACCTGTTCTTTTTAATAATAACAAAGGTCTAACAAACAGTTGATTTCAGTGTTCCAGGGAATGGCATCTCACCTGGTGGAACATAATTTTGAGAGATATTATATGTGATGTCTAATTATAAACATGCTTTGATTAGATGCTGTTTTCAATACTGAAATGACACGTTTACTAAATGCCTCAAGTGCAGCTCTAAGTTAGGCATGTGGTTATTGAAATCTCTTTCAATCCGTTTGTTTTAAAACTGCTGGCAAAATCATTGCTAATTTGCTACTTTATTTACAAGGGCCCTTCACTTTCTACGTACTCAGCACAGTATTCGTTTCTGCTGCAGCAATAGGACTGCTCCCTTCTTTGGGAGAAAATGAATATGTCTGCAAGATCATCTATGCAAGACAGATTTTCAGCTTCAATTTAGAGAGGCAGTGGCCACAATGATATTAACATACCTGATGGGGAAAATCACCTCAATGTTTTAACTAGCAAACAATTGTAGAAAACAAGAGAAAGGCAGTTTCAACCAATTGCACAAGACCACATATTTCATATATTTTTTCTCTGAGTTCTTTGAAAATACTTCTAGGAGTAGCTTAAGAAAAGGAATTATTATTATACAATGATTTAGGTATAATTCAGTATAATGTAGGAATAATAAAAGCTGACAAGTACTTCTTATAACCAGGCATCCATCTAAATGATTTACATTTATTTAGTCTTTCAACAATCAGATTACCCTATAACTTAGGTTGATGTCACAGATGAGGAATCTGGGGCATACAGAGGTTAAATTACTTGCCCAAGTTTACACAACTAGTAAGTGACAGAGCTAGAGATGAACATACTTATCTCCAGAGCTTTCTCTTATAAGCTCTATCCCCTTCCGTTCTGTGCCACAAAGGACACAAATTCCAACATTTTGGAAACAAAGCTATTGTTTTTGTTTTTTTCACATCTGTAGGAAGTATGTTCTTTTGTTTGTTTGTGTTTGCTTCAAACTAAGTGAGAAGCAAGCTCTACATCACTGGAGCTTGCTCCTTGATAAATGCATGTGCTATTTGCACGTGTCACTACAATTAAGACTAAAGTGAGTCAGACAAATCAAGTGGAGGCAGCAGGTAGGAAGGAGAAAAGCCTGAGTTTGAGAGCTAGACGTAGGGCACTGGTCATTAAGTCAGTTATCTCCATGCTGTGCATTCTGGTCCACCCAACAGTCCTGATGAGAAGGTCAAAAATTGGTAAGGCCTGCATAGCCTATATCTGAACCAGTGGACCAAGTAAAGACTCCCTTCTGGGACAGTTCCAGGTCCAGCACTTCTCCCTACTGGCAAACAGGGTGACCATACAAGCCCACAACCATTGAAATCCTGCTGCTCAGAAGCTAGCTCAACTGGAAAAGCAAATAATGGATGAATTCTCTGTATATATATCCCAGGCCTAGGGATTTGCTGGGGTATCAAGTTGTTTAAAAGGAGGAAAAAAAAAACCTTCCTCCCAGTAGAAAGGGATTGACTAGAGAGTCAGTCATTTCCCTTGCCAATCCTCTCTTTGGTATTTGTATTTTTCTGGCCTTACAAGGGACTAAATGAAAATAAGAATTTGAAAAAAGGATAGTATCAGATAGCAGGATATGTTGAACAGAACCCTGGGTTAAAACAGGTTCCAGCCCCAGCTTTGTTTCTAACATACCTCTGAGCCTCACTTAGATCCTTTATAAGATGAAAAGGCTCTATGAAGGCTTTCCAACATTAAATACTACATGATTTTAGCCTCCCCCACTATTTCTTAGTAAAAGGTGATTTTCCCTATTGAAAAAAAGGAAACTCAGAGGATGATCTAACTAAATGGACCAAAGATTAGATCTGGTTTAGGGTGTTTCTGAACAACCAACTCAGACCCCTGGGGTCAGAATGTAGATTTCCTTTTGGCCTGTTCCTCTCAGTTGATATTGCTAGATAATTGCTCACTCCTCTAAGTCATGTATCATAGTCTCTTTGAATCTCTGGGATAAAAGAACCTTAAAGGTCACCTTTTCCCACTTCTCCTCAAGGCTGGGTTCCTGTTTATCTAAACACAGCCAATCTAAGAAATGGGACAAGTGCCAGCTCTACACATAATCTGAAGAGGTGCTGTTCACCTAGCTGGATGTCACAGATGCTGGGCTGTGTCATCTGATGATTTCTCCCAAATAGCCCTCATTTAGAGCTCTCCTTTACTCTCATAGTACTTCCTAATGCGAGAACCCCTTTAACAGAATGCCCATATTTTCATTCTACATTAAAAGATACAAATTCCCTGGGAAGAGATGGCACTATGTCACTCCATAGTAGATCCTAATATGAGAGCAGATTTCAACAGGAAAGAAAGCCAAAGATATGGAATTCTTGAAAGAATGAAATGGACTTTAGTGAGAGGTGGAAATTCTACAGAATGGGAAGAAAGGGAAGGGTAGAGACAATAAATTGGCAAACTAATATATATCTAACAATTTGGAGTCGCACTTGATTTTATCCCACAAACCTGTCATTTAATTAACTGCATTACCCTGTGTATTAACCTCCTTGAGTCTCAGTTTCCTAAACTTCAATAAGGGAATAATAATATCTATTACACAAAGCTGTTGAGAACTAAATAATATAAGCATTCATGTACATACTTAGAGTGTAGTTAAGTACATTTTGGGCCCCAGATCTACAATGTTATCATAGTTTGATGGCTTTCAATATGTGTGTCCTCAATTGTGTCTCTACAGTGCTCGTAGGTACAAATGATGCTGATGTATCTTCTTGTCTGTAGCCACCAGTAATAATTTAAATCATCTTAACCATACATGGGAGTCACTGAAAAACTGATTCAAGCACCAGCCAAAATATCAATTATCAAGAAACTAAAATGCCTATCTAAAATTTGATCAAGATTTGTAATCACAAAGAGATCAGTTAACATGCTCATGATTTGAAGAAAATCCATGTTTTCAAGTTTGTCCTGAAGTAGCCCAAGTTAACAAGGGTTGAAGGTGGTTTCCCTGAGTACTTAGCTCCCACCAGGAGTAAACATGCATGGTGGCTTTTTTGAAGATTTTCCCCAAGGTATAGTTCAACCTTAATGTGGGATAATGAAGTTAGCAGATGAAATGTTAAGGTTTCAGTATGAATTTTAGGTTTGGGGTAAGGTAATGAGTCCATATGCTTGTCAAAGATAATGATACCAAGGTCAAAAGTTGGCCTTTGATCATAATGCTGGATAGCCTGTGCCCTTCCTTCTATATTATGATTAGCTTGAATGTTGTCAGGTTTGGGGATATTTCTTGCTATTTCCTTTTACCCCCTTCGAGTGATGGTGTTGGCTTGGAATGTCTTATCAACTCCACAGTTTATTATTTCAGTGATAGAAACCACAACATTAGGGGCCCAGGGTACCTTCCTTTTCAAAACATGCTCAGAGCTCCCTTTAAAAAAAATACTGTTTCCACCTGCTATATATTTTTCCTCCATCCTCCTCCTTTTGTTTTCCCAACTCTTCTAATCTGGAATTTGTGTGAGTTGCTTCCTTTTCCCATTCCACATTCTGTTCCTAACTCTTAACAGTCTGTTTCTATTCCTGCTAATGTACCAACATTTCTCTTTTGGGGTCACCAGTGATCTCCCTCTTGCCAGATTGTTTATCTTCCCTGATCTCTTTGGGGTATTTGACACACTGGTTTTATCTGTTCTTGATGTTCTCTGTTTCCTTACCTTCTGCTGACACTGCATTTTTTTATTCTCTGATTCTCTGCCCACTCCCATTTTGCCTGTAATATCAGTTAATTCACTTCTCCTTTTTAGGTTTGAGCCTCTCCAGTAAAATAAGAGATTTAAAATATGATAATATTGGAGGTTCCTTCCACACAAACCATTCAGTGCCTCTGAGCATCAATGAGACATACTTTAGATCCTTTATTTGACCCCAACGTGTTATAAAGTTTTGAATGTTTTGTAGCTACTCCTGGCCACTTTCATGTTATAGTAGTTTATATACGTGTACAAACTTTATAAGGCTGGGCTTTTGCTGATTTATACCTATGTAATTCATGTTTGCTTTCCTTCTTTATCTGAGTATGGATATTTGAAATACCTGTATACTACATGGTGCCTTACTTGAAAATAGATGTACAGTGTGCTCTAGAATGATATCCTGTTCCCTATGTTTAATATTAGTTTTTCAAAAATTTGTATGAGCCAGAAATCCTTCTTCTTGTTCCATTTAATTTGGATATTTAGAAAATGGAACAATACTCTTTTTAGCCAAGTAAGGGCATTATGACCAACAATAAAAGCCAGAATGTACCAAGGTCACCCACAAAGAACCACAAATAATATATTTGACAGTTTATACTGAATGCATATGTTAATAGGAATAGACTATAGTGGTTTAGTGAACCCTGCTATGTGTCTATGTAATATCACTTGAAAAAATTCAAAAATTTATATTACAATACAATTTCTACTGATATTTTTATTCTTTCATCCACATTTTAGATGCTGTACTTGAGACTCTCAAAAGATGTTTGAGATTCCAAAGCAAAAGATTGGCTATCCATGACTTAAAAACTATTCCCAGAAATTCTCTGAATAAGAAATTTTCCTTGTCTCAATTAAAAAGCAACAATGCAATTCCTGGATCTAGAAGGTTCATCATAAATATATATTCCTAATGAGAAAATCTGAAAAAGCAAACTTTGAGATCACAAAGTAGAAAATTCTTATCCATGCTGAGGAAGTTAGTCAAGAGTGGTGATAAGGGTCCTAAGCTGCTCCAAAGCAAACCACATCTTTTAAAAAAGCAGCTGAGGTTTTCTTAGGTTTTTGTTCTTGTTTATCACCAAAGAATATATGAATTTGAAAGACTTGCACACAAAGGAGCTCTCTTGATCCGTGAAACATAAATGTGTCAGTGTCTCAACAAGACATGATATACTATCATCCCTGCTCTAACATAAGAAATTCAGTGACTTGTCCAAAGTCGTGAGAGCCAGTGGCTAAGTCAAAATGCTCCTGAATCTGTCAAAAATTCAAAACTTAAAAGCTGGGGTTGTAGCTCAATGGTAGAGCACTCACATAGTATGTGTGAGGCACTGGGTTTGATCCTCAGCACCACATAAAAATAAACAAACAAAATAGAGGTATTATGTCCACCTACAACTAAAAAAATGTTAAAATAAAAAATACCTACTGAGAAGGTTTTAAAAATTTTAAAACCTATTAATTTATACAAAATATGATAACCAGTGGCTGCAACTCTCACTCTTACTTTCTTGCCCTCTCTTCCTTCTCCTTCTGCTCTTTACTCTCACACATACATATACCACATACCACTTAAGTTATTCTCAAAATCTGCTTAATGGGCTGATTTTTTAAAAAATATTTCTTTTAGTTTTAGATGGACACACTACCTTTATTTATTTATATGTGGTGCTGAAGATTGAACCCAGTGCCTCACACATGCTAAGCTGGTACTCTACCACTGAGCTACAACCTCAGCCCTGGCTTATTTTTATTGTATCACATTGTACTGTTATTGAGTATTTTCGGGGACTGGAGCATTCATATTAATAGACTTGGATATTTAACTTACTATAGAACCACTAAATATGCCATATCAGGTTTACCAATTTTTAAGAGTTAGAATAAAATATAATTTACTCATGACTAAAAATGCATTGTGCATAAAGTTATAATTCATTGATTGTTCAGTAATATCCTGGAAGGATATCACATACTTATGTAAAAGGCACCATCTTCAAAATGACAGGACATGTCTGTTTTGGTAACACAGCTGATCCTAAGGTCTCTGATGAGAACAATGAAGATGATTTTTAAAGCAAGAAAACATTGTCAGAATTGTTATATAAGATGCTAAAAAATCCTATTTTGCAATTGTAAATTCACATATTCTTAACACTTTGTGTTTTATTTTGAAATCAGAAATCCTTACTTACAGCTCTTAAAAATAATAATGTGGCATCTCATTCTGAAGCTTACTATGTTTTACCTCTCTATAAACATCTTCATGTTTGGGGCTGTTAAGAAAGGGAGGAACAGTAGAATTAATCTGAGATAAGTTTCCTAAGTACATATATGAATATACCACAGTGAATCTCACCATCATGTATATCTGCAAATCACTAATTTAAAAAACACTATTAATAAATAGCAGAAAGATCAGAAGAATAGAGGGACAGGAAGAAGGGAGAAGTGGGAAAGGGGAAGTACTGGGGACTGAATTAGAACAAATTATATTCTGTGCTTTTATAATTATGTCAAAATGTATCCTATTGTCATGTATAGCTAAAAACAACTAATAAATAGAACAATAAATATTATTCTAAGTAAAAAAGAGGTACCCCTAGAGGTCAATTTAACTATATTGCATTGTCACAACTTCAAGCTTAAATGGGTTCAAAAAATGCCAATTTATCTATCAAGAGCTCCAGGTGGGATGGTGCCAGTGACAAAGTGTTTGCTTTTGTGTGCCAAGAATTATATTTAGGTCTCTGGCACAAATTAATAATTACTTATAACATTTTGTAAAACAAGAAATCATCTTGACAGTCTTTCATCTAAAGCAATACCATTTGTTCTATTAGTTTGGGGACTTTTTGCATTATCAAGGAAAAAATGGTGTGTAATAATAATATCAGTAATAATAGCTACTAAACACTGACCTCTTATCCTGTGCCATGCATTTGCTAAATGCTATTATATTTACTCTGTCATTTAAATCCACACAACAAACCTATGACATAAGTACTATTGTTAACCCAATTTTGCAAACAAGGATACTGAAACTACAGAAGTAGGGGTGTCCAGAGAATGTTTTCCTCAAAGAAAATTACCTGAGTGTGAAATTGCATTGGTTGTTTCCTTAGAAAGAGCATTAATATTTACTAAACATCTACCATGTGCCAGGAACTGGGCCAAGTGTTTAATGTAAATTGCCTCATATTCTTATCAGCTTTATGAGGTTATTATTTTTAAATATATTGTGTAGATGAAGGGAAGAGGGATACAAAGAAGTAAGGCAATTCTCTCAAGGTCGTGACACTAGTGAGGGTAGCTCTGGGATGTCAATCAAGATAGATTTGATCCTTAAAATTTAAGCTTTTTGATGGGCATGGTGGCACATGTCAATAATTTCAACAGCCTGGAAGGCTGAGACAGGGTGATCATGAGTTCAAAGCCAGCCTCAGCAACTTAGTGAGGCCCTAAACAACTTATCAAGACCCTGTCTCTAAATAAAATATAATAAAAAGGGCTGGGGATGTGGCTCAATGGTTAATGGGTTCAATCCCCAGTACCAAAAAGTATATAAGTATAAAAAAGGAGGAAATGAATTTAGTTTAATAATAATAGTGTCATATCATTTCCTTGGAAGAATCATAAACTCCTGTACACAAAGCTTTTTATCCTATGGAGCACAGGGTTACAGCATTCTGATCACTTTTAGCTTTCAGAGCACAGAGTAAGAACAGGTTGAAACAATTCTCCAGAATTATTTTCAAGCCAAATTGAAAAAAAAAAACACTAAAAGCAAAATGATCCAAGCTTATCCACTTGCAGCTTCCTTTGAGATGATGAATTAACTCTTCCTCTTCATTAGATCTCCCCTTAGTGCAAGAAGCCAGTCCTTCCTGTCCTCAGTGGCCTGAAAGCATTAATGACCTCCTCAAACAGAAACATTCTACAAGCATTTTTTTCACTGGAATCCCTTGGGGTGACTGTTAAAAATTGCAGATTCACAAGCCCAAATCCAGAGAGCAGGACAGTGAATCTGCATTCTAAGAAATGCTGAATATCACTTTTACACACAATAAAATTTGAGAACCACTGCATACAGCAATAAAACTCAAATCTAGCATTTTGAATTTGGGATGCTGAAACACAGATAAGCTGAATTTATTTTCACTCTATACAAGGAAGGAAAGGCTCCTTTGACTTAATATTAACAAGCTGCTTAACATAAGCTTCTAAGATATTTTAGAAGCACTTACTGGCAAACAGAGAGTTAAGGTCATTCACATCCTTTGCATCTATTCATTATAGCAGGGTATAGAATCTGTAACACACCATGAACATTATCTTAGCAGTCCTTTCGTAACCTTTAAAGATCCCTATATAAAGTTTGATGTTCACCTAAGAAAATTCTGTAACACAGACTTTACCCAAAATAAGACTGATATTATATCAATTTAGCCCTAAATAATGAAGTTGAACCATATTTCCCTTCTCACAATTGATATCAAATCTAAAGCAAAGAATAGTAGCCTCCATAATAAATAGCAATTAATTGAGTGCATACTGTATACTAGGTGCAATTACTGCATTAAAAGTTCCCAAGAGTTGAGTGTTTAGACTGCATCCTCCTCTTGAACATTTACAATACACATGAACATATTAATGGCTCTAAGAAAACCTTGAAGGAAAGAAATCTATTTCTTAACTCACAGCTGCCAAAACCTATTTGATCACATCCCCTAGATTTTATAAGGAAATCCAGATGTATGCTTTGAGGATGTGCTGCTGTACACCAGTATTTCTCAAAGTGTTGTCAGTAGTGGGCTGAGGGATAATTCAGTGACAGAGTGCTTGCCTAGCATGAGTGAGTCCTAAGTTTAATCCCCTAGCACTGCAAAAAACAAATATTGTCAGTGCATCATAATGTAGTAAAGATCCTTGCCTCAGACCTATAGCATTCATCTCTGTAGGAACTTCAGGAATCTGCATTCTTAAAGAACACTGCTCTAGGGTATACCAGAAGAATCAGTGGTTGCTCTTAAGCTGACAGTTAAGGGAAATCATTGCAACTATACTCCTAAGACTGACTGAAAATTAAGCAATAAATTCCAAATATGGAAACTACTCAGTGACTACATTTGGATGCTTGATATTTCACCATCTGACCAGTCCAAAAAAGGGCTGCTTATAATGGGGACAATGTTTTCCCTTAAGTAATATTCTGATAAACGGAAATGCTTCCCCCAAATTCTGCTGCCCTCAGGGTATAAAAGGAGGCCATAGGTGCGCAGATCTTCTCTCCCACTTGCTAAGCTGTAGGACTATAGTAAAGCCACCTTACCAACTCTGTTTCCTCATCTAAAAGATGAAAATGAATATCCTGACCTCAGAGAGCCACTGTGAGAGCTAACTGGGGCAGTACATAGAAATCTTCTACTACAAATAGAAAGTTCAAAAAATGTTCCTTCCTTTTTCCCCTTCTCTCCTTTCCCTCTTCCTCTGGTATAGTGCTGTGATGTCAGCTTTAGTGCAAGGGGTAGGCAGGAAATTTTACTGTTGAGTTTAGAGCAGCTACTCTCTTCCAAGGGTAGTTTATTTAATGAGCCCCTATGTCGGCAATAGGAGGGCAAGTACAAGGTACTGAAGTAGCTATTCAATTCTGCTAACTAGGAGCTGACATGCACTGGGCTCCACAGAGATGAAAAGACAAGTCCTGCCCTCATGGCAGAGTAGTGACAAAACCAAGTGTGTCTAGTGTGGCAGAAAATGAGAACTCTTTTTTTCTGGGGGCCAGAGAGAGTGATGCAGCTGGTCACAGAGGCAAGCCAAACTAATGCAAACTGCATTATAGCTAGGTTAAACTAGAGAGTCCAAGGACATCCAATGTCATCTTTATCTACCCAGAAAAGCCAAGTGCTGACCTAACCCAGGGCTACAGTTCCAGGGCTCAGTTCCAGCAGCCAGCACAAAGCCAGTCATAGGCTGCATTGTGCTTTGTGCCTGGTGCTGTACCACATATAGGACAAAGCCAGTAAAGCAGAGGTGATCCCTGACCTCTAGGAGGAAAAACACTGATGAAGATAAACCTCTAGAGCACACGAAAATAATCAAAAAGTCAGTACTGAACAAACAGATAAATACCACGTTCACTCCCATCATTCTTTTCTCAGGTTCCTGTTCATTTTTCTGTTTGATGGAAAAGCTTAGATGCAAGCAAAATAAGTGAAACTCAAGTCCACAGCTGTCCCTACCTCAGCAACTTGAGAAAAGAGTTGGAGATCATTGCCATTGTTAATTTTTAAAACATTGATTTAATCAGAATCACATGACAATTGGTGTTCAAACTAATTGGAATATATCTTTCCTAACATTTCTTCCTCCTTTTAGCAATTCTTTGTGCTGGGTTCATGGATAGGGGAGGAGAGAAGGGGAGCTATGAGGTTCTGTATGCTTTTGCATGGAACATTTCCTTGTCTATCAATGTTTCCCTCTGGCTTAAGCTTCTTCAGGTAATGGGATGAACTCCAGGAAGTGGGGCAGTTCCCTCTCTACTTTCATCGCTTCCCATATGTAGCAGGGCTTTGGGGGTGGGCAAGGTTGGCATTTCTCAGAGATGGAGGGGAAGAGGGGAAAGAGGACTAGAGGATGAAGTGCAGACTTGTCAGCCATCTCTTAAATGTTCCATTTAACCCTATGCCAAGCTTCTACCACCACCATTAAGGAGAAAGCATACCATAATTACTCTATGAATAGCACAGGTGTTGTTTCTAAACAGAAAAAAAAGAATAGCAGGGAAAAGATTATATTAAGCAAAGGTTGTTTTTTCCTGATTTTCTTCTAGAAATATGTGTAGGGACAGGCTCCAATGAACAGCCATAACTGAATACTCAGAGTAAACTATCAAGCCATCTGAAAGCATAAGTGAGGTTTAAAACTGTGGTCTGATTTCAGTTGTTTAGCCTAGAATCCACTGGACAACTGTGCTTCATTCCTAATATCTAATTCCTCAAATAGCCTTTCAGTACTAACTATCTGATGCTGCTAAAGGGCAAAAGGTGCTGACAGGACCATGGACATTTCTGCATTGCCTTTTCCCCCCAGCAGAACAAATAGTGTTCAGATCTTGCAAAGCCAACAAAACTGCAGCATAGGTCAGCTGCAAACTCCCCCTCATCAGAGACCTCCCTGAGCCAGCAAAGTCAAGGCCATGAGCTCAGGGCCCTCAGAAGGTCGCTGAAGAGGACAGTGAGTCTGCAGGATGAGTCAGGAGAATTGAGAAAGCCCAGCCAGTCCCCAGAGCCAGACCTCTCATAAGGCAGCCAAGAAAAAAGCTCTGTAAGAACCTGGAACACCCTGATAATGGAGGAGAGGATGGAGGACAGAAGCAACAGAAAGACAAACTGCCTGTCCTCAGCATTTGCAAAAGAGGAAGAGACACATTTTATCCTTGACATGTCCCTATTCCACTTTCAAAACCCCTCTCTCCTGAAAGCATCAGCAATGCCCACACTGAAGCCAGCTGGCCAAGCATTTCCTGCCACCTCCAGGTTACCCCCCAAGCCCCAACAGGTTTGCTTTTCTCAGACTTTCCCTAATAACCTACTGTCTTTCAAAGCAGTGTCTTGCTTCCTCAGCATTGCTCTGCCTTGCCATTTAATGATAACTGATCTGTGCCAATGCACCAATTCATGAGTCAGTGTGGTCCCCATCAGGGTCACATATTGGCAATTAAACAGCTGTCTCTTAGCAACAGAGTACTTTTTACTCCAAAGAGTCTATGTTGTGAGAGGATTTCCAATGAAGGGAGGGATCTCAGGCAGAGAGCTCCTTGAAGACCCCACATTCAATTCTTTGTATAGCAATACCTCCCTTTTTGTGTAAGCATAAGTCAGCCCTACAGATATTTATCTGGCCAAAAGCCTAAAATCAAATTAAGGTCCAGTGCACCAAGATGCCTTCTTATGTGGGTCCCAAGATACAAGAACTTCATCTGAACTACTTCCAACATTTTGCAAACTGCTAATTTGTGATATCACCACCTGGGGTTGAGGAAGTAAATACAGGAATTAAAGAGATTGACCATATTATCAAACTGTGAGGAAGAAGTTTTTAAAAGCAACCCCCCCAAAAAACACAAAAATTGCCTGCTAAAAAGTTTTCAAAACCTTACACTGCTCCAAAGGTGCTAAATAAAAGAGTATATAATCAGGAAGGCTTGCCCATGGCATCAGCTGTATACGTAGCACCTGGGCATGACTTGGGAGACAGGGATTTGCTGGAAGGAAGAAGATAATGATCAGCAATAGAAGCTTTTTCTAAGATGACTGAAGATGAGAGAAACAGCTGGCATTTAGGTTACGCGCAGCTTGTTAGAGGCTGTAGACTATTGAGGAAACCGTTTGACTTGTGATGGGTCTGATTTCCTAACATAATGTGCTGAGTCACAACTGAGTTTTCAGAAGAAAAGTATATAGTCTGCAGTGCTGAGTTCCAGAATGTCTAAGAAAGCATCTATGATGCTAACTCCAAATGGACCTTACCATCATTTTAAGGAGACTTCTCTGAACAAAGAACGCTGTGACCTCAGCTTTCTTGTGCAAGTGCAGGCCTGGCAAATGACTAAGCTTGTCTTTGGTTTCTTCCTCCTTCCAATTCTATAGCTCAGTCTCCCCACACTCCTAACATTATATGCATTTCTCTGGCAGCTTAAGACTCCCTGTGGCTCTATTCTGTCAAAGTGTCTCATGATACCTCCAAAATCTTTAGTCCTTTGTCTCCTTGCTTCTTCCCATCATAAGTTTCTGTCCTGAATCCTTCCTGAATGCTCTCTTGCCTACTTCCCAAAAGAAACAGCTGGGGACTTATTAGCTACTATGTGTAAATTTGTCTTGGCTAAATCCTCACCTCTTCAAATTAGAGCAACCTGGTTGACAAAGAATGGATTTCTAACAATACCACTTTATGCTTGTATTAGCTTGGGAAAATGGTACTTGGGGACAGGAGGACCATTGATACAGTGCTCATCACATGGTGGAAATCGCTGCCTACTTATCCCTAAACATAGGATAGAAGGTACTATGACTGGTTTAGGGGATGGAAGCAATCCGATTACAAGAGATGTTACTATCATGGCTTACAATCCATTCATAGAGATGTATCTGTTTCTAAAAAAATAAAAATAAAAAGCTAGGTATTTTGCCTGTGATTTTTGCTTTGTCTTTTGCACTTGTGCCTTTACTGAGTCTGTGCAAGGCAAAATGAAGTTGCTAAATTGATGCTGTATTTTTCCTGGGCCATCTAAAATTTTGCTTTCCTTAAAATGAACCCACCTATAACCTCCATCCTTCACCCCTTTTCAGGGCTCAAGAAGTAGAATTAACTTTACCCAGGTAATACACTACTGAAAAAAAGGTGTTTATAGGAATAGCAATACCATAGACATACCTCATTGATTAATCTGTAATGTAATGACTCCCAAGCAATCTGATCCATTCATTCAAAAAAAAGCACAAGGTTGATTTTGACTAAATTGAATAGTAAAGCACACATGTTGTCAAAATATTAAATACTCCTCTTCCAGTTGATAAATAGCCACTAACCCTTGATCTGGCTGCTTCAGATGCTACTCAAAGATTCCTCAGACCTCCATAAGATTCAATAACTAATAGGGTAATGCCTGGCACAGGAAAAGGCCTACAGGTTCTTGTTCCAAGGCTACCCCTGGAACTTATTCTGATTAGATTCCTGTGCCTTCTCATGTGAATATCATCCACAATATCAAGCCAAGCAAGTACCAGGTACAGGTTGTGTCCACAAATATGAACCATAATCGCTTTGCGAAATTTTAGATGGCCCAGGAAAAATACAGTAGTGACACTGAGGTTTGTCTCAATTCACTTGGCCCCATGCATTCTCATGAAGCAGAACATCTATGACCTTCAAAAGGTGGACGACTTGAGCCCTGTTTCCAAAATAGCACTTGGCAAGCAGCCTAGACTCAGATGGGGACAGCAGACACAGGCTGTGGGCATAATGGGCCAGCCCCCTGTCATATCACCTCAGGGGATCCTCAGCCCCATGGGACTCACTAGAAAATCCTTTACATTTGAAAAGCAGAAATTATCTAGTCCACCTGAACGCCCAGGGAGCAGGTCTGTATTCTTAGCCTCTTGCTTAGTGCTGAGTTTAGAACAAAAACCTCTGTTCAAGGTCATATGATGAATCAGCTACTGAGTTGGGAGTGAAAAAAAGTGGGGGGAACAAACAACCCACAGCAAGGTTAGCTTGAGCTGCCTCAACCTATAAGAAAATCCTGGTCAAACCATTCATATTCTTCATATATTGTTTCAGTCAGCTTTTTTGCTGCTGGGACAAAAAGACCTGACAAGAACAATGAAAGGAGGAAATGTTCATTTTGAAGTCCATGGTTTCAGACGTGTTAATCCATAGACAGTAAATGCCATGCTTTGGGGCCCAAGGTGAGGCAAAACATCAAGGTGGAAGAGTGTGGTGGTGGAAAGTGATTCAGAGCATGGTACTAGGGCAGAGAGAGCTCCACTCAACAAGGACAAAATACATACCCCAAAGGCAAGCCCCAAGAGACTCACCTCCTCAGCCATACCCTACCTGCCTACAGTTACCATCCAGTGAATCCCAACAGGGAATTGATTCACGGATTGAGTTAAGGCTCTCATAACCAAATCATTTTACCTCTAAATCTTCTTGCATTGTCTCACAAATGAGCTTTTGGAGGACACCTGGAATCCAAACCATAACTTATAGAAATAGCTTGAAGAATTGCTTTGGAAGATAGGAAAGGTAGCAGAATACAACAGTTACTAATAGGGCATTATGTAAAAATGGATGTGTAACCGATGTGATTCTGCAATCTGTATTTGGAGTAAAAATGGGAGTTCATAATCCACTTGAATCTAATATATGAAATATGATATGTCAAGAGCTTTGTAATGTTTTGAACAACCAATAAAAAAAATTGCTTTAGAAGTGTGTTAATGAATGTAGGTAGGGAAGAATACTGATTGTGGAAGATCTCTATTTAATCAACAGACCCAAACTGGTGGTAATCTTGTGGTACAGGTGAATATGCACTAAGATTCTGCTTGCTGTCCTTATTTGTATCTCAAGAAAGAAATCATTCATTCTGTCTCAAATATAAGCTCATTTTTTTTTCCCAATGCACGTTGGCTACTGTCAACCTTGCACTAATGTAAATGGATTGTCTTTGTTACAAAGGGAAGAAGAAAGAGCCCTATATCTGAATCTGGAAGGTCTGAGTTCTGCTGTTAATTCTAATAACTGTTTTGGTAACATTAAGGGAGGCACATTCTTTTATTTGATTTTCCTCATTTACAAAATAGGGATGACACTGCTACCTACCTCATGGGTTGGCATAGGGAGAAAATACTATTATATATATGAAAACTATTTGAACACTCCAGTACCTTCCAAATGTGTAAGGAAGTATGTCTGTCTTCAGAAATGTTCAAGGAGTACTTGACAGAATTTATCTAGCACCTCTTATGTTTCCAGCACTTTCATACCCATCAGTTTCATTAATCCTACAGGAATCCTATGAAGGAGATACTAGTTGTCACATGTAAAATGATGAGGGACAAAAATGACAAAATATAACACTATGCTCAAATTCTAATTTTGTTGTAGGAATAAGTAGATTTGTTCCAAAAGAAAACAAGCTTGCAGACACAAAATAGAATTTAAAGTAGAAATGACAATGCACAACAGTTAAACATCAACTTGTACCTATTAGATAAAATGGAAAGCAAACATGTGATTCTTTCCATAATTTATATCATACAAGCATAATAGAAAACATTTAGGGTAAGGATTATCACCCCAGAAGGAATACATAGGTGCTTAAAATGTAACCAATAAATCCAAACAATTTCCTATGCTAAATGACACAGTACAGAAAGGCAGACATACACATTTACATTGGGTTTAAAGTTGCAGCACTGTGGGGCTTCCCAGGGGACATAAATACTGCCTGGAGAGAGGGTACTGGGTAGAAATCCAAGCGGAGATACAAGGGGGAACAAACACAGGAGGGCTGATTCATATAAATGCAAAAATACGGGAAATGTGTCTGAGAAAATCCAGAGTACTGCAGACATGTAGTTTCTTTCTGGGCCAGTGACAGACTACTGCTGTAGCTAAACCCTATTCCTTTCAGCCTTCACCAAAGGAGGGGTGAGACCCCTGAGAAGAGGAGTCAAAGAAAGGGTAATTTCAACATTTTATTTTTTCAGACATCTCATACAAAGATAATGGGGCCCAGACATTTGTTTCCCCAGGCATTCAGCTGATAATGGGGGCACTTGGGATTCAAATCAAAGTATGTGACCTTATCATACCCATGTCTTTTGCAAGAAAATGCACCACTTCCCCAAACCACATTCCCTCTCTCAGAAATGGTGTCCAACCCTTGGGTGACAGTGAGACTGCCCTTTGCCCTTTCTTCCCTAAGTGACCCTCCCTATGACCACCCAACTTGTTATACTTGACTAACTTCTGCAAACTTCCTTGCAAGTACTAAACTTCTGTTTCATTGTTTAATAAGGGAAGACTATGTGATCAAGAAACAGCTGTTGTCTATTAATAAACCAACTGAACTTCCCATGGAATCAAACTCAGCCATGGCCTTATCTTGTCTCCTTCTCCTCAACTCCGTGGCACAGAGATCATTGAAGACCAAGACCCTTCTAAAATGTCCCATATCATCTAATACTTATATTACTTAACATATAGCAGACATACAAAATATATGATGAATGAATGAAGACCATTCTCTAACCATGTGCAATGATAAATGTATGTCTTCAATGTCCTAATGTTTTTAGAATCATTGGAATATTTTATCAGAGATTATATTTCCAAAAAGATAAGAAATTGAGATGTATCTAATGATAGCTCCTGAGAGACTCTTCACTTTCTCAGTTTCCACAGTAATAACACTTGTTCTAGTCTCAAATCTAATACCATCAACCAGAGGAACTAGAAGAAGACATCTTCCCTTTTGAAGCCTTAGTTTTCCTCCTTTTAAACCTAACAGTGTAGAGCTATATCGTAGTTCTTATCACTGACTTAACATGAGAATCATCTGGGGAGCTTTTAAAAATGTTGATGTTAGATCCTCTCCCCAGGGTTTCTAATTTAACTGGTGTATGGTAAGGTCTGAGCATCAGTGTTCTCTTTAACTCCCCAGTGAGTTTGATATGTTGCCAGGGTTGAGAACTACTGGGCTAGATGAGGTCACTTCTTACTCTGAAAATCAATATGCTGACTATAGCTTGATCTCTCACCATACTGGAGCTGCTCTGCCTGTTCTCCACTTTCCTCTCTAATACCACATGCTACAAGTTCTTCATTGAGTTGCTCCATAGCCTAACATCTTGTTTCACCCCATTTACCTATTGACTTAAAACTTCATTTACTCTTGGGGCTCCTAAGCAGTGCTATTTAGATCTACTTTTTAATGCTATGTGAGTCATTTTGTCACCAGAGAAGCTCCCCTGATACCAGGATGTATCCCCAAAGCACTAGCTGGCCTGCCCTGCTTCTAGGCTGGGAAAGCTCAACAAGCTAATATGAGCAGACTGGAGGGCTCTTGCTGATCTGTAAGGAATCTGTAAGCAAAATGCACAACTTTCCGTTTCATTGGACTCTCATGGCACTGAGCCTGCCCATTCCATTCAGCCCTTTGTCAAGAATGTCCTTGATACTTAAGGAATTGATTTGTTCTCCCTTTGCTTTAAATAATAAGCCAACAGTTACACAGGAATTTTATAAGCTATTGATTTAACATACAAACTGCATTATGGCCCTTGAATGCTACAGCAAGAACCAATGCCTCATCAGCTGGGAAGACCAATATTGTGACATCTTAGCATTTTCTTAACCTGTCAAAATATCCCCGAGCTCTAGGTTTGCTGAAGAACAGACATGTCAAAGATTTAGAAATGTCAGATTAAAATATTCTGGGCTATTTTCAAAAAGACATGGTCCTTTTTAACCACTAGCATTCTATCAACAATGCTTTTTCAGAACATAGGGCTGCTAAAGGAAGGCTCTCTTTCAAAAGAATATTGTGAATGCCTTGCAGGGAACAGAATGTCTCTCAAGGTCATAAGATGGATTTATTCTAGAAGCACTCACCACAAACATTTGCCTGCTCTATGTGCAGATGAGAAGAGCTGAAAGTGTGGCAGGACAAGAGTGGCAGAGAGCCCGGAACAGGAATCTGAATGAAAAATTCCCACAGTACCAAGATCCTAAAGTACAGATTTGTAAACTTAAAATCTGGTGTGGCCTTTTAGTTATATATAGTTTCATTACCCTTCAATGAGAGGAAAGTATAGAGGTATTTTATTGTAGACCCTTGGTCAAATTGTCAACAGTATGAGAGATCATTCTTCCCTTCATTGCCAAATACCTTTGAAGAGTAGTCATCAATTCATTTTGTCCATTCATTCTTTAAACCTGCCTCTCATATTTATCACTCTGCTGAAATTGCTCATGTTAATATACCAATGATCTCCTGATAGCTAAGTCCTGTGGCCACTCTCCATTCTGATTCTTATTGACACCTCTGTAACTATTGGACACAGTTGACCATCCTTTCCTCCTTTGCTTTTGGTGATGTGATCTCTCTCCAGATTCTATTCTTTTCTTTTTAATTTTCAGTAGGTTATCTAAACTAGTATTCCTTTATCTATCTTTTAAATGATGGACATTTTTCTTGGATCTTTTCTCACTTTTACAAATGTACCTTTGCTATAACTTATGGAACTCTCAAATAATCTCTCTCTTAATCATTCTTCAAAACTTTAAGCCCATATTGTCAACTACCTTTTGAACATCTGCACCAGGAAGTCCAACAGACTCCTATCCCCATTGCCAGTCAGCTTCCTCTCTCTTGTATTATTTCAATTGCTACAATAACTTTCTAACTGGTCTCCCAACCTATAGTCTCCTTCTCATTTCTAGTCTACCTTCCTCAATTTTTTCAGAGTTTTCTCTTGAAAGCATATATCTGATATTGCCACTCGGTTTTACATCTTTTAGTGAGTCTTCCTTCTTTTCGTGAATCTTCCTTCTATTTATAGAATAAATCTACTCTTTATCCCATGTCATTGAAGATCTCTAACAAGCTGGCCCTATTTTATCTTTCTAGTTTAATTTCTGGTATCTCCTCTGTTATTCTTACCACTCCTCAACACCTCATTTCTATGTTATCTGGAGCTGTACCACTCCTCATGTATCAGTACTTTGTTTCATGCTACTTCATTTGGCTGGAAGAATCTTCCCTCCTTCCCCTATCTATATCCTATTTTTAAAAATATCATCTTGTCCAATTAAAATGTCACTCCCTATATAAAATCTCCAGAAAGAATTAATTGTGGTCTTCTCTGAACTCTTGAGCTTTCTACAGACCATTATTTTAGCACCCAAATACATTGTTTTATAATTTGCTGGGTAAGTGCTCTTTATTTAAGGGCTGGAATTCTGCTTCAGGCTTCATATTTAATATCTCAGACCCTGGCCTCACATGGACCTGGGATTGATTATCAGCTTTCATTACTTACTAGATATGCAATCTTGGGCAAGTTAACTAATGTCTCCAAGTCTCAGCATTCTCGTATGTAAAACTGAGGTAACAACGGTGTTACAGAAAGGATAAATGAGATAATGCATATGAAACACTTATAGTGTCTGATGCATAATAAACACTCAACAAAAGTTAGCTATGTTTGTTTTTTTCTGTGTGTGGCATATGGTCTTGCACAGATTTGCACTCACTCAATAAATGGTTACTGAATAAATTAACCATAGCATGGAAGCTCTAAGAACACTTGCTAAATGGACAATTTCTTCCTTTATTGGATCTTGAGATTCCTTTCAGAGGCACAAAAAATGGGTTATGTAATGAATTTTACTCTTTGTAGTCAAATCATTGTAGTAGCAATCGGGGTAACCAAAAGTTTTATGAATAGACTTTTTCACTTGAACCTGAATTTATTATGTCTTTATTCCCAACAAATTCATGTTTTGAAAAGCACAACTCAATATTTTTTTGCCAGATAAACCCAAAGATTCCTTTTCTACTTTAACATTTGTCAAATAGGTTGATTCGATTAATGTGATAATAATTTAATACAGCAAACAGTAACTTTAAAAATGTAATGGTAATTGAACGCAGCATGCTTAAAAATACCATTCTCTGAGTCAGGTTCAACAACATGCCTTGAAATTGGGACCCTAGAGATTTGATTCATTCCAAACTCCATTCCCATTAAATATTTAAATTAATGGCATTTCTAGTATTTTCCCCCTTTTACCTATAATCCACCTTAATCTCTTGACTTCCATTTTAGTCATGAATTCCTGAAAGATTATGTTTCGTACTCATAAGTACGAAATAGTAATCTGTTTAATATCCCTTGATAAGGAATATCCTTTTGAAAAAGCCAAATTCTGGCATACTTAATTAGAATCCCTGTTCTTTGAGAAAAGGTAAACACTCATTTTTCCCTTTACTTATTCCTAGAAAAGACCCAGAAGAAGACACATGTGTGAGTATGGAAACTAGACATTTGAAGTTATTATCACCTTCATAAAAATTAAGACAACACCAGTTCCAAAAGTTTAGAAAATAAATATGGGGGCTCATCCAAATAAAATTAAAATCAGTTTTGCATGTTTTCCCATTCTTGTTTCATTTGTCTACATTTTTTAAAAGTTTCCCTTCCAATAATTCTCTGGAACACAGGAAGATTTTAAGAACTACAGAAAAGCTAGAGTTCTAATTGTATGACTGCCTAGAATGGTTTCAGTTTTTCAGAGAAAGATACTCTGAGAATATAGATGCTATGTCCCAAATCTCTGGTGAATTTTATCTTTGTGCACACACGCTACCCATTTCAAAACAAGGTGTTGGGGATCTGCTAATGAGCTGATCTTTGTTGTCTATTTGATAATCAATCATACCCATTACTAACTTGAACAAAGGCTGGGACCAGTACCTTTTACTTCAATTTAGATTCTGAAAGACAAATGGGATGAAGAGAGATGGGGATTCTCCACTGATAATAACTTTAATCTTCATAATATTAAAAATAAGAATTAAAAAAGCAGAGAACATTGAAAAAATTCCACTGAGATCCCCAAAGAACAATACAGTATGCAAATTGTCATTCTTGTATGCCATTTACTATGAGAACAGAAAGGAGTTGAAGGATGCGTTAAATCATATGAATACACTTTTGAACTCTAACTCCCTGTCCTTCCCCCACCCTCACCCTGACACACTTAGGATAATATTTATTTTCAATTACATTTTATATGATTGCAAAAACCTGCTGTTGGCATTAATTTTTGCTTAGATTTAGGGCCTTCTTACCTTTGTTTCTCAAATTAGTCTGTCTTTATTATCTTTTGCATGTCCTGAAACCTACAAATTCCTCCTCCTTAGGTCCCTTTTTTCACTTATTTGTCTAGACTAAACGATTTAATGTCATAGATTTCATAATATGTTATGTTGTTATTGAATCATTTTTGTTTAAGGCTTGTCCCCTCAACTAGAACATGAGTTATTTGACAGGTAATACATATTACTTCTTTTCTATTTGTTGTGGTCCTTGTCATGTAGACTGAGCTACTCAGGCAAGGACTATACCTTCTTCACCTTTGTCTCTTCAGAACTTATTGCAATACCTGTCAATGGAGATATTCAATAAAGTAAACATTGAATGAATGGATGAATGGACAGATGAATAAAAAGACAGTATCCAAGAAACATTTTCTAGCTTATTAGTGGATTTCAAAGGACTCATTACCAAGAAAGGTAGCCAAGAAGTGTGAATAAGTCAGTCAACACTTACTGAGAACCTACTATCTGCCAGACCCAGATATTCTGGAGATGAGGGAAGACAAGGTGATGTAGGCCTAGAATTTAAAATCAACTGTATATAAGTCACAGAGTGAAACACAATTGCCCAATTACTTGACTTTTAGTCACTGTTTGTGTAGGTACTTTTCTCTATTGCCTGGAGTAAACCAGTTTGGGAGGCATAATATTGCCATATTTTGTATGGTTCTCTTATCATAGGTGGAGTCAAATGGTTTAAGTATTGGGAAGTGTAGTCACTTCTGTGGTGTCTTCCTTGCTTTATCACCATCCCTTTTGGTCAATAGGAACAAGAGTAGATATTCTGAGTTTTGGTGAAGACATTGAAGACAACTGGCTAAAGATTGATAAGTAAAGGTCTTGGGCATGAGGAAGGAGTTGCATTCAAGGCTCTTTGTACTTTCCCTTTTAAGCCTTTGTTTCCATTTTAGAATAGAGACTAGAGCCTTCCAGATTCTCCTGCTGTCCCTCTGGCACCTCTTAGGAAAAAAATTGCTTCAATAACAATAACAGAACAGCAAAAAAGGAATAATGGAAATTATCATAATAGCATGGGCTTGTTGCCCCAATGTCGTCAGCCTCTCAGCAACCAACCCTGTGGAGCTGCCCTATGCTTGTCAATGAGGGGATAAAAAGGATATGGAAGAGACATTTTATGGGGCTATTTCAGCTGCTCATTTTAAATACACTCTCCATCAAATATAGTGAGCTGGGACTTGGAGATCACAGACAGCTGGGCTGCTTGAAAAGGGAAAAGACATTATGGTAAATTGTATTATTGTATATTTACTGAGTTCCAGGGTGTCTAGGAGGGCCTTAAAGGTCCAAGAGAGCATTTCCAAGTAGCAATTTGAAACACTGCCATGCTGGGGGTAAGCCCAAGGCCAGCTAATGGGTCCAGTGGCATGAAACCATGACTTTGGTGGTTGGGAATTTGGTTAGGGGTTAGAATGGACTTTGTTAAAGAGTAGAAGCACTTGGAAGGGGAGGCAAAAATGAATGTTTATATGGAAAGATTTAATAACACCATTGAGTTCACTGCCTGGCCTCAGTGATGCCTTCTAATACCAAGGATCCATTCAAAAGCAGATGTCTGAATATGAGGTTTAATGACAATGCCTCACCATGTCCAATATCATTCACTCCTATACCTCACCCCTCAGCACTTAGGAAAGCAAATATAAAATATATCTAGTCCAAAGGTCCAACTCAAGCAATTGTCCTAACAAGGCTGGGTAAAGTGAGTGGCTCCTTTGGATTGCTAGAGACCTAGGAAAATTAGAATATTGTTGATGGAGAAAAGTTAGGGTTGCCAGATTAGGAGGATAGTTCAACACAGAGGTCAGTAAAGCAGTTGGTTTAATTATATAACACATGTTTACAAAATGGGGCACATGCTTTATTGAGCCTGATGGCCACAGGCAACATACATACTTAATTCAAAAAGAGAAATATCTCACTGGTGTGAAATGCTAGAAACTGTGTTCAACCCACCAGGACCCTGCCTGTCTCCATGCTAGGTAGTTAAAATTTGCAGTGGGGAAATCTGAGAGCTGAAAAACTCCTTAGAGATTAGAGACTGACCCATTTTCTTGGCAGATGGAGAAATGGAGGCCTAAGGTAGACCTGAGGTTACACTGCCAAGATGACAATCCAGGTCCTCTGACTCTCCATGTGTATTTCATTTCCCCTATACCATGTATACTATTTATACTACACTCATCGTGATGACCCTGAAGCTGTAAAATACTCTGAGATATCTAATTATTAGAGAATACCATAGTTTGTTCCTTCCATTGCCAGTATGCCATGAATTTCATTGTATTTACTTCTTTGAACTTTTATATTTATAAGGAATGTCCATTAAATGAAACTTTAAATCAATCTTAATAGCCTATCCCCTAACCTAGCCACATAGCATATTGTGTTAGGAAATGCAATATACTCATTCCTTCAGCTTCCATCTCCTGGTTTACTTAGAGGATTCATGTCTGCCCAAGAACTAGAGAAAGGAAACTGAGGAAGAGTAAAGGACAGAGGCCAACTTTCAAAACAAGGTACTTATCTGGGATTATATTTTCTCTTTCTGTTTCCTCCAAAGCATCTATACAACATGGGATACACAGTCATCTCCTTAAGTGTTCAATGGTTGATCACAGAGGTTTTCAGTCTGTGATGTGTTACCACAGATGGAAAAGAGGACCATTGGCTGAGTAAGATGAGTCATAGTAGCTTAGCAGAAAGATCTTATAATTTGTACTTAAGTGGACCTGAGTTGAGATGACATACATAAGGGCCTATCATGGTGTTTGGCAAATAATGAGTACTCATGAAATGATTTCATTATTTCTCATATTTCTCCTGTTGTCTCAGTGACATTCATACTTATGATTATTATGAAGCAAATATGTTCCCCAGGGACTAAAGTTGCCCAAGGGAGCTGGATCACTAATCAGGTACTGAGAGGGGAGTAGGAATGCTAAAACACAGGGGTGTTTGCTAAATGTATGAATTGGAAGGGAGACAAAAGAATTTCTAGTTCCTATACTTAAGGACCATTTTGCAGAATTTTTACTGGAGGAGCACACTCTCTCTTGCCATGGTAGAGTAGTCCCAGATGTTTTTCAGTAGTCCACTGGACTTTTGTTGACACCTGAAAATGGGCAAGGCCAAGGTCCTCATGAATACTAGCTACTTGAGGGAAGCTTATTGTGATGCTCCCTAATCTCCTGAAGAGCACCTGCAGTTTTCCTAATTCAACCCTAAGGTCCTAATCAAAACTAAGCCATCTTGTGTCCATGATTCCAGGACCCTGTCCTTTAATACAAAACTAATTTATTCTGAGGTAGTAATAATCACTAATATCTCATTAATTCCAGGGAATCTGGATATAATATTTTCATTTTAATGAACACTCTGTGCCAACCTAAAGCAGTTTGGTAGAAATTTCTGGAACTTGAGTAGGTTGTCATGGGATCTATTCATGGCCATATAGGAGCATTTTGGTATTCCTCAAACTGTACCATGTGGGCAGCTCCGTTTCAAATCATTCTAGCAAGTTAACTGAGTATAAATTATAAAAATAACAAAAATATGAGAAAATTGCCTACTCAACCTATGTGTAGGGCCTCCCAGCTGTCACTTTATTTAATTGTGTAGACATTTTGAACACCTACTCTGAACCTGACACTGTGCTGGCTGCTGTGGATACAAAGATGGTTATGACACATCCTCAAGATCCTAGTTCTATGGTCCAGCTGGGGCCCAAACAAAACTTAGAGCTGCTTATTTAATTGGCAAAAGAAGTAAAACAGCAGGAAAAAAAGCTGGCAGCTGTTTACTTATAACCACTTACCATCATAAACTGCCCTCCCTTCTTTTTGTTTCAAACACAAAAAGGATGAAGATCTTCATTTAAAAGCACCAAATCTTAGAGGTAAATTTGTGTACAACCAGAGATATAAAAAATTGTGCTGTATATGTATAATATGAATTGTAATGCACTCTGCTTTCATATATATCAAATTAGAATAAAAAAATCATTAAAAAGGGGGAAAAAGCTAAACAAAGAACAAGTGATCAGAGAAGTGAATTCTGCAAAGGGCAAATTGCTAGTCTTTTCCAAAACAAATCAACATTGTCCACCAGGTAATAGCCTTTGAAGAGGAATTCACTAATTAAACCTGCCTTTTTTTTTAATCATGACAATTCAAAATATTAGCACACTGGAGATCTCAGGAAAAAGGTGGCAGCAAATTCCATTTAGTTTAATCGAAATATTTTCTCCCATGATAAAGAACCATAAACCTGATTTTAAAGGAAATGTAAAATATTCAAGCCAGAGAGAACCTTAGTAATCTAATCATTGGATCCTCATTATTTCAGGGAGGAGACAGGCTTAGAGAGGCCAAGTGATATATCTTTGGCCAAATCTCCAGAAAATAACAGAGGTAGGATCAGATTCCAGAGTTCTTAAATGCTACTTGTTAATTAATCTAGTCAGTCAGTCAACTAAATTTCTTGAGCACTTACTGTCTGCCAGGCATTGTGCTAAGTTCAGATAGTATGGAATACACAAGTAGTTCTTATATCTGTCCTTATAAACCTGGGGAAGACAAACATTAAACAAATAAAAATTAATATTTATATTTATAAATCTGATCCTCACTATAAAGGATAAGTATAGAAAGTTACAAAAGCAATGTAGCCTTGTTGAAGGAATAACATAAGCCATGGTTTAAGAAATGAAAGATTAGGGTAAATTCTCTACTTGGGTAAAAATTGTCCCATGTGGCTAGTGATAGAGGTTTGAAAAGAGAAAATATTCTAGATAGCATATAGAAATGTACTGTCAGTCCAAAGCAGATCTACCTTCCAAATGTTTCTCCTTTCAGAATCAAAACTTCCTGCCCTTTCTATAATGCAGCAAGATCTCCAGTACAGTTTATTTTTTCAGAAGCATTGGAGTATAGTGTGGAGAAAGTCATTGTAGTCATCTGGACTTTTAAAATACTTATTAAATCACTTCTCTATTTAAACAGTTATTTTTATTTACCAATGTCATATACTAAGGCAGATAATCAGCATTTCAAGCAACTATAAAGGTCATATCCTCATGCTTTTGCATGGTACCTGAAAATAAAATAAATCCATATTCAAAGCAGTCAAATTTAAATGATGCTCACTGAAAATAAGTCCACAATTCAAAGGAGAAATATAGAATAATGAAATTTTCACATATATATGCAGAAAATAACATGTTAGCAGGTAACAGCCAGATAATAACCCCTTCCAGCCCTTATTAGAAATGCCCTAACCACAACACAAACAACTAATACTATGCAGCAGGTGCCAACCTCACAAGGACAGGACAATTAGAAGGATAATTCTGAAGCTCTCAGAAGTCCTAATTTTTGCTTCATTGCCTTGGATGTACCTATAATCCAGCCCCCTGCTTTCACCTCAGGTTAAAATGAACTATTAATAAGAAAGTAGAAAGGTAGTTGCCAGAAGCCAGAGGTAGGGAAGAATGGGGAATGATTGTTTAGTGGATACCAAGTTTCATTTTTACAATATGAAGAGATACAGAGATGGATGGTGGTGATGGTTGTACAACATTATGAATGTGTTTAATACCACAAAACCGTACACTTAAAAACTGGTTAACATGGTAAATTTCATATTATATTTATTTTACCATGATAAAATTTTTAAATGAATTGTTGATATTAAGCATGATCATTTGCAAGCAATGTGATAATAATAAAAGCAACTCTGTTACAGGCACTATAATCCATATTATTATATGGATTATATCATTTAATTCTCACAACAGGATCTATCCTCACAAGAATAAAATCACTGTAATGACAAAGATTTGTGGTCATCTTGCTCAGAGAACAGTGATTGGTACAAAGTGAATGCTAAGTGAATATTTGGCAAAGTTGAAGTCCAGTCAAAGCAATCTTCATCTAGAGTCTACTTAGCCATTGGACAAAATGCCTGCAAGGTATCTGTCCTTTAGGTCCCATTCATTTAGGTCCTTATTACCCCTCATCTGGAAACCGTAGTATGCTTCTAACTATTCATCTTCACTGCCATTTCCAGGCTTCCCAAGTTTGATAACTCTTCCTGACATAACACTTTAGCCTAAGGATACCTCTTTCTGAAAGGCCTTCCAAATGTTATAGGCCCTGCTTAGTCACCATGAAGGCATTTCAGATAGTTCCAGGTTCATTTCCTAACTAGCATTTGCTATCTATATAATATTGGTCAAGTTATGTTACTTGGAAAATCACTTGCCTTCTCTGAGCCTCAATTTCTTATTTATCTCCCAGATTTCTTCCAGGTCTCATGTCTTTATACTAACCCATTAGTACCCCAGATCTCTAGCTGTTATGGTTTGGATATGTGGTTTTCCTCAAAAGTTCACATGTGAAACAATGCAAGAACATTAAGAGTTGAATGATTAGGTTATGAGATCCTTGATCAAATCAGTATATTGATCCACTTGAATGGATTAACTGGGTGGTAACTGTGGTTGGAGGAGGTAAGTCTCTGGTGGCAATGCCTTCAGGGTATATATTTTGCTCTTGCAGAGCAGAGGTTTCTTTCTGCTTCCTGACTGTCCTGTCTTGAGCTGCTTTCCTTCACCACACTCTTCTGCCATTATACTCTGCCTCACTTTGGGCACAGAGTAATGGAGTTGGCCATGGACTGAGACTTCTGAAACCATGAGTCCCCAAATAAACTTTTCCTCATCTAATTGTACTTGTCAGGTCTTTTGGTCACAGCAACAAAAAAGCTGACTAAAACACCAGCTGTCCCATTCTTACTGGTTTACTGCCCCTTGCAGAAGTCCTACAGATCAGTCTGGCACCTTGAGAATCTGCTAGACTTTCAGTTCCTAAGGAATCTGTCTGCATTTACTGAATATGTAGAATTCAATGACTCCTTACCTCTTTTGAAGAGCTATTGCTACTATTTCTGCCTTTATCCCTACCTAAGCCCTTTTATGCTTAAGATCTAGAAATGAAAGAAGGAGCAGGATGTCTTCTGCCAGGGAATTTGATGATCAGAGGTTGAAGTCATGAATATTAACTATTTGAGAAGTATTAGCTATATAAAGCTGTTATCTTGTTGATAGAACCTAGAAGGACTTCTATGAATAATTCCTACATACTTACCTTTTTTTCCCCCATGTTTTCCTTTTCTGAAAGGAAATACCACACTAAAATGAGGAAAATAAAAGTCCTTGTTTTATAGTCAAAAATATTCCACTCATTTTCTTGCTTCCTTCTATTTTCATAAGTAACACTCTAGGGTCCTAGAAAAGTAATGTTATCCTTATATATGGAAATGATATTGTTGTCTCAGGTTTGCCTGGGACTATTCCCTTCTGTGGCTCCTCCTCCTTATAAGCCTTCACACTCCCAGATGCTACTTACTACCTGGATGCCAAGAATCTGCCCAGTAGTAGAAGTCTAACTGATCCCCTTAAAAACTGGCCTATGATTTTGGCCTAAGCAGGGTAGGGAATTTCCAGCCACTTCCCTCATTATCTCTGTATCTATCACTGCATCACAAAGCAACAGAGTTGTCCCCATGACAAATACCCTCTCAATCCTTATGCCACTCCCCAAGGCTTCTACCTTGAAAGGATTCATGCTTCCTCTCCTGGAATTCAATTCACAAATGTTTCTGACTCTGGAATACTGATGGTATTATTATAAGTAGAACAGCAAAGTGATACATAGAAGCAATAACTATCCACCGAATGGACCAGTTCAGGGTGAGCTTCTTAGGGGAAATTATATTCCAGGCAGACAGCAAGCACCACCTTGGCTCTCTGAAATTGATTGGATGACAATCCAATTACAACCTGTACCTGATTTCATTTCATACATTGTGAAAACATATTGAGATCAGAAGACCCTTCATTTCAGAGGAGTGGAATATTCCCCTCAGCTCTTGGCCTGTACCTAATGGGAGTTTAGCACATAAATAAGGCAATGACATATAATAAAATAATGACTCTGTTCATTAAAAGCTAAGTTATCTACTAGCAAATGTATTATTTCATAGTAACAATATACCAGGGAATAAGGCAAGCAGGTGTAAATGGCAAAATCTCTTCTAAAGACACATAACTGGATTGTATGCTCAAATAGCAAATACACATTGAGGGCCAGGATAATTGGTCCTTTATCTTCTCCTTATAAAAACAAAGGTTTATTTGCCCTTTAAATGGTCCAATAAAATTAAATTGGCACCCTATGGTGTGTGCTGAATACAGAATCAGAAATAGGAAGCAATAAAAAAGAAAGAGCAAAAGTAGAAAAATCTAAAACTCAGAACAGTGTAGAATAACAGTGTAGAAATATAATGCAGTTCCCAATAATACTTCCTACTTGTGTAGCAGATCCCAAGACAGCCATTTCTGAAAGCCAGAGATTACCAACTGGATCCACAGTACCTCAAAAGCAGAGGCTGCTTAGCTTTGGAGCACTGCCAGAGGATAGAAGAAGGGCAGGGCAGGGCCAGAAAGGAAGTGACTCTCCACCAAGAAGAAATTCAAAAAACTTTGAAAGTAAATGCAGTACTCATAAAAAGGAATGGTTTGTGGTACTCAAAATATCTTTTAAAGTATTTTCCTGTAATCCTTCCAAAGCTGCTCACGTTAAGATCTTCAGAGAAAAGGTACAACAAAAACCTCATAATACATAAGTGTACAGCAATCCAACTTCCAGGAAAGGGAGAAAGTCAGTGCTTGCTAACTGATGAACATGAAACACAGTAAATAATAATAATAATAAAGCCATTTCCTCCTGTTTTCTAATTTTGATGTCCACACACATAAATATTTGTTTAATGAGTGACAGCACATTGATAATACGTTCCTGTATTAACTGGATAGATGAAAGAAAAGGGAAATTGTGTTATCATTCAATTACTTTTTGCATCAAATACATTCACGTACTCAGAGAAATTATTAATCATGCACATAAGAATTTTGACTTAATCTCAGAGGCTTTGTAGAAATTCATTGTGTATAGTACTCCGGTGGTCAGATAAATAAGGAAAGAGAGGGACACATAAGTCTCAAAGAATACTTCCTTTAAAATAACTTAGAGGTTCTTAGTGAAGGTGGAACTATCTAGAGGTCATATCTCTGCCTCCAACCAGGAATGCATGGTCAGCCTGAATAAATTATGTGCACGTGCATCTTGACAGGAAGTTTCTAGGGACCTCTCCTAGCTTTCCCAGGCTAAAATGACCAAATATTCTTTCATAGCTAAGGAAGCACATGTTTTGTTTTCTCTCTGTCTGTGCCCCAGGCACTCACCAAAGGACTCTGCACTTGGTGTACCTTCAAATGCCATTGCTGCCTGGCTTCCACTTATGCTCAGTACCACCCACACCTCTCTAGGTCTGAGACTACTCAGAGATAGATGAAAACCAACATGGGAGGAACACTGGCCTAAGTGGAAGCCTCAAGGATGAAAGATAGCAAAACATAGTCATAGTGTTACTGTCTACAATTCAGATTTGGGGAGTCTAAAACCAATAAGGATGAATCTTTGACCAAATTCATCAGGGATTGCATTTAAAAGGCAAAGAGGCAACTAGACACCAGTTGTGCACAGAAACAAAAATCACAAGCAATAAAATGAAATTAAATACTCATCATTGACTAATTGCTAGTATAGTTGGTGGCTTCTCCTCCCAGAGAAGGTGTCTTCTATATGATTTCTGGAGTATTAACCAAGTACAGCTGTAATTATTATTATTCCTATAATAATAGAGTTCTTCATAGTTTTATATGTTTTGTAATCATTATATCCCTTTAGGGTATATAAATATTGTTCTTGCCATTGTGTTAGAGAGGAGCTAGAGCTCAGAAAAAGGTAAAACAAAGGTCACAAGTTGAGTCAGCAGTGACTTAGGGAATAGAACTGGAAATTTTTTCTTCTCAATACCAATTTATGCCATCAGTTCTTTAAGTACTTTACAGTATGAACCAAATAACACTAAGCAAGACACAAAACTAACAAGAACACATATTTCCTGGCTCTGCAAAAGCTTCTCAGCTGTTGATAATTCACTTTCACACACATGAGGCAAGCAGACTACAGCTGGGTCCAACCATGCTATTCTCAACTGCCAAAATGGATACTTCAGGCCAAGTACTGTTGGCACTCACAAAAAGGTCTCTTAGAGGATGAAGTACATGAAGAGCTCCATGGAGGAAGGAACTTCAGCTAGGTTTTGAAAGATGGACAAGAATTGGAATGGTAGATATTTGGGGAATGGAATTTCATGATGGGCACACAGCATGAGCAAGAAGGAGTAAAATGGCATAGAAAGACAAGCTAAGATGAGAAATAAAGTTCTTATTGAGAATTGTGGGAGTTAACTTTTAGATAAATCATAAGTCCTAATGATAGAGAACCACAGGATAGAAAACAAAATGATTTTATTGAGTAAAATCCACTATGTATATCTCTGTACTTTTGTTTTCTTTTCTTTTTATTGATATTTATTTTTTTACTTTTAGGTAGACACAATATCTTTATTTTTACTTTTATGTGGTGCTGAGGATCAAACCCTCCAGAGCCTCATGCATGCTAGGTGAGCACTCCACCACTGAGCCACAACCCCAGCCCCTACTTTGTGTTTTCTTAATGTGAATTCTAAGCTGAAAGTTCTAGACTGTGTCTGAGAGGCAATATGGTGCATAGGGCCTAGTCACTGGCTCCCAGTACCTAAAATGAGGCACACTGTGCTCACTTGCCTTATTCACGCATCCTTAGCTAACCTCTGGGGGCTTGAGTGTTTTTATGACTGAGCATACAGCTTCTCTCAGGCGATCCCATTGTTATCTGAAATCATAAAGCCTTTAATTTTGTGTGGCAATGCATAAGAAAATCACCAAGGCCTAATTCCTCTTCCTCTTGGAGCAAATGGACAACTCCAATGTGGTCAGATGTATTCATTGGTAGCACATTAAAATTACAAGTTCATACATGACTGAATAGTGAATTGCTAGAGGGAGTACCTCATTCTGTCTGCAGATGAAACTACATTCTACAAGTTACATGCATTTACTTAATGCTAGCTATTTCTAGCTATTTTTAGTCAGATTCTTCCCCATGGAGCAAGTTAGGCACTTTAGGAGATACAGTCTTACTTTCAAGCCACTGAAGGAGCATCTGCAGGATTCATGGAAGAGGACTCGGCTGTTCTGTGTTGTTGCAAGAGGTTAAAGTAGGAATCTATTTGAATGATGATCTGCACCAGTGGTTTCTCTTGTTACCTCACAAATGGATTAAGTTCCAAAAGAAGATGTGCAATCTGGCTGACATACAGGTGGCCTGAGAACCAGAGCTGCTTGTTAAAACACATAGGACCCAGGCTAGAAGTGAAGGATTGTACAACACTGAACCTAACCCCATTGCATGCTAATATCTCTGTGGGAAGAAGCACTCACTTTCTCAACTCAAAAATTCAGTAATACATGTTCCCTAATCACTCCTGTCTGAGTCAGTGGGAACAAAAACTCCTCCAGCTCCCATCCCCAGGTGGCAATTCAGTGTGACACCAGCTGGGTGGGGGGATGTGTTCAGATGGAGCTCAGAGGATCTAGGGAGGAGAGATGGATTTGGAGAAAAGAAAAAAGAATAAGATAGGATTTCTGCAAGAGGAAATAAACAGTGAGGATGCAAATGTTGTAGACTAAACCATTGCTCAGTTTGGGACAGGACAGGGAGTTATAGTGGTTTAAGGTGGTAAAGAAATGCATTTGATAACACATGCATAAATTTGATAACCAAAACATCAGTTTGTGAAATAATACTTGCCCTGCCACATGGATGCACTTTGACATTTTTTGTTCTACTTCATTTATTTTTTTTATTTTTTAAATTCTGGGTCATGACTCAGTACAATGATTTCATAAGCCACAAATTGGTTGTACCCAGCAACTTGCAAAACATTACTGTAGAGAAGGGCATAGAAGTTTACTTTTCTTTCATCCTTTCCTTTCTCCCTTATTGATCATAGACTCTGGTCTGGAACAAATCATAAGAGAGTTTGATAAAAAGAGACTGAGATTAGAAGGTGGGTTCCTAGCACTATAGAGAAAAAGAAGTGCAAAGGAAAGGTGAGGTCATACTGTCACTATGAGGTCCCCAAAATGAGTTCATATGAAAGGGAACTTAAGCATAGAACTGTATATATTCAGTATCTGATACAGTAATTGGTATTCTTCAATAAACATTTAATTTTAAGAGTCTGCTGAATTGACACACATAAGTTATAGACTTCCTGAACATACATATCTGATCAAAACACAAGATCAGGTCTTACCCTTGGCAAATAGCATGTTAACAGGGTCTGTTGTTTCCAATTTTACTCCTTCCCTTTGCTTTCAGATGACAAAAGCCCACTAAATTGAGGTGTCCCCAACTCCCACAACTGGAGAAGCATTCTCCTAGTGAACAACAGAAAGTCACATAGAAAAATGAAATTGAGAGTCTTCCTGACTCTCAATAAGAACCTGAAGAATTTACCTGATCAAGGTCCTATTCCTTCAGTACCTGGTTCTCAGTCAGAATTAATCTGACAAACCAATCCATACTGAAGTAGTCATAAGTGATACCTGTTACCAATTATACATTCTCCTTTTGGGCCACATTTGCAGCTTAACAGGGAAATTAACCATCCTAGCCAATAAAGGCAGATGTTTCAAACCTTACAGTAATCAGTGGCTCTCTTTCAAAGGGCAGGAAGTCTTTCTAGGGGCCCTCATATTACACAAGGCTACTAACTGCTTACACATTGACAGTTGCCATTAATCATATAAAAATGCCCTCCCCATACCAAAAAATATGAAAGTCACTGACACAGTGCCTAGAACAGAGTGAGTACTGAATAAATGCAGGTTGAATTAGAATCTAAAACATTTAGGTGAGTATTGGCAGGACACAACTTTAATATGAACTACTAGTCTAGCACTGTCTGTCATGATGCAAACGTTTTAGGTTGTACTGTCCAATATAGTAGCCACTAGCCACATATGGCTATGGAACGCTTGAAATGTAGCTAGTGCGACTAAGAAAAGGAACCTTTAAGACTCATTTAACTTTAAATGGACACATGTGGCTTGTGGCTACCACATTGGACACAACATTTAGACAGTCACTAGACATAGAAAAACACATTTTGAACAAGTTCCTTTCTCTATTTGATGCCCTTTTAAAATGCTGAGTCTTTTTCTAAGTTACTTCCAAGACCTGAAATGCCAAGGAATGACCTTCTATAGTGAAAAGAAGTTTGGGGGGGATTTGTGAAAGCCAGTTTCAAAGGGCTTTGTTATCAGATCCAAGCTAGAGTACCTGTTCCCAATCAAAGCAGCTTTCAAATACAGAGCAAAAGGACCCTGCAACATCTTGTGTGGGGCCACTGAGGTTTGCCTAAATGGAAGCCCTATGGTGACAGACAAACACTTCTACCTAGTATGGTGGCACACACAAATAGTCCCAGCTAACTGGGAGGCTGGATGGGAGGATAGCTTGAGTCCACGACTTCAAGGCCAGTCAAAGCAAAATTATGAGATTCCACCTTACAAGAACAATGAAAGAAGCAATTTAAACAGAACAGGAAATAAAAGCATGTGTTCCTGACTAATGATGGACCTAAACATTTCAATATTTTCATTTTTATGTGTTTAAGTGATGACGTATTTCAAAGCCCACAGAAAATAATACAAAAGGCAACCATTGTGTTCATCACCTTTTCATGCTGTGACAAGATACCTGAGGAAAAAAAAACTTTAGGAAAGATTTATTTTGTCTCATAGTTTCAGAGATTTAAGTCTATGATCAGTTGGCTCCATTGCTTCTGACCTGAGGTGAAGTGGAACATCATGTCAGAAGGGCATGACAGAAGAAAGCCACTTACTTTATAGCAGCTGAGAAGCAGAGAGAGAGAGGGAAAGATAGGGGGTGGGGGGATATACAGTCTTACTTTCAAGCCACTGAAGGAACATCTGCAAGATCCATGGAAGAGGATTCAGCTGTGGAAACCAAAAAGGAGTGGAAACCAAACAGAAGTTATGGAGAATTATGGAGATCAAGCCAATAGAATTAGTGCTCTGGAAACAGGAAAGAATTTCAAGGGAGGAGTCTTAAAGGTTCTTTTTCTTAGTCAAACTAGCTACATTTCAAGTGTTCCATAGTCACATGTGGCTAGTGGCTACTCTATTTGACAGCAACTTAAAACATTTGCATCATGACAGTGCTAGACTAGTAGGTCATATTAAAGTTGTCTCCTGCCTCTACTCACCTAAATGTTTTAGATTCTAATTCAACCTGCATTTATTCAGTACTTACTCTGTTCCTTTGAGGCAGGGCGCAGGTTCTGAACAATACATAGTCCCCAGGGGCATACCCCAAAAGACCCTTTCCCTTCAACTAGGTCCCACTTCCTACAGTGTCCACCATTTTCTAATAGGACATTCAATAGTGAACCCATTGATGGATTAATCTATTGGTGAGATCAGAGCCCTCATAATCCAATCACTTCCAGAAAGCCCCACCTCCAAACACCAAGCTTTTAACACATGAGCCTTTTAGGGAATATTCCAGGTCCAAATTCTAGCAACCATTAATTAGCTTTTAAGAATATATATATGTTAAGGTCTGTAAACAAGTCAGGATGGCACCTGGCATTTTGCCAGAGAAATGTTAGAGTCTGTAAACAAGTCTGGATGGCACCTGGCAAAATGCCAGAGGGAGTGGTTTGTGAAGTAACGCCAGTGAGCCATTAAGTGTGAAAATTCCTTATTGGTTGACTGCTGTATCTAGTTTATGCTAATTAAGATAAGCTGTGTGGAATGTATAAATATCGCTCCGGTCTTACAATAAACGACTTCCATTCCTGCTGTATCAATCTATACAAGTTGTTCGTCATCCCCCGGCTATTTTGCCACAGCCGTACTGCAGCATATATATATTATTTTTTTGGTACAAGGGATTAAACCCAGGTACACTCAATCACTAAGCCACATCCCCAGCCCTATTTTATATTTTATTTAGATACAGGATCTCACTGAGTTGCTTAGCACCTTGCCATTGCTGAGACTGGCTTTGAACTCCCAATCCTCCTACCTCAGCTTCCAGAGCCACTGGGATTACAGGCATGGGTCACCACACCCAGCTAAAGAATAATTTTTATTTGTGGACCCAGCTCACCCTCCCTTCACAGGATGGGTAACAAAAGTAAAAGATTTCCAAATACTTTATGGCGTGGTATCAAACTTGAAGCTCTTAACTGACCTTGACAAACCTCAGTGTTGATTCAAAGGTATTATAAAACATCGCTTTTCTGTCCAGCTTTAGAAATTTTTTCATTAACTGTGATTGGATCACTGGATCAATTAGTTTTTCAATTAAGAGTCCAGCTAAATCCCATGTAAAATGAGTCATAAGTCAAAACAGGACCCTGACTACACATGATTGATGGAGATAAGTGAGTGAATGGCAGAAACTGAGGGTGAGAAGAATGATAATTCTGTTATTTGTTATGAGTATGATGATTACTAGGAGCCGAGTACCAACACTATTTACTCACTGACAGAGAGTTTTTGTCATTTTTCAAATATGAGTTTCAGCTATTACTCCTATTAATTTGCTGTACATCCCTGTGAGGTGGGTAGGGCAGATGTGTTGCTGCCTTAAAAATGACAGACCTGAAGCTCAGTGAGGTGACTGGCCCAAGGTCACACAGTGATAGTGTTTGTCACAAAATAAGAACTCAGAATTTATTTGATGGATGAATAAACAAAAAATTTAAGACCCACCTCTGACTACTGAGATCCAATGTTTAACTGTAAACATATAAAAGGACCTCAAAAGCACCCCCTTATCCTAACCCATTCCAGCACCTCTCCTGCCATTTCTGACACTGCTATGGAAGGGTAGCTTATGCTTATGGATATAAAATGAATTTTCCAAAATACATGTGTTTGTATGTTAATGTCTGCATTTGCAAGCCGTTATATTCAAGTACGATCAAATGTTGATAATGAGTGTTTTCTTTGCTAGCGTTTAGATACATGCCATGTAATTGCAAAAATAACTAGTTAGACTGTCAGAAGGCAGTGTACTTCTGAGAGCAGAACAAAATGTTCAAGGGAATTAACCCCAAGATGATAATTAAACCATGGAATCATCAGCTGGAGAATGGGGCTGACATCTTATTCTGACTCTAGAACCTAAAAGCACCTGCTCTGGTTACTAGGATCCAAGATCAAGGGGTATTTGGGGTGGGTGTGGGCTGATCTACATGAACCTAAAGAAGGTATGAACTGACTACCACCCCACACCTACTCTACCATTTCCATCCTTCATTTAACTCTCCTTCTCCCACATCTCCAGGTTAAAATATAAATAGCCAATTAAAGGGCAGGACAGGAAGTTAGCTGCGTATTTGGTGGATATAATCCAAAATATCCACCCTTCCTAAGTTTTCACCATGAAAACAACTCCTTTAGGATCTTCTAGATATGAATACATTTTCATTGGACTAAGGCTTTGTTCTATTCAAGAAATCATAAGCTAAACCTGTGGTTCTCTGTGTGGGCAAGAGTGATTGTTGCCTTCTGGGTGATGGTTGATGAGGTTTTGAGGCATTTGGGGTTGTCACAGTTGTGGGTAGAGTATGCTGTTGGACTGACTCTAATGGATAGAGACCAGAGATGCTACTAAATATCCTACACTGCATAGGACAGCTCTCACATCAATTATCCAGCCTAAAATGTTGATAGTGCTGAGGCTGAGAAAATTTGAGCAGGCTCATTTGCAAAGTTTCATTTATTAGTTCATTAACAACTTATACACAGGGTAGATCTTTGCTGAAATAGGAGCTAGGATAGGTAAATTTTGATTGGTCAGTTGAAACCAAAAGAAGTAAGACTAGGAAAATACTGGAAGCAGATGACCAGTGAAAAGACTACTCTCATAGTCTGAGAGAAGGAATGAGAACTGAAACTGAAGACAAACCAGATATAGATATTCAACTTTAGAGGTAGAATAGAACAACCATTACAAAAGAATGGGATATGGGAGTGAGGAGAGAGTGAAGGCATGGATTACCTTTAGGGTTAGAAGAAACAAGAGGAGCAGTCCCACAGGTGGAAGATGTGAGCGGAAAAATAATGTGCTGAGTTTGTGATGTCTTGAAGGCCTCTGAGTGAAGCTGTTTTATGAGCAGTTAGAAATGTGAATCTGGAACTTAAGAGTATAGCTGAAGGCACAGGTACCTACTTGGAAATCATCCATGGAAGTAGGGAGATGATATTCCCCTGCCTGGCACATAGCAGGTCCTTCATAAATATTTGCTGAATTAAAATAAAAACATTTAAGGAAAGAAAAGGGCAAGGGACAAAATTTTTGAAGGCATCATCACTGAGGGGTTAGACCAAGTGGAAATCAAAAAGGAGTTATGAAGATCAAGCCAGTAGAATTTAGTGCTCTGGAAAAAAGAAAGTATTCCAAGGGGGAGGATTTGAACAACACTATCAAATGCTGCTCAGCAGTCAAGTCCAATGACATCTGTGAATAGAGTCGGATTTGTCAGTGAGGAGTTAGTTCATCAAACCTGAGAGATCAGCTTCAGTAGTGATGGGAACAGAAACTAGCCTGCAGAAGCTGAGGACTTCAAAGTCCTCATCATCCCATCATTAGTGAGAGTGGCAAAGGAGTTCAAATGATAGTTTCTGGAGGTGGCAAGAATAGAGAGGAAAATGAAATCTTTTAGCAGATGGTCAGTCTGACAGGAAGAAGGCAGCATAGAGAGACTACAGGCACAAACTTGAATAGCTAACGGCTATTATACATCTCCTTAGCACATCTCTTGCATTATTGAGCTTCCTGTAAAAATAAGTTGAGGCCAGAGCTACTGCCCAAGAGAAGTAGTGAGTTCCCTTGGTACTGGGAGGATTCAAGGTAAAACAATCCAACATTAGGGGAAGTGGCTCCTGTACTGAATGGGAAGCTGAACTGGATTATTAGTTTGTACCTTCTGGGGACTTCTGCAATCAGGAATATGTTGAAGCAAAGAAAGGTGAAGGAAGTATAGACTAACCCAGAGAGTTACTAACCTTTTAATTTTGCTGTTTAATATTAGCATTCTATTTGCTGCTGTTGTGAAAATTTAACATAAATTTAGTAAATTAAAACAGCACAATTTGGGACCAGAGATGGCTCTCAGTGGTGGAGCACTTGCCTAGGATGTGCAAGGCCCTGGGTTTGATCCCCAGTAAAAGAAAGAGAGAGAGAGAGGGGGAGGGAAGGAGGGAAGAAGGAAGAGAGGGAGGGAGGGAAGAAGGGAGGAAGGAAAGGAAGGGAAGGAAGGAAGGAAGGACCGAAGGACCATAATTTTACTATCTACCATTTTTGCAAGTCAGAAGTCTGGGATGGGTCTTACCACACTAAAACCAAGGTGTCATCAGGACTGCATCCCATCTGGTGGCCCTAAAGGAAAACCCGTTTGCTTGCCTTTTCCAACTTTTAGAAGCCACTCACATTCCATAGTCCATGGCCCCCTTTTAACTTCAAAGCTAGCAAAGCCCAGTCAAATGTTTCCCATATCATATTACTCTTTTTCTGGCTTTTTTCTTTGCCTTTGTCTGCCATATTTAAGGAGCCTTATGATCACATTAAGCCATGTAAATAATCCAGGATAATCTCACTAGTTTTGTGATACTGGGGGCTGAACCCAGGGCCTTGCGCATGCTAGGCAGGCCTGTACCACTGAGCTACATCCCCAGACCATAATTTGTTTGGGGATTAGCCCATTAGTAAACTTAATTCCATCTGGAATCTTAATTCTTCTTTACCATGTAACTAATTCATAGATTTAGAGGATATGGACATAGGTATCTTTTGAGGGATAATGATTTTGTATACCAATAGAAGATACAGGATATAGACACAGATATAATCTCCTCTATGGTAGACCACATAATTATCATGAACATCACCATTTCAGAATAAAAAGGACTCTATGTTCAACACTAGAAAGTAGAAAGCATAAAAGGACCATGCTTCCTAAGAAATAATAGTCATTGTTCTTACCCCAATATAAACACGCCTACACAAATACACACATATTTAATTTACCAGACTGGAAATGCACCAATGGATCAACACTACAAGTTTAGAAATCTCTGAAGTTCCTTTGCAGTGCTAGTTTCTTTGGCCCACTGAAATCCACTATACTCTGGTATTATATAGAAAACCTTTTGATATGTATCCACCAACTCCATTATAGCTATATTTTTCTGCTTCCTGCTTGTTCCAAATGTGATCATTAAGTCAGCAAGAGATTTCAGTTTCCTTTTTCCTTCTTGATTCAAAAGGGTATGAATTCAAAAGTGTTCTGTAAATGATATGCAATATTGTTATTCTGATCTTTGGGATAATCAAGTTGTTTGACATTTTTGTAATGATGCCTTTTGGAACATGGGTGGTGTAATTAGCTGCCACGCTGTACATTAACAATACCTGTCCTCACCCTACAGACTTGGGGACTATAAATAAAAGCGTGACAGCTGGCTCCAGCCTTGCTTGTCACTCACCATTGAAGGAAACACAGTTGGGGAGCTACACTAGAGTCCCCAGGAATCCAGGATGTAGTCACAAACAACATTCTCAATGAGAAGAATTTGGTATTTTGCTAGTGGGTTGAGATGAAGACAGGCACTCTTAGGGAGTAGACAACCAAGCTGTTTCATACTGAGAGGGCATAGAGGCCCCAGGTGGGAAGCATTTTACAGCACTGAGACATTATATAGGAAGAGGAAGAGACAGAGGACAGCAACACATTCTTGAGCCAAATTAGCAGGGTTTCTTTCTTAACCCATTATTACCCAGAAATGAGAATAGAAAAGATCACTGAAAAAAATGGGGAAAGAAGGTAAAAGAGATGAAAAAAGTATATTACCTATGAACTCAGTATGAGATCGAGGGCTGTGGTTACTGTGAGGAGGATAATGTGATAGAGCTAACAGAGGGCAAAGGATGCTTTAAAAAGAGCTGGCCATAGGAAAGTAACATACTTTTATATTTTACTTAATTATTTCATTTATTGTATTTTCCCTGCATGAGTATGTACGTTCCAAGAGGACTGGATATTTTTTCACTCCAGCATCTCCCAACACCTATAAGAGTGTCTAGCACATAGTTAATAGTCAATAAATATTTATTGAACAGCTAAATAGCTAGCAATAATTTGGTATCTGTCATATGTCAGGCACTGTTATAGGTGCTTCCCACGAATGAACTCATTTTAACTTTCACAGCAATACTAAGACAGGCACTATTATTATCCCAATTTTACAGATGAGGAAACTAGGTCAAAGGCACAGAGATATTAACTAACTTGTCTAACAAAGATGAATACAGGGTTTCAACTTATATAGTCTAACTCCAGGACCTGCCTGTACAATAACAATCCTATGCTGAGGCGCAGAGGGGCTAAGAAATTTGCAAAATAGCACACAGCTAATGATTAGAACCACGGTCTGCCTGTCTCAGAAGCTAATGCCCTTCTCTCTGTAGCTTCATGACTTCATAAAATTACCAAGATAAATAGTTCTCCCATCAGCATTTCACCAAGGAGACTTTGGTTCAATAAGAATTCAGAGAAAGAAAATAAGTATCCTCCCAACGAATCATAATTCCCCCAAAGCACCATTCTGCCACTGGCTCTCATTGTTGATTTTGGAGGCAGGAGGGAACTGAGAGAAGCAGTCAGCAGATAAGTCATCGGAAAACCCTGGTGGATCAATCCTTGGCTGAGAGCTAAGTATAGAGGGCAAGTCAGTTTTATGCCAAGGGAATCCCAGCCTTTGCTGCCCTAGATCGCTCTGGAGGAGTAATGGTGATAAGATGTCAACAAAGCATTTCTAAGAGTCTGGTTCATAATTCATTGTGTGACCTTGTATAAGATACTTCCTTTCTTTGTGCCAGTTTCTTTTTTTAATTATTTTTTAGTTGTATAATACCTTTATTCTATTTATTTATTTTTTCATGTGGTGCTGAGTATCGAACCCAGGGCCTCACACATGTAGAACAGTGCTCTACCACTGAGCCACAACCCCAGCCCTCTTTGTATCAGTTTCTTTATGATAGGGAAACAACAGACCAGTGGAACTCTCTTCAATCAGTGGAGCTCCACTTGCCTTTTTTATATATTGGACATTTCCACCTAAAATTTCATTTGTAGAAAGGATTACATCACTAAATTTTATGCTTGAAAAAAAAATCAATGAATTAAAAAAATGTTTAGTTTCTTTCTAGCTCATTCTAAGGACCTTAAAACATACAACCTATCCTGTGGGTCAGCCCTACTTTCTGCAGCTAGGAATAGACCCAAGAATCTTCTTTGAAAGGCCATTCTTGGGTCCCCTATATCCCAGCTTCTTTCAGAGACTATTAATCTTGTCCTTTCTATGGTAGCTATTATTTTCCATTGAGCTACTCCTTACTGGCCCTTCTAATGTTATCTATAATTGTTGGAGTAGATGGAGCAAGGATAACTCTACACAAGGGTTAGTATTTGCAGGACAGCTTTATCTCTTTGATGTGACAAAGAATAGAATGTTTACTGATTTTCTCTCAACACTTTTTAAATGATTTTATTAGTGCATTACAGTTATATCTAACAGTAGGATTCATTTTGACATGATCATACATGCTTGGAATATAACTTGCTCCATTTCAGCCCCTGATGCATTCTCTTTCCCTCCCTTTTCCCCTCTCCCTATTTCCCTTCCTCTACTCTGCTGGTTTTTCTTCTATTTTTAATAATCTTCTTTTTTATTTCCACCACCATGTGTCTGCTTTTTGGACTATGGTAGCATACTATTCCCTGAGGATTGCTACTAATCTATAATACTCTTTAGTCCTCACCTGAGTCACAACCAAAGGTATATGTTTAGTTTGGAATATTTGATTTTCAGTTGGTTCCCTCATACCTCCTTCCCACTCCTTCCTATAAGGTCTTCCTTTGTCTCATTCTGCTCACCATCATACAAAGGCTTAAAAATTTCAAAGGGTACACCTTCCAGGAGATGATTCACAAAATTTTACTAAAGTCTGAGTTTTACATATAAAATCTGATTCCCTTGTTATGAAGTCCTAAGACAAACAAAAATAAAAGTATAGTGTCTAGGTATATGTGTTTTATATATTTTTAAATGACCAAAATTAATGATAAATATGAAATCCAAGAAACAGTTATGGAAGGAGGGTTGTCAAGAAAGAGGTAAAATAGGGAGAAACATAGAAGTAAAAAAAGTTGTTGGTAATGCTACAGTTCTTGGGTTGGATGATGGGTTTATACATTGTTATCTAAATAAATAGATAAATAAATTTAATAAATAAATTATGAACATTTCACATTTAAACAAGTAATGATTAATTATATACCCCAATACTCAAAAACAGTAGAAGAATAATACCATATTTTTCCATTAACCAATTTCCCCTCAATTATTATCCATAATCTAGTCTGGCTGTTGAAAATATGTTTCATCTTCCCAGAAGTCTATATTTGTATAGGGTTTATGAATCTTCATCTCCTACTTACTAGTCAATATGGACCTGAGAATTACCAGCTATTCACTAAATCATTCTGATTGAAGGATCGTGATTCTGTGTTTCAGCCATCTAGTCCCATGACCATTAGTAAAGACAGGTTGTTTTTATAGGGCTACCAAATAAAATCAGAATTGTCAGTTGAATTTGAATTTCAGATAATCAACAAATATTTGTAATGTATGAATTTGAGACATATTTATACTCAAATAACTTATATATCTGAAATTTGAATTAATTGAGCATGTCATATTTTCATTTGCTAAATCTGGAAACCCTATATGATATGGGCCAACAGTTACACTTCAATGACATTGTTGGATTTGGGTCCCAAGGAGTGTACGTTTTGAAAATAGACGGACTCAGGTTCAAATCCTGGCTCCTTCACTTAATAGCTAGAACATTTTTCAGTCTCAGAATTATTTTTTAGAAGCAATTATTACAGGATTTTATTGCACTTTAATCTATGAAATTTTGTGTTAAACTTTGTGTACAAAAGTTATTTTAACAACTTTTTTAAAAACACAATTCACAACAGTTAAACCGTTGAACCAACCTAGATGCCCATCAGTAGATGAATGGATAAAGAAATTGTTGTATATATACAGAATGGAATATTACTCAGCAATAAAAGAGAATAAAATCATGACATTTGCAGGTAAATGGATGGAGTTGGAGAATATAATGCTAAGTGAAGTTAGCCAATCCCAAAAAACAAATGCTGAATGTTTTCTCAGATTAAATAGTAATAGTAGCAATGTATTAGTAGCTTGTGAAAACATTATTTGTATAGTACTTAACATAGTGCCTAGCTAAGTACTGTTTATCACTATTATTGGCTGTAATTATTATCAGTGGCTGTTATCACACTTATTACCAATTTTGGAGAAAAATATTAGCATAAAATTGGACAATCTTTCACAGAACATTATATGTACTAAGATTTGACCTGGTATTGCAAAAACTTTCCATTTACAAGATTAATTTGAGAATGGGATTTTTCTTTAGTGTCTCCCTTGGTAATAACCAAAGGCATCCTTTTTGGTTTTTGAGTACTCCCTGTGTCCCCTGCCAAGAAGTACCCTAGATTCACTCTCTAGCTGGCTTTCTCCTTTTAACATAAAAACCTTTTCTGTGCATGTGTTTTGAGGTCACTTAGAATTCCTCAAGTCGAAGGCTACTGTTTCCCATGTTGGAGATGACTGAGTGGCTGATAATCTTTGAAATGGTACCCTCAAGCCAATGACTAATGAGTTGGGCTGATAAAAGAGAGCAGCCCTAATAAACAGATTTAAATGGCATGTGCAAAAAAATAAGATACCACAGACACTGAAAACTATATTTCTCACAAGAGAGTCAAGAAATAAGTTAATTTGGTTTTCCACTTGCCTTCATCCTACATCTAATGCCGTTCTTCTTTTTAGTGCCCAGTGCCTTTATTGTTTCTCCTCCCAGTGAGGATCCAATTCTGTTCTCCAATCCACTCGTTTCCATCAAAACTAATCTTTTCACTTTCCCACTCATCTTGGCATCTGAATGAGCATTTCATCTTACCATGATAATGGCCTTAAAAGATTTTATTTAATCCTCCTCCCAACCCACAAACTCTTTTTCAACACCCTAAACCTGAAGCAAGCCTAACACTGGCACTTAGGGTTTCCTAGCAGAAAGGGAGACCATGTAGGACCCCTTAAATCACACCACATTAAGCCTGTTATGTCTGCTTCGCATGAATGGAAGGGAGCAGTGGTGCAGATAATCTAAAGATCATTTCCACTTGGTTTGGGAATGCACCACACGGTGTTGTTGTAGCTGATTTGTTTTGCTAATTATGTCCTCCTGAAGCTAATATTGAAATTGGTTCACATTTTTTAAGCTCATCTGGGCCAGAAGAGGGAAGAGGCAGTGACATGGCCCACTTTGAAATGAAGGAAAATGGACAGCAACCATAAGGGGGACATGAAATTTTCACATGTAGGATAATGAGTCTACAAAATAAATGCAAGATAGAACTTTGTCAATTGTACTTGGGCAGAATAGGCAGCCACCTACCCTGTGTGACTCAATAGGCACTGAAAGACCAGTCATTCCCAAGCATGCCCAGAATCTTAAGTCCTCTAAATCAGTAGCCTACACTAAGGGTCTTAATCATACAAAAGCTGTTGTTGAAGCACTGTGTAACATAGTTACATGTCATTAGCAATTAGTCTGACTAAATTATCAGTTTATTGTGACATGAAAGAAAAAGCACTGAAGGGGTGGAAAGACCCCTTGAAGTTGTATCTTGATGGGGTTATAGCTATAATAAAAGGTCCCTGGGCAGCTATGGTGAAAATACAAGAGTCCCAAATGCCTCAGAATTGAGCTTGAAAGAGGGCAAGAAAGCTTGATCTCTTTCCTTCCCACATTTCTTTCGTTTCCTCTGGTCATAGTAGACATAGACAATATGTAACTATTTCATATAAACTCTTGCCTTTCTTACTCTTCTCCTGCTGTGTAACTGGGCTTTCAAAGGCTTCTAGAGATTTTTTGATGTTTTTCTTTTCTTCTGAGGCATGTAATTTAGAGCTTAACTGTATATTGAATTTCCTACTCTACAACCTGCAGCAAGGGACAGTGGGCCTATTGAAATTTCTTTTTCTTTTTCTCGTTCCAGTCTGCTCCCAGTTCTCGAGAGGGGTGTATGCCATCTTTGGATTCTATGACCAGATGTCAATGAACACCCTGACCTCATTCTGTGGGGCCCTGCACACATCCTTTGTCACACCTAGCTTTCCCACTGATGCAGATGTGCAGTTTGTCATTCAGATGCGCCCAGCCTTGAAGGGCGCTATTCTGAGTCTCCTGGGTCACTACAAATGGGAGAAGTTTGTGTATCTCTACGACACAGAAAGAGGTAAGAAGAGGTATCTGCTTCCTTCTTTGGTTATTCTTGTAATAGTGGTGTTCCATTTCCAACTCATTGCCTTTTTCTTCCCCCAAAAAATAAAACATAGTACTCTTTTTGAGTTTTTTGTATTTAATATTCAAAGAAAATTAATGATTAAGACAAAAATTAAAGTAATTGTAGTTTTAGAATCTAATTTTCAAGCTTTATGTATATCCTCGTGCTGTATATGACTAATGCAATTCAGGATACCCTCTTGGTTGAAACACTGTTGTTGAAAAGGAGCCCAGCAACTCAAAAATGTTTTTCTGTTCCAAAATGCACAAAGTAAAAGCAGATCAGCCTATGGAAAGGCCTAAGCTGAAAAGTTTAGGAAGATTAATCCTGTCAGAGACGATAATTATCCGCCTCATAGATGATATAACTGAAGCAAAGAAGGAAATGTGCTTTGTCCCACAGCAGTTACACCATAGATATGGGACTGGTGACAATGTCTTCTGCATCTAGGATTTATTCTACCAGATCACACTAGGTCTTCAACTTACAGGGCCTCAACCATTACCTGAGAGAAATAATAAGTTGACCCTAACTTGGTCTTTGAGAATAGATGATTTTTCTAATAGTGATAGAATATATTGAGAACAAATTCTTTTGAAACAGTTTCAGAAATTAAGTCTAATCTTAAACACTATATAGTAAGGTGTATTAATTAGCTAAAGCACACACATCATAATTCAGCTAAATGGTCTCCAAAACCCAGTTGATGTTGAGGAATTGGTTTCTGAGTAAAACAAAGGGATCATCCAAGACATTCCAGAAGAAAATGTTCTTTAATTAGTCATTTACCTGTAACTCTGGTTATGAAGTAAGAATGATTCTCTCTGGCTCACAGTTTTCACTCTTAAGGAAGGAAGGAACAAATGGAAGGTCTGTCTTCCAGAGGGGTACCTGGAGAGGAGGTCCTTCTCCTAACTTAACTTGAAAGGCCATGTTGCTCTTGGAAACCCAGAGTACTCTTTAATCTCATTTTACCATATCATCAGATTCTATCATAAAATAATTAAGCCTGTATTTTCCTATGGTACTCACCTCCAAAATATTATCACATTTCAAGACCCTGGAGCAGGAGACCAGATTTCTAATCCAAGATCTGCCACCAACTAACTCTCTGACCATGACCAACTCACTGAAGCTCTCTTGGCCTTGATCTCTCCCCCTCCATTAAGGTGTTGTCCCCTTCTTAATGTAGTATTCCATGATTCTGTGATACTTTTGAGAGATTATGTTAGACACAGGGCACTTTGTATCTTGCTATAATCCAAATATATATTATCAGTTAGTCAATCAATTCTACAAGCCATTATCAACCAACCCACAGTGGTTTGCTCCAATCCTGTGACAGATGTATATATAATGTGATTTCAATAGGAATGAATAGGAAAGAATATTCATGAAAAAGTTCCTGAACAATACAGAATAATATCAAATTGTTCTGATTGCCTTAAGAAAAGCTATCACTCCAAAAGAAGAGTTTTCAGAGAAAGCTTGCTAGAGATAGCCTTGAGGGATAGGCAAGTTGCAGATTGCAAGAAAGGAGGGAAATGGAGATGGGGGGGGTAGCACAGGAACAAAGGACAGAGTCAGGAAGGATCTCTGTGTTCAACCAGAGCTTTGTTTGACTAGGGTACCAAAATACTTTGAATGTTCTAATTCACAATTTGCTAAATTTTAATGCATTTCATTTTGTTCAAGAACTGAGAATAAATTAGCCTATTTCCATATACTGTATATAATGCAACCTAATGCATAGCAATTTAGTTTTCAGAACTGAGGTTTGAAAATCAGTTCCTGAAACTTTTCGAAACTAAACATCCCTTCTACCAATACTGTAAGTCCCATTTATTCACAAACAGAAGACTCAATATATTCTCTCCTCGTCTCCTGTGACCCATCTCTTTTCATTAGTTCTCTATTAGAGAAAAGGAAGCAAATGTCATCTATGTCTATTTCTTATCCCTGCATCTCTTTTCCCAAAATTTTCTCACTAAGTAGTTTGGACAATTCTATGGTCTCAGAGCCAAAAGAAAACTTTCTTGTGAGCTGAGGGTGCAGCTCAGTGGTAGAGTGTTTACCTAGCATGCATGAGGCCCTGGGTCCATCCCTAGAACCACAAAAATTTCTATAAAAATTAAAAAGAAGTTAGAAAGAAACATTTCTGACCCATTTTATTTCATATTTCTTTCCCCTGTAGCCTCTAATGAAACTAATGTGCTCTGTTTTTGAGAAGTACTTTTCATCAATTTTCTTTTTATTTTATTTTTTTATTAGTTGCTCATGACAATACAATGATCTTGACATATTATACATTTGATTCAAATGGGGTATGAATTCTCATTTTTCCATGTGTACAGGTTGCAGGATCACATTGGTTATACATCCATGTGTATACATACAGCACTCCTAGTGTCTATTTTATTCTGCTGACCTTCCTATCTCCCCTCCCCTCCCCTCCCATCGCCTCTCTCTACCCAATCTACTGTGACACTGTTCTCTCTCTTTTTTTTCTTCCCCCTCACATCATCATACATGTATTTTGTATAACGATGAGGGTCTCATCAATTTTCGTGTGTATGTGTAGTACTGGGGATTTGACCCAGGCATACTCTACCACTACATTACATCCTCAGATTTATTTATGTTTTTTTGAGACAGGGTCTTGCTAAATTGCTGAGGCTGGCTTCAAACTTGTGATCCTCCTGCCTCAGCCTCCTAGGCTGCAATTACAGGTATACATCACTGTACCCAGCTTCATAAACTTTATACTAATCTTCCTCTTGGAAAATCTTCTCAAAACATGGTACCAGTAACCTGCCCCAAAATTTTTAATAGGTTTCTGTTGCCCACAATGGAAAAAGAAAGCAGTCTCTTTTTCAAGACTCCACATGATTATACCTCAATCAACTAACAAGCCTGTTCTCCCTATGCTACCTTGTGAGAAACTTCCACTGTAGGCACTTTCCATTTTCCACTATTGGGCATGCCTGCTTTAGTTGTTCACTTCTACAACTACCTGAAATTTTTCCTTCATTTTCATTATGAAAATCACACCCATCCTTTCATTTTTCAAAACCCACCTAAAACTCTGCCTCTCCAAGGTATCCTTTCCTGACCACTTAAGTACACACTAGTTCATTCACTTTTTCATTCAGTAGATGCTAGGGTTATAATGATAAGTATGATATATTTGGTTCCTACTGTTATAAAGCTTATGTTCTAATTAGGGAAATAGACAAAATCATGTAAACTAATGAATTAATAACACATTTAGATAAGATGCTGTGACGGAAACAAAGAAAAGATAATATCAATAGATAGGCCCTAATTTTAAAAGGAGGCTTAGTTACAGCCTAATTGAGATAGGAGCTTTTAAGCTAAGAACTAAAAGATTAGAAAGAGGCAACCATGTGGTGAGCAGAGAGGAAGAGTTTCAAGCAGAAATAGAACCTTAATCCAAAATTTTTCAAAAATTATGGGGCTGACTAAGTATGTTATCTGCCCCCTCTGTACAATCTCTATTTATCTCTCCATTCCTTATTTTAAAAAATAGCAAATGCAAAGGCCCTATGGCATGTTTGAGGAACTGAAAGAAGACACATGTTGCTAAAGAGTAATGCGTAGGAAGAAAGTTCCCTGAAAGATAATTTACCAGTGATAGGAATATGGATTCTTTTCTTAGTAGAATAGGAAATCATTGAAGTATTCCAAGCAAGAGAGTCACATGACTTGATTTAAGCTTCTGTAGAAAATGGAGTGTGGAAAGAGAATACAATTAAAAGACCATTGTGATCATCCAGGTGAGAATGATGGCAGCTTAAACTAGGCTGGAATTGGAGGATTGGAATAGAAATATTGTTTGAAACAAAAAGCAACAGAACTTGAGGACAAAGTCAGACTGCAGGAAGTGAAGGGGAGGAAGGATTCATGGATGGCTACTGAGCTTTTGGCTTGAGAGACTGGATAAGACACTGAGGTGGCTGAGGAAGAGTAGAGCCAGTTTTGACAAGCAGCAATCTTGCCCACCCCTAAACACCCACACAACCCTTTTGTCCATGTCATTCCCTTAGCATTTAACCACTTTCCACTAGTATTTCACCAGGTCTTCTCACCTTCCCAAGCCCTTCTCTCCAGTATGATAATTAAAAAAAAACTGGCTAGCCCCTAGATTTATACTTTATGTCTCCCCTAGTACATAGCACAGACCTGATTTCAGCCTCCATTACTGATTCATCAAGAATAAACCCATGTCTGTTTTTAATGTTGGAAAGTAGAAAAAAAAGAAAAAAAAAGAAAAGAAGGGGAGAAAAAACAGGAAAGAAGGGCATGGGAGGGAGAAAGGATAGGAAGGGAAGAAAGGTGATGATGGGAAGGAGAGAAGAAATGAAGTTAGGGAGAAGGAAGAAAGGAAGAGCATATCCAATTTGTAAACCATTTGATACAGGTGTTTAGACTGTTCAGTAAAGTAATAGTTTCACATTTTCTTATTTTTTGAAATGATCACCTATTACTGCAGTAATAAAAGCTTTGGGGAAAATTACTGCATCAAAATACAATTTTTGAATATTTCAAATTACATAAGAGAAGTGGAAGATACAGAAGAGAGTACCTATAATTACACTCAAATAAACTAAAGGTACAAATGATGTGACTCTACTGTGCCAAGAGCAAGGATGAATGAGGAGCTGAGAAATGGGTTAAACATTTGAGGTCATTTGCAAGATGTGTAGCACAAACTGGGTATTTTTATCTGAAATTATGAAACACCAAATACATTTCAGGGACTCATTGGCTCTGCTTTGATTTCTGTCTGCAGAGAAAGGCCTGGTCTGGGGTTTTCAGGTCATCACTTCATTTAATTACTAAAACACCATCTTGGTTCATGAATGCAAAGTTAAAAATTATGCTCTTGGTTATATACATGAAAAGTCAGGTCTTGGAAAAATTATGGGGCTGACTAAGTGTGTTATCTGTACAATCTCCTCTTTATTGATCCCTCCATTCCTTATTTATCCAGTGTCTCTCACTATGGCATATGTCTATGCTTGCTTTCCCTGACATGAGCAAAACCTCAACATCTCTATCCCTACCTGCCTCTATACCTACATAAAATCTTTCCTGTCCTACATTTTGTTCCCACTGATTAATAGTCTTCTTCTGCCAGTGACAATAGCTCAGCTCACCAATTTATTCATGCCAATTTATTATGGCTACTAATGACTCGTGTTACTGAATCCAGGGAAGAAAAATATTCAGGCAAGGGACTGCTGTAGAAATAGAACCTTAATCCAAAATGTAGTTTTCTTTTTATTATTTTTATTTTTTTATCATCACACAATTACCATACATATTTGCAAGATTCAATGTGATGTTTTGATACATGGGTACATTGTGTAATGATCAAATCAGGGAAATCAGCATATCCATCACCTTATACATTTGTCATTTCTTTGTGTTGAGAGTAGTCAGAAACCTCTCTCCTGGCTATTTTTAAATATTCAATACACTATTGTTTAACTATAGTGACCCTCTTAAGCAACAGAACATCAGAACTTATTCCTCCTGTCTAACCATAACTGTGTATCCATTGATTGACCTCTATCCAAACTTCCTGCCCCAGTGTCTGGTAACCACTACCCTACTTCCTACTTCTATGAGGTCAACTTTAATTCCAAGATCCCATATACTACAAGTGCAGTTTGGGAGGCTCTTTGTTCAAACACCGTCCTATAGAAAGTCCTAGCACCAACCACTTCGTCTGGTTATTAGGCCTATCTTCTTGGTGCAAATGACCTACTTCTGCATGGTGCTAACGTTTCCCCTACAACCCCGACATACTTGAGAATTGCAGCCAGACTCTCTCGTGCACCTGACAACTCTCCTTGCCTTCAATGGGCACGGCCCACAGAGATGAAAGAATCCGGCCCAGCTGTGACTCTCAGCTTAGATAATGAGATAATAGCTCTGGGTGCCCTTTGAGGCAACTAGTCCCTACCTTCTTGCCAGTGTTCAATAAACTCCTGCTGTCTTCCATTCTCAACCTGAAACTCCCTACTCAGTTCCCAAGTAACTCTCTGGAAATCAACAGCCTTCTGACAGACCTTTCTATTTTCTCTCAAAGGTTATGGCAGGAACATGGGCAGTTGTAACAATTATCCCATCAGTCAACAAGCTTTCCTTGGTTCTATTTCATACTAGCCCACTCGTGGGATTTAAAAGCAGCAGAATTAGGTCCTGCCTTTGAGGAGCTGACAATACTGTTGCAGAAACAATGATTTATCTTAGGGACCTGGAAAAAAATAATTTTAAACCAGCTGTTCCCACACCCACCAATGACATTTGCATTCATTAGGAGCAGGTGCCTTGGGAAAAGAGTAAATTTGTTAGCTAGGAAAGTGGGAAAATTTTGGAAGGAACTGAAAGACTTAAGCGAAGAGATTCCAGAAGACAAGGAGAAAGGGCCCTTCCTCAGAGGACTCAGTGTTTTCAGCCTGGCAGGATTTGAACCCTACTGAGAAATAAGCAGGGCTTCAAACCTGCACACCTTCCTGCAAATTATCATTCACAACCACTTACATAACCTAGTCTCATCCCTTCTGTTCAATTCCACTTTCCCAAATAAAGCACAAGATTGCTCTCTTCCTCTTGCACTCTCATCCTCCTCCTCCTTTACCTCCTCTGTGTCCTCCTTTTCTCCCTTTTTTATCCTCACAAACACACACACCCTAATACGAATGAATAGCACAAATCAGCAAATCACTGTTATTTTATCATTTTATTACCTTATTTTAATAAGAGCAGCTGCCATTTCTTAAGCACTTATTACACACTAGGCCCTGAGTTTATGGATTAGCACATTATCACATTCAATCCTCATTTATACCCTGCATCTTTACAATTGAGGAAACCAAGGCATAAGAACATTAAATGATAGCTCTTAGGGTGACGGCTGCAAAGTAATGAAACCAGATTTCCACCTGAGTTTGCAGCATTCCATAGGCCATGTGCTCTTCATTGGCTGTTATACTGCCTCCCACACTCTTTTTTTTTTAGTTGTAGTTGGACACAATACCTTTATTTTATTTATGTGGTGCTAAGGATCGAATCCAGAGCCTTGCACATGCTAGGCAAGTGCTCTACCACTGGGCTGCAACCCCAGCCCCCTCCCACACTCTTAACACTTGAAAACACCTATTACCTCTTCTCTTCATCATCCCTTCAGCCATTCTTCAGAAGACCTGGTACTCAGACCCTCCTGGTTGTTTTCCTATGAATGAAATCCAGTTGTCAATTTCCTTCTTAAAGCATGGTGTCCACAAATGAACACAGGTATGCAGGAGGTCAAAAAATCCAAGTTAAAGGTCAGATGAGCTACAAAGTGAAAGGCAGAGGAAGGGCAGAGTTCTTAATGCATGCAAAAGCTATGTTTGCTCATGGTGCACAACAGTGAAGTGCTAGGGTGAGGATCTGATTCTGAGGCAAAAGGAACCCATATATTCCTCTCTAAGACAGAGGCAGTTTCCAAGGCACAGAAATATATGGACCTGAAAATCTTCATTTCTAAGGGGCTATTTCTGGTTAGAGAAGAATTCAAGGAATGACCAATGATGGGTCACTATCACAAACTTCTTTTAAGTTCTGGCCAAGCACTGGGAGTAGCCGGTATCTCCATTTAAGAAAATGACTAGCGAGGATTTTTTTCCCCTCCTCCACTTTAAGAACTGATGAAAGGATGTGCAAAGGTAACAGATGGCTCCAATTCTAGTCATGTCCATTTGCCTTCTGGGAAAAGTGAAGTCAGGAGAGGTTTTATTGAAATTCAAGATACTTTTACATCTGAATAAATTAGGAAGGTCCAGAGAGTACATTATCCTATGAGAGACAGATACTAAATTCCCCCATTTGAGCAGCAGTAATCGGGGTTGACAGTACCTGAGACATTGGGTAGTTTCAGCAGCCTGCCTAATCTATTGTGATGAGTCTTCAACTATGAGAGCATCTTGAGAGCCTGCACAATAATAATAGTGAATGACTATTTGGACTGGATTGTGAATAAAAGACTGTACATATGTCTATAATGAGAGTTTCATTGAAAATGAAAATACTGAAGCTGTCATATTTTTTAATACTTCGATTTGCACATCCTTGACTGCTTTGGGGCATAAAAAGAGAAAGTGCCGAGCAATTTGTTGTCAGCTCTTGAAATAAATTATCATTTAAACACTTCCTCTCCACAAAGGTTATTAGCTTACTAGCTCTTTCCTAGGGTTGGACCATCAGTAGGGAAAAAAAAATATCACAAGACATTAAACTATCCTTTCAAAAGCTGAATATTAGTTACTGTGGAAATTGTTCTCTCACTAGCTTAACATATTTTGCTGTAGCTCTCCACTGCTGCAGATTAGACTGCAGCGACTATTAATAAATACTGTCATATTTTACAGCTGTCATGCAAAGCTGAAAAAAGGCTTCGCTGTGATTAGATCCTGTTTACTGTAATATTTCCAGCTCAGACTCAGAAAGGCAGTTTTCCTATAAAGGTATTTTCCATAAGTAGAATATTTCTCCAACGAATGACATGACTAATTTTAATACATCGTTAACTCCTTGGTGGCAGTGAATTTGAGGTTGAATTGACTTCACAGCCAGAACTACATTCCTCTCCAAAGACACATTAAGCTAAAATGTCAAATTTTCTCTCTTGGGTTGTCTTTCATATGCAGAGATGGTGCTACTGTCAGATGTGCTTTGATTAGCTCCCCTCCCCATTAGAAGGACAAATCTGCACTGGCTTATCCACCTTCTTTTACCTTGTCTCTCTTGTGACCGATTGCATTGTTTGCAAGACAGCTGGTCAGGATTTGGGGTGGGACTGTTACTTCAGTGGGCTATGTAGAAATTCTGCTTCCTGTGCTAAAATGTCATCATATGAGCAAAAGAAATAGATCTCTAGCCCCCCTACCATGCATTAGCTCTTTGGAACAGTACTCACATCTCTGAAAAAAGGAGGTGGCAGCTGGCAGGGTTGCTTTTGCTTTGACCTTCCATTGCTTTTCATCAATTTCCTTGAGAAATTAACCCCCAGTAAGCTGAATATCTAGTTTTCAATGAATAGTAATACTTAGACCATTAAAGGTTAGGTAGAGTAGTCTATAAATTCTGAATTTGGGCCTGAGAGGTCCTTGAAAAGGTTCTTCTACATATTCCTTGGGGAAGGGACAGACTATGATGTAGGCCTGTGACTTTGAGGTTTGTCCCTTGAAGCCCTTTAGACAACATTTAAAGCAAAGGCATGGATGTTGTGGGAATTAAACAAAAGAATACATGTAAAGTCTAGCATCAAGCTGAACATAATAACATGCTCAATGAATTTTAGCTCTTATTATTTTATTAAATTATAGAATAGTACCCCTCACTGGCAGGGAGGGTAATTTTGTACCCCCCAGGAGACATTTGGAGTGTCTAGACATTTTAACAGCAGGTAAAGGCCAGAAATGCTGCTACACATTCTACAATGCACAGGACAGTATCCCCCTCCTAGTAAAGCATTATCTGATGTACAATATCTGTAGGGCCAAGGAAGCAGCAGGACAAGGGAATGGCTATCTGAACTCCTCAAGGGGCTATCAATAAACCAATTTAGCATTCATTGAGTGTCATTTACTGTGCCTACATTGGCATTAACAGCTGCATTCAGTAAGAGGTAGTCTTTGACTCTGAAGTATTTATACCATGACCAGAAAGATGGGTTAAGGTTAATGCATATGAAGCATAATTAGTATGAAATAGCATAAGGCAAGAGCTAGATTGCATGGTACAGATTTAAAGGCCTGTGAGAGTCCAAAGAAGAGAGAGCTCATGACAGGCTGGACTAGTCGGGGAAGGCTTCATGGAAGAAGATTTAAGTGTTTCTGAGCAGCCCCCCCAATCCCCCGACACACACACAGAACTGCCTCCCCTAACAATGACCTTGCCTTGAATGCTTAGGCCAAGTGGGTACCTAGAACCAAAACAACATGGCATTCCCATCAATGCTCTCAAACGTCAGAGCTCAGGGCAAAAAACACAATTAAAAGAAAAACCAAAAACGGAACAATGTTCCTTTTACTAAATGGAAAGCAATTACAGGGCTGTTGAAAATAGGCAGTAAACAAAGGGAGGGAGGGAAATACTGGCAAAATTCCATTTTCCCAACTAATCCCGAAGCAAAAGTACAATTTGCAACAAAATCAACAGTACTCTCCCTTGCAGTCAAACACATCGTTTGACAACAGCATAGATACACATGATGCTTTAACTAAACAATGTATGGGGACCAGGAAGAAAAAATATGGACCAGGGAGAACAGAGGGGAGGAGGTTAAGATAGAGCACAACTCACTTTGCCCCCCACAAAGCGTCTACAGAGCAGCTTCATTCAGGAGAAAAGAGGAGGGGCACAAAATAGAGACTACTTCACTTCCCATCTTCCTGGATCCTTTCCAATCAATAAGTTGCCAGTGTCGGCTGCTGTCCTGCTTTGTCGACTCCACAAACGATCTGATTAATTCTCTGGCGCTAACTGCCTCAGCCGGCTTTCTCTGCAGTAGAACAGAGGCTAATTAAGATCATGTCAGGCGAGGAGGCTGACAGGTTATATTCCTGGGCCACAGTGAACTTTTAGAGGGTGCTTCAACTTCACTGCAGGCAGGCAGCGCTTGGCTAGGCACTGATTCCATAGCAAGCCTCTCATTTATTTCCACAGGTTCCTATATCAATGGGCCTCCGTTTTGTCAAGGATTTACATCCTTCTCCTTGGGGTAATTAGCTGCCACTGTGTGTGCTTTCAATTGCATTACTTCAGCTCCCTTTCATTTGAATTTTTAATATCCTTGTAAACAAAGATAACAATTAATAATGGGGTCATTTTCCCTATTAAATCACATGCATGTATGTCTGAGAGAGTGTGTACTTGTGTGTCTTACAGACATCTAGCCCACAGAGGTGATTTTAGGACAGAAAAAGAAGCTGTATTTCTCACAGCAGGTAGAAAATGGAGGAAACATATGGAACTCATTACACCAAGTGGTGGATTAGACTGAAAATATAAATAGCTCCCCCCATAAAGGCTTAGATGAACTCAAGGATGAAAGACCCATACTGAGTTATTAAAGGCAACAGAGATGTTTGGAGATTTCTCTAAACTGAGGTTGACACAAATTGTACAGTAGACATTTGTGTCCATATTTACTTTCTCAAAGCCATAGAGTCATTCAGAGTACTGACATTGTCTCTGTTGAGTTTTAAAAGATCATCTCAAGAATGCACTATGCATCTAGGAGGTAAGGAGGGATGCTCACAGATGGTGGAAAGTTTTCAGGGAATATTCTATCTAGTCTCAAATAATCAGATTAATCAGATTCTCTAACTATGGCAAAGATAAACATAACTGGATACTAAAGACTTAAGGATAAATTTTAATCAGTAGCATACTATTACAATAAGGAAAGAATTCATCATAAACTGAACTCACCTTCAACTTGTACAGAAGTGACTGGACATTTAGAGGGGAGAATGAGCAAACAGGAGAAAGATTAATGGCTCAGGAAAATTAAGGAAATGGAAATTTAGAAATAATAGGAAGAAGAGACTGGTCTACGTAAAACTCATCTAGGTGTGTTAACTGGCACTCTTTTTTTTGGGGGGGGGTGAGTTTTTTATTTTTTATTTTATTTGTTATGTATAACATCAGAATGCATTACAGTTCATATTACACATATAGAGCACAATTTTCTGTATCTCTGGTTGTATAAAAGATGGTGGAATGAGATGGACATCATTACCCGAAGTACATGTATGAAGACACAAATGGTGTGAACAGGCACTCTTTGAAGTCAGGTTCTGCCCTGCCACAGTGGTCCTATATTCAAGTGTTAGCTGGACCAAACAGTAAATTCTTTTGGCAGCCTTGAGTTTTCTAGGACAGGCACTTTAGGGGTCCTTCTAGGGTTGTCCTAGGGATGTAGCCTAAGTAGTTAGAAACTATGTTAGCATTTTGTTCTAGCCTTCATAGTCCAAGGTTCAGATATAGTCAAGCAGAGGGCTCAAAGGAGCCTGCCAAGAATTGGTCGAGGACAGAATTTTTGTCATCACACATCAAGAATGCTCTGTTGTGAGATGCACATGTTCCAATTAAGGGTATTGAGGAAGACGATCATCAAACTATAACCTCAATTCCAGGTTAAGCTCTGTCACTAACTAACTGTGTGATCCCAGTCAAGTCACATAGCCCTTCCTGTCCTTAGTTTCCACATCTGTAAAATGAATGAGTAGACTCCATCATTCTGCAATTAACAATTCCTGGGAGTAGGAATTGTATGTTGTGGGCATTAGTGGGGTTATGGAAGGAAATGAGACACAGCGCCACCCATGAATAACTTTATAGTTTAGAAGGGCAACATAGACATGCAAATAAATAGAATATCATGATTCTTTGAGATTCTAAAATTCTGTTGGCTATTATAGCACTTCCATTTATAATGAAACATGAACTCCTTTTCCAATGGCTTTTCTTAGGAAGGTTGTGGAAACATAAATAACCACCTACATTTGCTTTGGCAAATAGCCACAGACCCCCAGAACATTCAAGTTTCTTTCTTTCTCATCTTTTAGCACTCAGCCCTTAATTGTTTCTGTATGATAGGGAAAAAACGGAAATGATGCTGGTTTATAGGTTAGGATGTCCTAGTAAATCTTAAAATCTTTACAGGACACTCCTGCACCATAGACTGCCACCACACACTTCTAATAAGATTTCTTCTAAGAAAATTGGCTGGGATTCTCAATAGTGGTCACCCCTCCATTGAAAGTCTCTACTGTCAATACCCATTTAAGTCTTAAAACATGACCTTCAGTCATTTGTAATCTGCAAGCTTCCTATGAATGAAAGGAGTGCTTCCTACCAAACATTATATGAATTTATAAGATAAAAGACAAAGCAGTTTTAGGCTGAGGTTGTGATTCAGTGGCAGAGTGCTTGCCTAGCACGTGGGAGGCCCTGGGTTCGATCCTCAGCACCACATAAAAATAAATAAATAAAATAAAGGTATTGTGTGCATCCACAACTAAAAAATAAAAACAAATACAAAGCAGTTTTATCTCTTGAATATATCCAATTTCTCTAAAGATTCAAAATGCTTCACTAAGTAAAGCAGTCACAGTGTCACATGGGCTTTCTAGAGACCTTGCCCCTCCCCCCAATTCTGATCTATACATCTGATTTACCCCCAAACCTTTACCTTGATGCCCTACCTGAACCTGAAACTCAACATTCTGAACGCTGAGTTTATTCACCTTCCCCAGAAAATCTTCTCTTCCTCCTGTATTTCCAGACTGAGTGAATGGCACTGCCCCATTGCCCAAAGCAGAAACCTCATCTTTGAAACTTCCCTGTCCACCATCTCTCACATTCCATCATCATGACCCTCTTTTACATCTCCACTACCTCTGATTAAAGTTCAGGCTCCTATCACCTCTTACACCATCCTGCTAACTGATTTGCCTGATTTTACCTTCTCTGCCATTGCCAAATAGCAATCTTACCATCACATCATCCCCCTGGTTTAAAAACTTTCAGGGGCATCTCAATACTCTTTTATATTTTTAAAAAAGTTTATTAGTTCTTTTTAGTTATACAGGATAGCAGAATTTATTTTGATATAATTATATCTTATGGAATATATCTTATTGTAGCTAAGACTCCATTCTTTTGGATGTACATGATGGTAGGATTGACTATGGCATATTCATATAAGTACAAAGGAAAATTATTTCGGATTCATTCCACTGTCTTTCCTTTTCTTATCCTTCCTCCCTTCCCTTCATTCCCCTTTGTTAATCTACTGCATGTATACTCTTCCATTACCCCTTATTTGGGTTAGCTTCTACATATTAGCAAAAAACATTTGAGCTTTGTTTTTTGGAGACTGGCTTATTTCACTTAGCCTGACAGTTTCCAGGTCCATCCATTGACATGTAAATGTCATAAAGTCATTTTTCTTTATGGCTGAGTAATACCCCATTGTGTATATATACCACAATTTATCCACTCATCATTACTCTTAAAGTCAAACTCTTAACTTCTCAGCATGCCACATGTGGCCCTTTACAATCACCAAAATTCAATCCACATTCTTAGCCTCATGTCTGCCCATCTTATACCACTAGAGCTCTGGGTTATCATCACATGGAAGCTTCAATATTCCACATGAACTGTATTCCCCACCCCTTTCTTTTTTTTTTTTTTCTTACTGAGCTGAGGACTCAACTAAAGCCTTGTACATTCTAGGTAAGCACTCTCTCACTGAGCTACATTCATAGCCCATGGTTCCCCTTTTTTCTTTAATTCCTTTGCACATAGGGTGGATTTGTTGTAGTTCTTAGCCACTTTACTCCATCCTCCTGCCCCCACAAACACTCATACAATCTGGAAAGTAAACATATTCTTCAAAACTCTGCTCAAATATTTGTTTCCGTGGGTCTTTCTCCCTGCCACCCTCTCTGCCCTCATAGTACTTTGTATTACTTCTAGTACAGCACCAGCCAAAAAATTGTATTATTTTCATCTATGTATATCTCTCATAATCCTAATAAATTTCTTGACGAAGAGATTGTTATCTTTTTCATTTCTGCCAGGACTGTGCTAAGTGCTGAGTATAATGCAGTACCTAGTTATTATTTTAAATTGAACAAATGAATGAGTGAATGAGAACATTTAAGCTAAAAAGAAAATGTAGATTACTGGGGCCTGGAGAGCTAGAGAAGGACGTGGATATGGACTTGCTGTGCCATGTGTAGATAGTATCCTCAGATCATACATTAGATAACCACCTTCCTCCTATGCACTGTGCTAAACCTGATTTTGAGTCCTTCTGTGACTCAGCCTCCACACCAAAGATATTACCTTCACACTCCAACTAACTTGGAAGCAAAACAGTTATTTTAGTGCTAGAAACTTTAGTTATATGTTTTTGGCTAAAGGACAAACCTGCAGTGTACTAGATGGTCCCTGAATCTCAACCAATACAGAACATTAATATTTGAGGTCTCTCAAGAGTTAGCATATAAATGTTGTACTATTTCATGCAAACCACATGAATCCTCTAAAGACGAGCATAGCATGATATTAATTTCCACAGCTCTCAGGGAAAAACAAAAGAAGGCAAATTATTTCAAAATGTCTGTATAGGTAAAGTGACAAAGATGAAAAGTAATGTGAGTGCTGATGTAGTCAGTTCTCAGTTGTTATACCAAAAGAGGCAAGGCAGACACAGATAATCCAAACAGCATTCCTGTGGGCAAGAAATAGTGTCTTTTCATAACAGATTTTCCTTCGTGGCTCTAACCTACTTAGGCTTGACTGAGCATGGGAAGTAAGAAAGGTGTCCCAGAGAAAGGGATCTTTAGGATGTCCTTTCAAATTTCCCAAAGACAAAAATCACCAGTTCAGAGGACTACCAGAAAAATAATATTAAAATAATTGGATGGAGCCCAGCATGTTGGCACATGCCTAAAATCTCAGCAACTCTGGAGGTTAAGGTGGGAGGATTTCAAATTTGGGGCCAGTATTGGCAACTTAGTAAGACCCAGTCTCAAAATAAAATAAAAAGGGCTAGAGTTTTAGCTCACTGATAGAGCACCCCTGAGTTCAGTCCCAATACTACAAAAAAAAATCATATGGAGAAATAGAAGTAAATGGTTGGAGTGGGGAATGGACACAAAAGAAAGGAGAGGGATAAAAATGGAAGTATCAAGGCTCCAAAGACAGACATTGCTGATCTTACAATGACCAGTCTTATTCCTAAAACTATAATGGCCAAGAAATACAAATAAAGAAAATAACAGTCAAAATTTGCAAGCCTAGTAATTTTGTCTAAAGTGATTTGATGTGAGGTTTTATATTACTTTTGAAACTCAAAAGAATTGCATCAACTGTAAAATTTCCAGGTTCCAACAAGCAAACTACAGAATTATCCCACAGAAGCATTTTGTACTTCTAGAAGCTGAGAAAGGCTTCCAAGGATTAGTCAGGTCACTTTCTCTCTTGGGAAGCTTTTGGCAGAAGAATGTTCCTTGTGAAAGTCCTGGAAAGAATTGCTGTTTTCACTTGGCACAGTGTGGAAGTTAACCTTAAGTTATAACAGGTAACTTAAGGTAAACAGGACACTAATATTACCAAAGCTACCTATTGTCTTCAATCCTTTGACTACTTCCAATAATCTGTGTGTCATGTTTCATCAATAAAGTAGAAATTTTCAAAAGCAGGACTAAGACTTTAATAAGTGATTTTTTATCCCACCACTTTTATCCACCTAGCATAGTCTGAATAGTAGTATTAAAAATGATCTTAGACATGTCAAGCTGGAAAGGTTTTTAAAGTTCTTAAGTCTGAGGTTTCAGGTTCTGAAAAATGAATTGGCCCCATATTTTATCAAGTTGGTGAGTCTCCTAATCTGTAATTCTACTTAAAAAGTGGGATTCCAAAAATCTAAAGGCTGGCCCCAGAATTATTGTATCAAGCCTTTTCTACCCTGTCTCAATTCTTTTATCTGCATAATGATGGCAATAGACTTTGCACTTTATCTCATGGGAATAAAGAAATATGACATAATGATGTAAGTTAAAATCAAATGCTGAGTATGGCTGGGCAATTGGCTAAAGCCAAAAGAACTGCTTTGTAGATAAGTGGTTAATATACAAGAAGAAGGGCTCATCCTTTTGTGTCCATGAAGTCACAAGGCTTTGTGTAAGGCTCTACTCAACTGAACTGAGTCAGTGTACCTTCCCATGTTCTTCATGTTTTCACCCATTCAAGGGATCCAGTCAGTTCCCTCCATTCCTTGACTTTAAGTGACTTCACTTAAGAAGTAAACAAGTCACAGCATCAAATGAATATATATATATAATCAGAACAATGGCTCCTTTGATATCCTTGGGCCATATTATGACTGGCCACAGGCATTAAGCCCTGTGTTGCATGTCTGTTTCTTCACCCTTAAAAGGAATGCAATAATTCTAACTCATAGAATTGTTGTATGTATTACATCCATGAAAACTTCTAGAACTGTTTCTGGCACACAGTTAGCATCTATAAGAGTTATCCATTACCATCATGTTCTGACTAGGGCAGCAGGAAAGTCATGACTTCTGAGACATAGAATGAAGTTTCTATGGTGTCTCCTGTACCTTGCTCTTCCTTCCACTGTGCTCATTTTGGTTCTTCTTAATCAGAATCAGGACCTCTTCCCAGGAAAGGAGATAGGAAAGCCATTTATATTACATAGAAGTAGAAACAGCTAGGGCACAACCACTCCCAGACATCTCTGCATCTCAGGCAAATGCAGAAAGCCTACGGCCAAAGGAAGGAAGCCTGGCTGTTGGAATTGCAATGCTGCCTTTCAGGAAGGGGAGCTCATTTGCTTCCTTGCATCTTGATTCCATAGCAACCCTCCATCTATTCCACATAATACTAAGGCTCAGTCCATTGATGAAGAGAAGGATGTGATTAGAAAAGTTGTGTGTGTGTGTGTGTGGTTTTACTGGGTATATATTTTGGAGAATAATAAAACATAAAATGAAATTCTCTTCATTCATACCAAATAGAAATGCCTAAAGGTAATTTAAGCTGAACAGACAACCTCTTTGAAAAATCTTGAAGTCAGTGACTCCACCAAAAATATATCTGTATTTTCATTTTTAATAAGCAGACAGAAAACGGAGTATATGTCTTTTCTGACACATTTTTAGGCTCTGCCAGCTTCACAGTACATAATGAATCCTAGAATTGGGAAGCAAAACCTAGTTTATGGTCTTATATTTGTTTGGCTTAAGGGGGTGACTCTTAGGAATTGGGAAGAAATACCATGTCGAGGTTCCAAGTTCCCTTCCAGTTTTTCCCTTCATCTTCAGGCCCATGCCCTGAAGCCAATGCCATATGGGTGGATGCACCCAGTCATCTGTGGTATCATCTGCAAGGAGCACTATGACAAGAATGCAAAGGACAAGTGTTAGAGAGCATGAGGACTCTGTGATTATTGTGTGGAAGACCGTGGAGACAGTTTCTTTTTGTGGTCTTAAAGATGAACACACACACAAAAAATGTATTATCAATTGTCCTAACTGACAGCCCCCCAAAATATAAAGTCAATATCCTGCAAACTCCAGCTTCTCTCATCGCTTGATCTTAGGGTTGTTCCAACCAAGCAGATGTTCAGAAATCTGATACAATAGCCTTTTTTTAACACAGAAAAATGATACATGTTCTGAAGATACTTTCTTTTCTTTTTGGTTTTTCCAAGTCAGGCCTGAGGACTCAATTCCAGCCTTGACATTAATTAGCTGTATGACCTTGAGCAATAACCTCTCTGAGCATCTGCAAAATGGCGATGGTTATAGTCTACTGCATTGACCTGTTATAAAAATCAAGTGAGATACTCTAAATGGTTTAGTACAGTATATGATAAACAGAAATACACTAGATAAATATTAGCAATTATTACTTATAGTAATGTTTAAAATTTTACAAAAATATCAACATGAAACTATATTTCATTACTAAGTTCAGAAATACCTTTATAGAAAAAAAAAGATAAACTGCACTGTCCCAGAAAATCCTAGGTGTCTCATCACTGTGTATATGTGTACTGCTTCCTCTTTAGTTTAATAAGGCTTCTTAGAAGAGGAGATGGAAAAATACAAAAATAGGAGGCAAAGGCAACCTTCTCACTGACCCCATAATTCCTTATAGCTACTGATAAGCTATTTGTAGCTCTGTGGATCTGATGTCTATTCCTAGCACCCATCCATTTTGCTCTCTGAATGTTCCAACTTGAAATTAGGCAAATATTTCCATAAACTATTTGCTTTCATGATCTCACCCAATATGTAACTGTGAGCTCAAAATTATTGCTTAGACTGGAACCCATTGAAATAGAAGAGCATTCAGTTATTCTAGTTAATATTGTTCAAAGTAAAACTTTCCCCCATGTCTTTTATAATTATTCACACCCAAGAAGGAAGGCAAGGCAGATGTATCATTGTTGGTTGACAGATGAAACTAATCTGCATGCCCAAAGAGGGGAATGATTTTTCCAAGGTCACATGGTTAATTAACAGTGAAAAGCCAAGAATCTTAACACCATGTCCCAAAATTCTTCCCCTCCACCAGACTGCTATGTATCTTTAGGACAAGGGACTATTTCCTCACTGACCATGAATGATGCAGAGTTTGGGGGATGGTTTGGGAGCTAATGAATAATCAGTTCCTCGGACTAATATCTACCCTTGACTATGCACCTGTTATGTACCAAGCTCTACACTAAGCCTCTTAAATGTATCATCTCAGGGGCTGGGGTAGTGGTTCAGTGGTAGAGTGCTCACCTAGTGTGTGCGAGGCCCTGGGTTCGATCCTCAGCACCACATAAAATAAATAAATAAATGTATCATCTCTCTTAATCTTCACAACACTTTTACCAGGGAGGTACTATTGTGATCCTCATTTTACAGATGAGAAAGTAGGTATAGAAAGGTTAAGGAATTTGCTCAATACCACACTCCTAGTAAGTATACCTTCCCTCACGTACTCACCCTGGTCTCCAGCCAAATGGAAAGGAGAACTCATGGTTGTCAATATGTAGCTCCTTCCTCCCATGGGACCCTGGGACCCTGACTGTGTTCCAATCTATCCCACATTCCTCATTAAAATTGTACAGCTAGTACTACACAACCTGTTTCCTAACTCCCAGGTAAAGTGTTCCTTCTATTGCTCCATACTGAAAACCACCTTCCACTCTCCTATTTTTACAGATGCTTTAGGGCAAAAACATAAGCCAATACTATCTAAATTTCTCACAGTGAGGGGGGAAGAAGTACAAAAAGCAAGCATATCCTGCCTAATCCCAAGCCGTGAATGTGCAGCTGTGAAAGGACAATTAAGGTCACAGAGCCCCAGAGAGAAAAAAGATATACCTTCCCTCACCTACTCACCCTGGGCTCCACTCACACCTGGTTCTCAGACAAATGGAAAGGAGAACTCATGGTTGTCAGTCTGTAGCTCCTTCCTCCCATGGGATCCTGGGACCCTGACTGTGTTCCAATCTATCCCACATTCCTTGTTAAAATTGTGCTGTTTCCTTTTCCTTAGAACTATGCTAGATATCTAGAGCCAAGTCCAAGTGCTTGTGGCTGGTGTGCACAATGGTTGCTTATTTCAATGACATTTGCTTTCTTAAGAAGTGCCTTTTGGGCCTTCACCTGTGACATTTTAACAAGGGGATGTGGGACCAGCCCTGCTTACTACCTGTCAGGAGAGACCTGGGGGGGGGGGGGGATTGCCATGGCTAATTCACTTACTATCTCTGAAATTTGACCATCCTCATTTTCCTGCCTCCAGAAATCCTCCCCTGAGGATACAGATATGTACAAATCACCCTAAAGACAGGAAAGGTGAAGCTCCAAGTGCACATTTGGACTGGGAAAGGGAAAAATCAGTTCATTATTTCAAGACCTCTTGAGATGCTGTAAATACACAGTCAACACAGAACAAAGATCCCTTTTTCCCCCCCTTACATTATTTATGTGCCATCTAAAAATTACATGCCCGTTCTCTTTCCAGTGCTGAGAAAAACATGCATATTCATGATCTGATAAATATTTAAGTGGGATTTATTTAAATGAGAGAGTCCATTTACAAACATTCCCTGGCTCTGAGATCTTATCCTGGGCACACAGAGGGAGGATAATTTCCTCTGGTAGATTCAAAACCTCCGCTGGCCACCTGTCCCCCTAAAATTGGAGCTCTTCCTTGAGAGCTGGTGAATGCCCCCTGCAGTATTTAAAGAGAGTCTTCAGTACCTCCTCCCTCCAATCTTGCCTTCCTGTTCTGAGATCATGCCATAGGATCAGTCATTGGCAAAATGCTAGAGCTGGCTTTTATTTGGGGGCAGGGGTAACCATCCCAGCTTTCTTTGCCTGGGTCCTTCCTCTCCATCACACTAGTCCCAACTGCAGCACTTACCCCTGATACCCCTTGCCTTTCTATAGGAACATTTCTGTCCTTTCAGGAAGAATAATTATGTGATATACCAAGTAACCAGGAATAGTTGATTGTGCTACCCCTCCCAGGAGTACATACATTTTGATGTTTTGAAAACAGGTTGTCAATACTTGTTTTCAAAGGACTTATCTATCCATAAATGTTTCCATTTGCTCCTCACAAAATCCTACAAGAATTCCAAGGCAAGAATCATTTTTCCAGCCTTAGAGATGAAGAAATAAAAGACCTCCTGCTTGCCCAACCTAAGTCACAGTTAAAGAGTTGCAGACTTAGGACTTGAAGGCAAGTCTGATTCTAAGATGTGGGATCTTTTCATTACACAAGGCTGCCTGTTATTTAGGAGGATATTGGAAAGAAAGTGATGGTAACACATAGAAAACTAATATAACCTATCAGCATGGTAACTACTGGGGAAACCCAACACCTCTTTCATATGATCATATAGGTGTGTATGAGGTTAACTCTCATACCCACTCTCGAGTACCAACTGGATCTAGTCCTAACCCAGTTTCCTCTCTCCAAAATTAAATTTACTTATTTATGTCTCCTTTATATAGAGTTTATGAGATGTTTAGTGAACTTACCTATAGAATTAATCTGGACTGGAGCATTAAACAATTGTTAAGGACTTACACACATTTTGACAGAAGCTTCTAATGACAAGTCAATAACACTGAATATATCAAGGATGGCAGACAATGATTCAGGCCAGTGAGGGCAATACCATTGGGCAAATGAACTTCTCAGGACTCTAGCTTGTGCTAAATAATCATCTATTCTGCCTAATTTAGGATTGCCAGAAGAAATACAGATAGCCAATAAAGTCTTATTTTCAAATAAATGGCAAATACTCTTTTAGAATAAACAAACCTTAAATATTGCAAGGGACAAACTTACACTTAAAAGTTTGTTTTCTAATTGAAGTTGAAATTTACTGGGCTTTCTGCCTTTTTGTTTGCTAAATTTGGTAGAACAAGTTTAATTCTAAAACCCATCCCTCTGAGAATCACCATCCAAAAGTGCCTGTTGGGCATCTGCTTGCTTGTGACACTTACTTGTCATTTATCCTATAATACTGTGCTAGAAGAGTGGGTTGGTAAGGAAGAAAGAGAGAAGGCAGATGTAGAGGAGAGTAAAGTATCCCATCATGAGATTGGTCTTAGTCACTTGTACATGACATAAAAGTAATGCCACTAGGTCTTCTGAGAAAGTAGAACTAGTCCTATTTGCCTCTCCTTACCATCACCACAGCAATGTGGTATGCTATTCTGTTGTTTTCTATTCTGCTCTTTAATTAATGAAAAAGGAATACATTTTGGCAAATCTCAGGCCCTGTGTTCTCCAAGAGTGATCTGAGCCTCGGAAGGCACACCACAACAAGCAAGGCGGGCTGGAGGGCGTGGCCAGGCTGCCTGCACAGACAGCAGGGCTGCCCAAATATAATTAAGCACGAGGTGCAGACCCCAGGAGTGACAGTGGGAAGAGTTCCATGACCAAAAAAATATTAGGGAAGTGAAGTGGAGAATGTTTACAAGCCTAATTAGCAATTTGCACAACTTCGGAATTAAACATTTTGCCAGTGTCAGGCAACTTGGTGGACTGATAGTATGGAAGTCAAACTGGACCTAAGGGAGGGTATGGCATGAGTCTTGTGCTACTCAGCCCAGTCCAGTGGCTAAGATACCTACCAAGACATTCAAATTGAGAAAATGACCAAATTAGAGCAGCAACAGTGGGTTGACTCATTTGCAAGATGACAAAAGAGCCTAAGAAACAGGAACTCTATCATTCAAAGATGCATTTCTGGAGATTCTAAATGGGTTGAGTTTCTCTCTTCCATATTTTTGCTCTTACAGTGCATGTTTCTATTCCCAGAACCTACTTGTTCAATGTTCTCAGAGTTCACTTAGAAAACAGACACTCTGATTCCTTTCCCTACAACCTACTCCCCTACCTTGGATCACTTTTTACATCCTCTCCGTAAATTCCCATATTGAAGTGATGATTTTCAGGATGTTAAGTTTTTAATGTTTTAAAAATTTTATTAATGCATTTAATTATATAGAAAATGGGTTTTGTTGTAGCATAATCACACATACAAATAGCATTACCCTCCTTTACCTTCCTCTCCCCGTCCCTCATCCCTTTTTTGTTCTTTAATAGTTCCCTGCTACCTTCATGTCATCCATTTTTTCTTCTAGATTCCACATATGAAAGAAAACATGTGATACTTGTTTCTCTTTGCCTGGCTTATTTTGTTTAACATTATGACTTCAAGTCCCATCTACTCTCCTGTGAATGACTGCAATTTTTAATTGAAAGACATAGCTGGGTCCTATAAAACAGCTGAGCAAACCAGGGCATCTCTCTTTTTCCTCCACACTCAGCACTGTGCCTACCATATGCAAAGCACAGTACTAAAACAATACATAGATTTTATCTCATCTCATCCTCACAATAACCCTATGGTGTAGACAGTGTTTTTGGTCCCATTTTTCAGGTGAGGATCCTGAGGTTCAGAGAACTTAAGTGATGTTTCCAAGGATACACAGCAGTAAGTCATACAACCAAAATTTAAACCCAGGCAGTCTCAATTTAGTGTCCATGTTCTCAGTCTTTACTTGATCCCCTCTGGGACATCTTATATATTGCTGCCCAAAATATGTCATTATTGTGTCCTTCTCTACTGCCTCAAGAGTTGAACTCTCTGATACAGTTGCTACTAGACACATGTGGCTGTTTAAATATAACTTAATTATAACTAAATGAAATTTAAAATGCAGTATCTCATTCCCACTAGCCACATTGCAGGTACTCAAAAACTACATGGAGGTAGTGGCTACAATATTGGGTGGTGCAGATATACTGTATTTCCATTATTGTAGAAAGTTCTATTGGGCCATACTGCTTTAGAGACTAATTTGGAATGTCTCTGGCTAATATTTAAAGTGTTCTGCACTCTGGTTTCTACCAGATTTTCAGAAGATAGGCAGAAAAGAAGAAGAAATGAAGCTGGAGACATGAGTCTGAGGATGGGAGGCCTGCTATTGTGTGAGTAAGGTCTCATCCACAGGATAGAATGGTTTTGCTCCTTAAGAATAGAGCCAGTGCATGTTGAATCCTGACTCACACACACACCTCTCCTAAGATGCCAGAATAGATAACCAGAGAGGTCTGAAGATCATGTCACCCTGTTGACTGGGTATTCCCCACCAGTGACAGGAATGATTCTAATGCTTATAGATAATACCTCACATTTCAAATGGCATCAAAGGAACAGTGCTCAAAACACAGCTCTGTTGATTGTTAGCTTTGTAATATTAATACTGCCACTTATCTTCATCAAGATTATTTTCCTATCTTTAAAATAGAGTCAATAATACCTACTCTCCAGGTTTTTAATATGGGCTATGATCTAGATTTTAACACCCCCATCCCATATGATTCTAGGGAGCAAGGGTTGAAACTCATCAAACTAGACGACCTCTGAGGTCCCTTCCAGCTTTAGATTCAAATCTTGACCCAACATATGAAAGGTCAGCAGTCAGTTGGACAAAATACTTACCTAGGTCCCCACATAGTCTGTGGGCTTCATCAGCAAGTAATTTGTCAGTCATCATGGATAGCCCAGATTTCCAAAATATGTCATTATTTCTCAAAGCAGCCTCTTTGAGAGAGTGCAGAGTTAGTGTTAACTTCTTGACAGAGTCCCTCTCCATCAAGTTATAGACATAACCAGAACCCCCAGTCTATTTTGTTGTTGTTGTTGTTGCTGTTGCTTTGTTGTTATTGTGTTTATTACCAAGGATTGAGCCAGGGGTACCTAACCACTGAGCCACATCCCCAGCCCTTTTTATTTAATGAATCATTTAAAAGACTCCTTTGTCTCAAAGGGGGAGGGAATCAGATTCTTTCAGGCCTCCCCAACTTGTGTTCACCAAGCAAAATACTTTTCATGCCTAATTTTCTCTAGATTTTGCCAGGCTCGGACTAGGTCATGGTGCTGGTATCTGCCTGTACTGTGCATTAGGGCCAGTCCTATTTTCCCAGATCCAAGTTCTCAGTTCCTGTATCCACAGTGCAGTTGCCTCAAAATGGCTCCTGCCTCAGCTCACCATGGAAAATTGTTAATCACAGGGCATCATTCATATACCAATTTATTGTGTCCAGCAGCCTCTTTAGATCAGCCTAGAATAGGCAAATTGGGCAACCACTCTAGAAAGCAGTATGGAGATTCTTCAAAAACTAGGAATGGAACCACCATTTGACTCAATTATCCCATTCCTTGGTATATATCCAAAAAGATCTAAAATCAGTGTACTGTAGGGATGCAGCCACATTAATGTTTACAGCAGCACAATTCACAATAGCTAAGCTATGGAACCAACCTAGGTGCCCTTCAACAGATGAATGAATAAAGAACATTTTGTATATATACACAGTGGAGTATTACTCAGCCTTTAAGAACAATGAAATTACGGCATTTGCAGGCAAATGGATGGAACTTGGAGACTATCATGCTAAGCGAAATATGCCAATCCTAAAAAAACAAAGGCCAAATGTTCTCTCTGCTAGGTGGATGCTAACTCACAATAAGTGGCAGTAGGGAGAGAAGAATACAAGTTCACTGGATTACACAAAGGGTAATGAAGAGAAGGGGTAGTGGATGGGAATAAGAAAGTCAGTAAATGAAAACAATATAATTTTCCCAGGTACATATATGAAAACAACACAGTGAATGCCACCATCATGTAAATCCATAAGAATAGGGTCCTAACTGGAATGAATTATTCCATGCTTGTATAATTATATCAAAATGAATTCAACTGCCATGTATAACTAAAAAGAGCCAGTAAAATTTTAAAAAGTCTCATTGGATTTAGTTTGGATATTGACTTAAAGAATTTTCCTATCACATGGAATGGCTTTATATGATGGAAGTAGGAATTTCAAAACAGCAGGCAGATGAAGTTTGAAGGTATGCAAGGTGAAGAGAGCTGAGATGAGTCAGCAGAAGGGGAAAAAATAGGAAGGGAATATTCTAATGAATTCAGATAACATCCTGTTGAGCCCCAGTAGAATAGCATTGCAAACTCTGATTTCCCAGCCCTTTAATCCTCCATCGACTTCTCTATTACCCAATCTCTCTTGTACATCAACAACACATGGAGACCTGGCGTTCCATCTCATGGCCCAGGAATCCTTCAAGGCCTTGAAATACCTCCTTCAATTACCAAAGAAAGATAAAACCATTCCCAACCTGATACAAAATTAGTATTTATATTTCCATGTATATTCATAAAAATCACAAATCTCTGTAGGGTAAATAGAAAAGCACTCTGTTAAACTAAACTATTTGATGAATCAAGGGACCTTTGATTCAAACTGAACATTTGCAAGATTGCAGGTGTTTGTAACTCCATCTTGCAACTGGAGAAAAAGAATGTAGTGGAGATCAAGAGCTCTCACTTCACAAATGAGTGGCATAGCTCCAAAAAGGGTTCCCAAGGCACATACATCGTTGCTGCCTTGATTCTCAATCACTGCACACTCCTGAGTTTGTCTTGAACAGACAGCCAAGGGTTGGGATGCCAAAAGCAAACCAGATCATGCATATATTTCTTCTTTCTACTATACTCTCACTTTATTTTAGCTGTCACCCCTACACTGTATAGAAAATACTTCATCTTTTTGTGTGGTGTTTTTGAGTTTGGCTATCAAAAATGTTTCATGGAAAATGCCAAATTAAAAATGTTCACCATTTTATTATTAAAATAAAGCAGTTGAGGATTAGTCCACCAAAATTCTCAGGGAAGGGACTGTTCAAATTAACAGAATCTAATAAATGGTTGAGCTGAAAGGAAAAGAATTTTGAAACAATTCAGTCAGTTTGGTCTACTTCTAGAAAATTTTCTGAAATACCTAGTTCCATGTTCTGCTTTAAAATACTATTGAAAAAAAAATAAAATAAAATACTATTGAATCTTTGTTTTGTATTTGAGGCCTTTGCAGGGCCCTTGAGTTATCATTTTGAACACCTATTTTCAATGTCCAGGATTAGAAATGTAGATGGATAAGGCTATAACATGAACTGAGCTCCAAAGTTTCCAATTTCAGTGGTTTATTGTTTGTTACCTCTTTCAAGTCAATGCCATGGGAAAAGACAATTCTGTTAATTGAAGGTTCTGGTTACAAAAACTTAATGTAATGAAACTTTCAACTTTTCCATATACTTTTATACCTAAACTCACTTGATCCTTATTATAGTCTTGGGAGATAGAGTCCTCATTTTACAAGCTGAAGCCTAGAATGCTAAGGAACTTGCCCAATGCTGATATTAATCAAGCTTCTGAAAGCTCAGTCTAGTGTTCCTGTCAGTACACCACACTGTGATATCCGTGTCAATTCTATTTTCACTATATTTGTATTGACTTTCTCCCATGAAAGCCATGCTGGGCTCAGCTAATCCCACCACAGTAGGAGTAATATCTGAATGTGTACTCAACTTTAGCAGCACTCAGAATAGCTTAGGTGAAAGTCATGACTAAGATAATAACAGTTGCCATAATAATGTCCTTAAGCATCCCAGTTGAGAGCCATTTATTTTGCATAATATGATCTCTCAGCATACTAAATGTTCATTTGCATCCTTGTGTTGAGGACACTTGTCTGTGGATCATTTTCTGTGAGGATAAATTGTCCTCAGGAAGGTTTTAGTGTTTCCAACAATGCACTACTGGACTTTTGAGTGGCTAAAGAATGCTAATATTTGAAAAGGGGGAATGTGTTCTGAAATTGTTTGTGCGTCCCTTTAGGTAATAAAAAATAACCATCTCATCTTTACATTAATCTTACAAACTTGATAGAGTCATGACCCCATTTACAGAAGTGGGTACTGGAGTGCAGCTGGTTGTCATGGTACCCAAAAGGTGACTGCTCATCCCTATCCCCTATGATGTCTACCAAAGCTCACTTATCATCACAGTGCCCTGATAGCTTGTTACAAATACAGCTTTCCCAGCTTCATCCCAGACATACTGAAACTTGTCTACCCTAGAAACTGATATAATTTTATTACTGAAAATGAAGGAATTAAGATATTAAAGAATGGCAGCTGCTTTGAGCAACAATTTCATGATCACCTACTTTGTAATCAGCACCATATCCCAAGTTGAAGGTTGAGTGGAGGAGACAAACATGCAAAGGACTCAGACTTAGCATTGGAGAGTTTATAAGGTGCCTGATTGCATAGCTCAATGGCTTTTAAACTCTAACATGTGAGACTCATCTGAAGGGCTTGTTAAAACTCCAATTACTGAGTCCCAGCCCCAGAATTTCTACTTCAATAGGTCTAGAGGATCCAAAAATCTGTATTTTAGCAAGTTTCTAGGTAATGCCAATGCTACTAGTCCAAGGAACATACTTTGAGGACCATCATTCCAGTCATCATTTAAAATCCTCTGAATGTTTTAGGGTTTATAAGAGCCATTTCAGTCAAGCACAGTGATAATTCCGGTGATCCAGAAGGCTGAGGCAGTAGAATTGCAAATTCAAGACCAGCCTCAGCAACTTAGCAAGATCCTGTCTCAAAATGAATATGAATATAGGTGGGAAGTAGCCCAGTGATAAAGCACCACTGGGTTCAATCCCTAATAGAGAGAGGGAGGGAGGGGGAGGGAGGGAGGGAGAGAGAAAGAGAGAGAGAGAGAGAGAGAGAGAGAGAGAGAGAGAGAGAGAGAGAGATTGATTTCAGAATATTTGTGTGTGAAAAAAATTAAAAGGAAACAATGATCTGTGGTGTTCTATTGCCTCCCCTGTATTCCGTCCTTTTTCCCTTGAGTGCCTATACAGGGTCATGTGTCCATGTACCTCAGACACAGAAAGAAATCTTACTGACTTCTGAAAAACAATCCCATTTTCTTACCACAAATGCACTGGCTGGCATCATCTCAAATTGAAAGATTTGCTTCCTTCATTGCCTTGTTTCTCTAGGACTGGAAAGTCCTATCTGTGCTGTGGATTCCAGAAGGAGGCAACAAAGGAGACACCTCTCTTTCCACTGAATAAGGCAGTGCTTCTGAGAGGCTCATCCCCAGATAAACAGTTTCAGAATCATTGGGCCTGTTTATTAATAATGGAAATTATGGGGACTCACAGCATACCACATAAATCAGAATTTCCAGAAGACCTGGGAATCTGACATTTAACTTCCTTAGGTCATCAGGCATTTCTCAGGCTCACTGGAGTTAGAGAAACCTTAGTAAAAACATTTCCCTATTGTTCGGTTTAGACAGGACTCTAAGAAGGTCTAGACTTCTCTTAAGTATGAGAAAAGAGGAAGGTCTCATTTCTCTTAAATGATCACCATTTCCCCTTTCTTGGATCTGCACATCCCATAAAAAGCCTTATGAGACTAGGGCAGAAGCCGGGCTCCTGTCTTTAACCTTTTCACCTAATGCCTCGCCCCCACACCAACCCCCATGAATCCATTTGCCAGGGACATTTATCAGGTTGCTAAAGTACACACACCTAAGTCCCTAACAAATTCCACCCAGTGAGGAAGATTCTTTTATTTTCCTTTCTTTCTCTGTTTTAAAATTTTCATCTCTGCTGCTTCTTTATGACATATTCTGAAGATATTTCAAATCCATTTATATTCCATACTGACTTTGGTCTTTTTGATGTCCTGAAAAATGCCATAGCTTATATTGAAATGATACATTAAGATATGAGAGAAAAGAGAAAAAAAAGTGCTGAGGAAAATACTGAGAGCAACATCGATTAGAAAGATGGTTAGACACAAGGATTGGAACACACTTTCCACAGAACTAAATATTATCAATTATTGCTTTGCATGCACCTCTTCCTATCTTTCTACAGGGGGAATACTTTGGAAGTTTGGAGATAAAATGCAATCTTTTTACTTGGTTTGGCAGCAAGAGTCTGGCAGAATTTTTGCTTTTTGGTTCATTGTCAGGTTATACCAAATATATAATTTGTGTCTCCTGGGATAGTCACTGTATGTCTTCAATTTTCTTATTATAGGATTCTCAATACAGCTCCACATAAAGTAGAATAACTAATTAAGGTCAGAAATACTGTGGGAACATGGATTGTCAGGACACAGAACCAAACCAGAAGCGAGTCTTCTAAATGGGAGGGTGTACCCACCACATGCAATTTATCAATGGGCTTCTAATTTCTGTCCCTCTTGCTTCCTCACCTCAAGGAGTATGCATGTAAATGTGTATGTGAAAAAAATTAAATGCACATACACATATGAAAGTCTGTCTAAAAATGTGGCTGCATTGAATATAACCATGTTCTCAATATATATAGCACAATAACTTTTATAATTCTATAGAAGGTCATATCCAATTTTTTTCTTGCATGGCTTTTCAGGATCATGCAAATGTTACTTAAATTTAAATAAAATCTTTGAAAACACTAAAAGTCATCATCTCATATAGTTCCAAATGTAGGCATAGATTTTGGAGGCATCTATTTCTAACAATGATGTTTCTGGACACCCAAAATCTTTCTCTGACCCAAAATGTGTCCTTTGATTTGCCTTCCACAGCTATCAACAAAGATACAAAGTCACAAACAAAGGGGTCACCCTTTGAGGCTAACATAGTAAAGAACTCTGCTATAAATTAAAGCTTTCACACATAGGCATTAATTTGATTAGCTTCTATCATTTGCAAGGCCCTGAGGGAACAGGACATAGAACAGGGTAAACCTTTCATTTTATTGGTGGTATTGGATGGAGGTCAGAAAAGACCTAAAGCTAAGCACATTGGCATAGCAGACTAACCTGGACAAAGTGCTCTAGTGAGGAGCACAAAATAATAGGGACTAACCCAAAGGTCCTAGAAGCATGGTGGTAGAGAGATATTAGGCTGAAAGTAACAAAAACCTGACTATTAGTGGTTTAAACAAATAGGGTTTTTTTCCCCATAATAAAAGCCTTCAAGTAGATATTGGTTTGGCTGCTGGTGAATGCCATCAAAGGCCTATGTTCTTCTTCCTGCTTCCCTATCTTTAGCACACTGGTTTTCACTGGCATGCTTGTAACATTATGGTCACAAGGCAGTTGTAACATCAACACTACTAAGAGGCAAGAAAATGAAAAAAGAAGTACTAACCACATCTGTCTCTTTTTATCAGGAAAACAGTACCTTTGCCAGAAATTTCCAACAGACTTCCATTTATATGTCATTTGCCAGAACTATATTGCATGTCCCACCTACTAAACATCAGTTGCAAGGGAGCCTGGGAAAGGGGTATTTAAGTGGGCATATTGCCACCTTAAACAAAACCAAGATTGTGTTAGTAACAAAGGTAACAAACAATATCTGCCAAAGACCAAAGGAGAACCTTGGCTGCTCTAATTCAGTTCAACAAATTGTCATTGGGCACCTACACTGTGCCATGTGCTTGGAGATCTGGCTTTTGCCTTACACTAACCAGAATTCAAAGAATGAATCTTCCCCAGAAAGTCCAATTGCCAAAACAAACATCCAGACATGGGTCTAGTTTTATTTTGCTCCTAACCACCAAGCTGTGCTGAGTTTTGAGAATGTAATTTCTTGAGATACTTTGGGGCAGAGACTCAAACATCAGCTGACTTGGCTTCATATATGGACCTTCACAAAGAATTTTGTAAATTTGAGCTATCAGAGTCATTTTTAAAAACCATGCATCTGTGTTATTTTATGCATGCAAATCCCTTTCTGCTTTTTAATGGATTTGTGCCTGGATGTACTGCAAATTGCATTTGAAGATGGACTGCAGAATAGATTCCAGCTATTGACAGCAATACAATGACACAAGCATTTTAGATGCCAGCTTACCTCCACACCTTTATTTCCACACAGCTTCCAGTCTCATCCTAGCTGTTGACTGATCAATACAAAAGACTCCTTATAGCCAAAAAATGAGCTGTGAATATCTTTGCCCTCATTCTCTGTCAAAAACAAAGGGTAACTAAAACAAACAAAAACCCTAAAAGTAAATAGCAGAAAGATCAGTAGAACAGAGGGGAGGGAAAGGGGAATACTGGGGACTGAATTAGAGTAAATTATATTCCATGCTTTTATCATTATGTCAAAATGAATCCTAATGTTATGTATAACTAAAAAGAAACAAACATATGTGTGTGTGTTTTAAAAAGCAAGGATGAAATGATTAAGAGCTCTATAATAATTTATGTTAAAGGTTTATTCCTGGGAATTCTCTCTACAAGGATATTGATTAATAACTGGCTCTCAGGAAAGAAAGGGCCTTTGCTGGTTTGATGTGGATAGGACCAACCAGAAAATCCCTGCAGTGTGAAACCCAAGCTCAGTAGCACTTTGTTTTTAGTCAGAATGGAAAGGGACTTTGAGAAAGTAAGTAGCCAGTAGAATCACATTGCACAGACTCTTCAAAATCAAACTTTCTGCATGTCGGCACCAACATCCTACAAAATGTGATTTGAGAAGGAATTGGGAGCCCAAATTTTTCATTTTCCTTGGTCTATCATGATGAAATTCTCATTAATGTTGTTTCTTAAAGGCCTTCTGGTTATAGATATACTCTATTCCTAAGGATTCCTAAGGAGTGAGATGTCCTAGGAGAAACGAATTTTTAGGAATGGAGTATATAATATGCTGTCTGGGATTAATTTGTTTGGTTGGCCTGCTGTTGCCTAGAAAAGATCAGGGTCAAAAGGCCATGGTTAAACCAAGCAAAACTCAGTAAGATGAACTTTTCACTCTCGAGATAGGCTGTAGTCTTTCCCTTGAATGTGTACTCCTTGCTTTCCTTAATGAATATCTCTGTCTCAAAACGGAGAGAGAGGTGGGGGTAGAGTGGAGGGAAGGAAAGGGAAGAAAAGAAAAGAAGCTGAGTGCAGTGGCACACACTTGTAATCCCAGCAACTCAGGAGGCTGAAGCAAGAGGACCATGATTTCAAAGCCAGCCTCAGCAAAAGTGAGGTGCTAAGCAACTCAATGAGACCCTGTCTCTAAATAAAATGAAAATAGGGCTGGGGATGTGGCTCAGTGGTCAAGTGCCTCTGGGTTCAATGCACAGTACCAATAAAAGGAAGGAAGAAAGGAAGGAAGGAAGGAAGGGAGGGAGGGAGGGAGGGAGGGAGGGTGAGATTTCCCCGAAGAAAGTCCAGTCTAAGCAAAGAAGAGCAGCTGGTCACTAGACTCCTTGGAAGAGAGGATATTAAAAGAAGAGCAAGAGAGTGGCAGGGCCCTGTGAGTCAGACAATCATGATGACTGTCCTTGAAAAACTCCTGTTTGAAAGCTCCTGGATAATTTAAACCATTTCTTGAATAAACCAGAAGCATTCAGTACAGTGTCTCACAGACACTTACAGAAAGTATATAATACATTCTAACCATGAATGATTTCAAAAAGAAGTTTGAGAGGGAGAATAAGGTTGATGAAAGGGTAGAACATCAATGGAATAAATGTAAATATTCATTTACACTCTGCACTATTCAGGCAATCCCCTGTGATTTTGCTTGCCCAATCCTGATATGAACTCCCACCGAACTTAACATCTCTGTAGATAAGTCACTGGAATTGGTAGGTGAGGAGGGTGATAATAATGTGTGAAATAGAAGAAAGAGAATAGGTAAGGAAGGGAGAGTAGGAAGGAGAATAAAAGAAGTAGCCGAGGGCAGAGATAAAAGGGAGAGAGGTATGAAGAGGTAAAAGGAAAACATTGAATATTAATAAATAATAACAACAATAACAGTAATGATAGCTAACACTTTTTTATAAGACTATGTGCCAAGCCCTATTGGAAGCACTTCACAGGCATTGATTCATTTAATCTTCACCATAATCCCATGAAGTAGGTGTCTTTTTATTATTCCATTTTACACACTAGGATACTGAGACCATAGATTTTAAGTCAAAATTTGATATTTGTAAAACAGAGGCAAGGGATGACAGACCCATTTGGTTTGTAGGATTTCAGTTACTTAGTCCAATAATAATTTTTTCCAAGTCAGTTTAAGTCAGGTTTCTGTCCCTTACAACTGAAGAGTCCCTTATCATATTTTTAAACTATCAGTTGTTTATCATGGACAACATGCTGGGTGAAAGTGTTTTAGACACAGGAGTTTACTTAATCCTGACAATTCAATGAGTTTAGTATTGTTATTATTATCCTTATTTTGAAAATGAAACTACCGAGGCACAAAAAGGTTAAATAACACCTAGTCATGCAACTAATAGGTAGTGAAACTTGGAGGTAAACTACAGTCTGACTCCAGACTCCAGACTTATAGCAATTATACTAGTCTTTGGTTGACACACAGACAGAACATCTTACCAGTCAACAGTGAATAGTGGAAACTGAAGGCCACTTAATTCCAAGTGTTCTCTTTAATGAGTGATGTGGTACAATTATAGCCATCCTTTCATATTTCCAAGAAATCAGATGCTATGCTAGTGAGCATTTGTGTGGAGACTCCTTATTCTTGGAAACCAGTATTTCTGATGCCATGCAGCCTTGACTCTTCAGTGAGGAATTATGTAGCACTGATAGAAGCTAGCTCTAGGAGTTCCTATGCCCAAAGAGACTCCATTTAAAAGAGGAAAAGTAAGAAATTGTGATGAAGATATCTCTGTGGCTCCTGCTGAGAGTACTTCTTAAACATTTTTTTGGTGGTGCTGGGGTTTGAACCCAGGATCTTGGGCACATTAGGCAAGCACCCTACCAACTGAACATATCACCAGCACCTGAGGCTGCTTTTTAGAATAGGAAACCAGCAACATCACCTGGGAAGCATTGTGCTAACATTCATGAGGCCCATATCAATTGAGCAAAGCCTACTTCTGACTCTTACATGCATACAATCTCTCCCTATAGAGTCTGACACCCTGGATCCCTATGCTCATTGCTTTTTCCACAAGTATCCTACAAACAATTTCTGAACCTTCACTGCAGAAGTGTATGATTTTAGTGTTTTTGTTGTTTTATTTTTAATGTACACAAAGCTTGTCTGCTGGGGATAACTATTGGCCAAAAAATGATAGTCTATCCAGTTGTAATTCAAATAGTTAAAAATTATAAATGGCCTTCATTGTTTTATGACTATTAGGAGGTGCCCCTGATAATTCCCAGCTGATTTATATCTTGGTCTCGATTTCTGCACAGACACCATAAAAATGCTATGTTAAATCATTTCACATTAAAAACAAAACCAGGACTTAATCTTCACTTAAGAGGCAAACAATAATTTTTATCAGGATTTGTGAATGGGCCTTCTTTCCCATTCATTAAATGTCTATAAATGTTTGCTAGTTCTTAGAGGTTGAATGATTAAAAGGATAGGGGAGATGTGAATTTTAAAAAAATCAATCACTGTTTGTAGCTCTATTCCAAAATATACCCTGCATTGCACGGTAGATCTTCTCCATGAGACTAGTTAATAACAAGCATTCTGCATATTTTATAATTATGTGCATTGCCAGCAGAGTGAAGTTAGATTTATTGTGCATTTGAGCCCCCAGAATCAGAGTCGTGCCTCACAGCACCTATTATAACAAATGGCATAGAGGGGTTCTTTATGTTGCAGGATGCGGAGTTGGATATTTAAATAGCATACTCTGGAAGTGTTCTGAGTTATGGCCACCCTGCAAGAGGGGCACCATCTAAAGTACACTATGATTTAAGTGTCACTCCATTGCTGGAGTGAACAGCTGGCTGACTCAGAAATAAGATCTATAAAAATGGAAACAAGTAATTGTTCCAATAAGACCCTGGTTGGCTACAAGCAGATTGAGCAAAAACTTTTATCAGTTTTGATTGCATTTTTGGCACACTTCAATTTTTAGATGTAAAAACATGTAGGCAAAAAACATGTACAGTCACATAAGTCTCATATCAAGGACATAATTGGTGGAATTTGGGTAGGAGTAGGTCCAATCTCCTATACCTCTTATCTACCTCTATCCTTTCTAATGTTGGAATATATCACTAAAATAGCAACCTGTATCATAGGTATTCTTTCTCTGGTATAAAAGATATTCTACAAGTAGATCACCTTAGAGTGAAGGGAGAATGACCCTTGGTTTTCCATCAGAATGTAGGTAGTTGGAAGAATAATTTTTTATTCAAATGTGTATCAAATAATTGCTAATGCTCCCTTAACTTTTAATACCATTTTTTTCTTGTCAACCTAGTATCTTCAGATAATGTCTTTGGATCCGAATACTAACACTAGTATGATTAACTACATCTTGGCATGCATTCTCCAAGGTCCTACAACCAGACGAATATAGAAGATGGTTTGGATTACAGGTCTCCTGAACTGTGGTCCAATGTTCTTACTACTGAACTGTGTTATCTACAGCCTCTGTTGACATTTGTTAATTAACCTTGAGAGAGGTATATAAAATATATTTAGGTGCTCTCCTTATATCAAAGATGACATTTGGCATTAGTTTTTAGGGATTGGCTAGCTTCACTTAGCATAATCTGCTCTAGTGCCATCCATTTCCCTGCAAATTCCATGATTTTGTCATTTTTTAGTGCAGAGTAATACTCCATTGTGTATAAATGCCACATTTTTTTATCCACTCATCTATTGAAGGGCATCTAGGTTGGTTCCACAGTCTAGCTATTGTGAATTGTGTTGCTATGGACATCGATGTAGCAGTATCCCTATAGTATGCTCTTTTAAGGTCTTCAGGGAATAGTCCGAGAAGGGCAATAGCTGGGTCAAATGGTGGTTCCATTCCCAGCTTTCCCAGGAATCTCCATACTGCTTTCCAAATTGGCCACACCAATTTGCAGTCCCACCAGCAATATACAAGAGTACCCTTTTCCCCACATCCCTGCCAGCACTTGTTGTTGTTTGACTTCATAATGGCTGCCAATCTTACTGGAGTGAGATGGTATCTTAGGGTGGTTTTGATTTGCATTTCTCTGATTGCTAGAGATGGTGAGCATTTTTTCATGTACTTGTTGATTGATTGTATGTCCTCCTCTGAGAAGTGTCTGTTCAGGTCCTTGGCCCATTTGTGGATTGGGTTATTTGTTATCTTATTGTTTAAGTTTTTGAGTTCTTTGTATACTCTGGATATTAGGGCTGTATCTGAAGTGTGGGGAGTAAAAATTTGTTCCCAGGATGTAGGCTCCCTATTTACCTCTCTTATTGTTTCTCTTGCTGAGAAAAAAACTTTTTAGTTTAAGTAAGTCCCATTTGTTGATTCTTGTTATTAACTCTTGTGCTATGGGTGTCCTATTAAGGAATTTGGAGCCCGACCCCACAATATGTAGATCAGAGCCAACTTTTTCTTCTATCAGATGCAGAGACTCTGATTTGATATCAAGCTCCTTGATCCATTTTGAGTTAACTTTTGTGCATGGCGAGAGAAGGGGATTCAGTTTCATTTTGTTGCGTATGGATTTCCAGTTCTCCCAGCACCAGAATACAACAGACACTAGTATGGCAGTATGTAAAAAAGTGGATGTGGAACTGATGTGAATCTGCATTATGTATACGGGGTAAAAATGGGAGTTCATAATCTGCTTGAATCAAATGTATGAAATATGATATGTCAAGAGCTTTGTAATGTTTTGAACAACTAATAATAAAAAAAATAAAGGTTGGATCTGTTTATAAAAAATATATATATATTTAGGATGCTGTCTCCTTACCCCCTGTTCCTGAATCAAACTTGTTCTTGTTCCCCTTCATGACACTTGCAACCTCCCATCCCTGACCCCAACCTCCATACACCATTTAAATGTCTGTATGTCCTCATGCTATCCAAAAGGCTTATCTAAATGGGACATGAGATACATTGTGCTATGTTCCCTCAGAAATTACTTTGACACAAACAATTACTCCAATAATAAACAGTGGAAAATATAGTATTAAGTACAATCAGCAAATCTAAATGGCCTTAATTGGCATTACTAATTCTTGCACAAAATAAATAATTATACTACTTTCCTTCCAAATTTCAATTTGGACATGTAAAGTCCACTTAGTTCACTGGAGCCAAAGTGGAAGGCTTCACCAAAGTTGATTGGCTACACAGTAATGCGCAGCCCATACAATTAAGTTCATATTTACATTGTTCACAGTAAGTGTTAACACAAGGTCTTGCATGTAATAGGGTTTTTAATGAGGGCCTAGTCAATTAATGATTATTCATAACCAGTCCATAATTTCCATATTATTGTATCTTGAGAATAAATTGCTTGATTTTACCTTATGTAATAATATATACCTTAGCATATTAATTAGATTCAAGAACATCTTTCCTAAACATACCAATTATGAAGAGGACCCTAAAGACACTCCATCATAGCCTTGCTACTTAAAGTGTAGTCTGAAGACTAGAAGCATCAGCATCACCTAGTAGCTTGTCAAAAATGTAGAATTTCAGGCCCCAACCCAGACCTACAGAATCAGAATGTACATTTACAATATTGTCATATGATTCACATGCACATTAAAGCTTTAGAAACTCCATGCTGGTAACAGTTGTTAGACTTAGCACTTAATATCCCACAGTCACACTGCACATTCTAGTCCACGAACATGTCTTAAGCACCTATGGGCTCTTTGGGCACTATAGAGAACATAAAAGTCATAGTTTCCACCTGGGACAATATATTATCTACTCCCGAATTGTGTGGCTTGCATTGTCATAATGCAATCATATGAACAATCAAGAGAGTTGGGTTACTGAGGGAAAGTTCTTGGGAAATGGAATAATCTACAAATTACTAATCAGTATTTGGGGAGGTGGGGAAAACTGGTAATAATAGCTAATGTTTATCAAGTATTTACTATGTGTCAAGGCCCTAGGTTAAGTGTTTTTATATATTATCTCATCTAATCTTCACATAACTCAATGTGTTAGGTATAGTGTGGTGCCTAAGTGTACCAGCACTAAAATCAGATGGTCTGAGTTTAAATCCTTCCTTTACTATGTGACTAGCTCTGTGACCTTGGGATAGGATGTTTAAATTCCCAGTGCCTTAAATGGAGCTACCTCTCAGGGTAACTGCCTGAGGATTAAAAGAGGTGATATGTATAAAAAAAACTTTAGAGAAATGCTCAGCACATAGAAACCATCCAATAAATGCCAGATGTTCCTATTTTCATTTTACAAAGGTGGAAAATTATGCACAGAGAAGTTGAACAACTTTTCCAAAGTCATATAGCTAGTAATTGGTAGAGCTAGACCTTGAACCCTGCTTTGGGGTGATACAGAACTCATGCTCCCAACTGAATGTTACGTAACTTAAAAATGTGCCTGAAGAGGGAAATGAAAAAAAACTAAATCCAAATTTTTAAAATTACTGTGAGTCCCATCCTACTGTGGATACTAGGCTTACACACACAAAAAAATAGAAAATTAGCTAAAAATATGTTTTGTGTCTTCATATAAGACTTCAAGAAGATTCACTATTTGAAACAAAATTCATCAAAAGTTTGTTTTTCTAGCAGTAGGTTGGCTTTGCCCAACAGTCCATACTCTTCTGCCTGGATAACTTTATGACCAGTGACAAGGATTTCCTATATGACTGACAAGAGTAAAGGATACAGGCTCTGCCCAAAGCCTGCAACAACATTATCTGGCCCTCATGAGCCCATTATTTAATAGGTGGAGCTTCTGGACAAACTATATCTCTGAAAGAAATTTTGAATAATTTCAGGATAGTTTGTAATCAGATCTTAGACAAGAAATCAGATGTCATTAGACTAGAGATATGTGGGTTCTTGTTAAATGCTAGTTCTTATTTCAATGAGATAAATTCTGTGCTAAAATTTTGGCTAACCTCTCTTCTGTGTGGACACTAATCAATTAGTATCCTTCTCTGGACCTGTCTCCATATCTGTAAAATAGGACCAACTAGATGGTCTCTAAATGTCTTTCCATCCTTGATAATAGTCTTTTATCCATACCACTTTTCCCCTTCTGTTTTCTGGTGAAATGGAAACAGCATAGGCTTTGGACCCAGACAAACAGGTAGGGTTGTTTCCTTGCTCCCAGCACCATGCCTCTCTCTGAGCCTCAATTGCCTCTTTGAAATAATAATATTCCCACCTCACAGGGGTTACTATGAATTGTAGGTAGTAGAAGGCACTCAATTTACAGATTCAGGTCTCTCCCAACTTTCTGAACATCCTTTCAGAGGTCTGCTACTCTATCTGGTCTGTGCCACTTCGTATGTTAAGAAATGTCAAGGGCAACATGGGCCCATGCACTCTCTTAATACTGAAATCTTTCCCTATAAGCCAGAAGGTTCCATTGAGGGTTTTAATCTCTTGCTAAGTCAGAGAAAGGCCATGAAAGCAGCTATTACAAAGGTCATGGCTTTCCCCTTGGCAGCTCCATCCTCTATCTAAGCCTTAAAGGACAAGTGTTCAATATTACACACCCACAATTGGATTTCTTTTCTAAGGCCTAGGCTCCTAGGGACTATTTCAAATCCAAATTTTGAAGCATAAAATTTCCACTGCCAACCCCTTCACCATTTTTTACCACAGAAGTGTATCCTATTACTTTCAAGGACTACTGCAAAATTTCTTTACAAATCAAATTAATTTTAATGCATTTAGATTTTATTCCAAAATGTCCTGTGGTACTTCAAGGGAAAGGTAGGCTGCAGGATCTAGTAAGAGTATATCCAAGCTGATCAATCATGTGGAAAGCAGAATTATTTAGCAGTGAGAAAGGTATGGATTTGTCATTGACCAACCAAACAAGCCATCAAATCACTCACTTGTTTTCAGAGCAGTGTTTTGGTCCAAATAGGAAGGCTTATTTCTCTCTAACCAGGGACCATTCAGAGAAATGAAAGGACATGTCCAAGGAATATTTGTCACTTTGGTTTGGATGATAGTATGATATATATATAGGAAAAGATGTTAAGGTGAATTAAAACAATTCATCCACAGAACCTCTACTATGAAGAATAGTTTATAACCCATTGATGAGAATCACATAGTCTACTATTTAAATATTTTAAGGAAACATGTCTGGGAAGGTGCTGTGGTTTAAAGGTTTGTCCTTTTCCCTGAAGTTCCTGCTATACTTCATATTTTGTGTTGTTGCTAATTTCAGGCAGGGTCAGTACTAGTCCAGTGTCACTCTGCAATATGGCCATGTCTTTTGACCTTTCTACCCTATCTTCTAATTTCCATATCCCACCAGCCTCCTGGCTCACTTCAAATGCCTCTTCTGTAGGGAGGATATCCCATCAGCCTCAAAGGCTCCAGTTTTAGTGCTAACTCCAAGGAGAATCCAGTGAAGGCATACCATGTGTCTGCCCTAATTTTAAGTTCTAAAATAACATTCTTCTTTCTTTTTATAGTAAAATCTCAATCAACCAGAGTCTAATAGGTCAGAATCTTCAAATAGTCAGAATTTCTGCCCAGAGTGTTTAGAAAAGAAATAAATGATTACCAAAGATCAGGTGATCTCAGGGATCTAGTAAAAGTGACAATTTCCTTGGGCTGCTCCAGGGTCAGTGCACATTTGGCTGATTGCAGATACTTTTGATTTCTACAGTCCTGGGCAATGAATACCTATGTTCGGAATGATGACTCTGAGATATTCTAGGTCCTTGGGCACTAAAGAAGATTCTGCAATAGGCATTTGATTATATTTATTAATGAAAGAAGGTAAACTTACATATTTTAGAGATGCTTACAATAGAATTTCAGTAACAATAACAATAGAAGGACTTTCTGTTTAGCAATAAAGTAACTATCAAATTCCATACATGTCACTGGAAGGCATTTTCCCCTTCCTCCTTCCTTTTACAATTCTCTGTGTGTGTCATATTGCTTTCTGGCCCTTAGTGTGTGAATTTGTAAAATAAAAACATTAGATTGGTTTCTATCTAAGGTCCCTTTCAATTCTGATCTGATTACTATCAACTCTATGATTTCTTGCTTAGCTTGTATATTTTGGGCATTATACATAATTCCAACTGAGTCTACCTCAAAGAAAATTTGTTCCACCAGGCTCCGTCTCTCATTGTGCCTTTGAAGTATGAAGGGCCAGGTAGCAGTGTCAGAACTATTAGCTCAAGTTGACTAAGGACAGAGATTTTTCTGTTCCCATCTATGGAAGGCTACTAGAGCCCCTTTGGTGACTATTATCAAGAGGGCTGATGAGGACAACTCACACCAAGAACAAAGGCCCATCTGTCAAGCATAGGGCGATAGTTTGAAGAATTAAATAAAGACAGTTTGGCAACTGCTTCCAAAAGGCTACAGCTGGCCTGAAGCTAGTTTAAAATTAAGTTTGTATTATTAATTGAAAGGCAAGAAAAAAGTCTTAGAATAAATCAGATAAAAAATAAAATGATTTTACTTACTGTCAGAAATACTGCAGGCAGTCTTGGGATTTGGTGGCAGACTTCAAAATGCCTTATCTTAAGATTTTCTTCACCAACTCTCAGCAGGTTCAAAATACATTTCTAGGTCCTCTCTCCTGACAGTGGGATATAAAGCTAAAATGACAAAAAGAAAACCTTGAAAATTCTATAATGTTAAATATTTCTGAGTGTACAACTCACCCCCTAAATAGAACTAGCACTTGAATACTTTCTCCTACAAGAAAGGATTGCTCTAGCTGCTTGTGTGAGCCATGTTTATTAAAATAGGACTTGGATTATAGAAGTATGAGAGAAAACTTACATTCAAACCAAGTTTATGCAGGCTGACCTGTTTTGAACCCACACCTACAAAAATACAAAGTAAAACTCTGCTGCCAATTTTGACTACTGGGAGTGACCTATTCTGCTTACCAAGGATTGTGATGCTAAGACTTAAGAACTAAGAAAACAAAGCAAAACTACAACAAACAAAAAGATCAAGAAATAGGAAAAATGACTGCATAAATATTGTATTGTCTGTATAAGTTCTATCTCCCAATGTATGGATTTTCCACATAGATCCAAAGAAACTTCTTATACCAAAAGTTAATACCAAGACTTCGGAAGATTTTTGTCCTGTCCAATTATAAGGGATTAGTTATCTGCAATGCCAGGGCTGTTTTTGAGTTTGATAATTAGCATCCATTTTTATTAATTACTTTTTTTGGCATCCTAAACTTCCTCTGTTTACTTTCCATTCATCTTTTAAAACTGGCAACCACCCTCTACAGTAGGGGGGGATTTGAGAGAGGGTGATTCTATGTGGGTGGGTATTTTGTATAAGTCTAAGAGGTGAAGATAGAGAAAGTTTAGAGTTGAGGATAGAAAATGCATAAGAGATAAGTATAAGAAACTAGAAACATTTCCTGTTTCCTTTAGCACCGTGCATTTAGAGTTAAATTCATTCCTATATCATATAGACACATTCAAATATGAAGTATAAAAATATTTGAAATTAAATACAAGTGAGTTTAAGTGTATCCACTATTCAGTACTTTCCAAACCTTGGGTTCCCTGTCCCTGTTGCAAATAATCAAGAAGAAATTTTACAAAGCAGGCAGGCAGACCGAATGACTGGAAATGGGAGGATGAGGAAGCAGAGTAGTGTAGTCTAAATGTCTACTGAGACCTCCACTTGCTCTGTCATTGCATTAGGAGTCATTGATGTTAACATTCTTGGACTATTCTATATGAATAAGGCAAATTATAATAGACTCACAGATTGATCCTTCAACAATCGGAGGCCTGTTTTGAAAGATGGAGCTTAAGTTCTTTTCTTATTCATCCCTTGGGTGTGTGGATAATTCATAAGCAAGTACTAGACATATCTGTTGGTCTGTCAAACTAAATGGCCAACTTGATCTTTAATATTATGTCACTACTGTAGCTTTATGTAAGGCTTTGTGCTTCTCTTATGCAACCAGGAAATTGACCAGATAGCATACATGCAAATGCAAGGCAGAGAGCAGAACAGATGATTATCATGGTTGCATCCTAGACATTTTGTTTCCTAGTAGTAAAGAAGGGAGTAAGCCAAGTTTTAGTAAGTACCTACTATGTTCAGACACTCCCAAGATCTTCCGTATACATGATCTAAAGCATGTTCTATATTGGGAACAGAGAATAGATAGTGCATGGGTGAATAGAAGATGCCATAGTTGTTGTATCTGGAATTCAATAAATCCAACAATTAAATAATGATCCTAGAAATACTGGCATCCTCTATCCAGAGGAGTTTACCTTCTAAAAACATACCATCACAGCTTCAGCTAGCTGAAGATAGGAATGTCAAGAGGCCCAAGGAAGGATGCATATCTTCTGAAATGAACATAACAGCAGTATTTCTCAAAGCTACATTGAGCTTTCTTGGCACCACAGACAGAGTAGGGGAGCCAAAGGTTGGACCTTCACACTTCTACCCATCCAGGTGTGGACCCATATCTGCCACTTCCAGATAACCCTCTCTCTGGCCCTGGGGCATAGGCTGATCACACACCATTTCCTGAAAAGAATTCTCTGTCTTGCTCCAGAGACTTTGGCAGAGGACTGGGGAGGATGCTTTGTGTATCCCCTGGCATTCAAGTAACTATCTAATGTCCAAAGCTTGGAGCCAGGGGAGGTTTGTCCAAATGCCTGACCTAAAAGAGCCATGGTTTCACTTCTTTTCTAATTAGGATAATTAACCTTCCCCGCTCATTCATTCTATTCCAATCCAAAAAACCTCAAATTAAAATGGCACAGGGGACTGTCATGCTCTAGGGACAGGAAACAGTTTACAAGGCTTTCATCTCCATACAGCCACCATCAAGGCAAAGCGAGAACAAAGTCGTCATAGCAACTTCACCCTTGAAACAACCTTGGGGTGCCTTGAAGACCACTTTCAGAATTTTCACCAATTTCAATATTTCCTCAGCTGTAAAATTTTGCTAATCTCTATAGCACTTGCTTAACTAAACTGGAGCAGGAGTTGGGTGTGGGTGGACAGGGAGGATGCTAATAAGGGAGCATTATCTCTTTGTATTGCCATGTGGGTTTTGCAGTTGGTCCAAGGAGAACAAAAACTGGAAGGCTTTGAGTTGGTAGGATTTGTGTGAGATTTACAGAATTTATTCTTTGGAAATAACCACTGGAGGCAAAACTTCAGGAGCATTTCAAAAACCAGAATTGAATAGCACTACGTCAAGTACGGCAGACACACAATTCAATGGTCATGATACTGCAGTTCTTTTCCACTACCAGTCTCTGAGAAAGTTTGAGAATTTCCTATCAAGGAAATACAACCTCCATGCTGCCCAGACAGATAGAACTGAGTACTGTTCTCTAGATCTTTTGTTTCTTCCAGCTACAAGATTTAGTGCAAAGTCTTTCCCACATGCAGCCCTTCCTACCTCTATGGGAAGCCATGATGCTCTATAAGTCTTCATTCCAATAACTCTTTATTTTTTTTTAATTTTTTTTAACTGCCAATATTTATTTATTTATTTATTTATTTAAATTAATTTATTTTTTTATTGGTTGTTCAAAACATTACAAAGCTCTTGACATATCAATAACTCTTTAGCTACAGACTTTTGTGAGCCTCCATGGTTCACGAGAAATGCATGACAACAGGTAACCAGTAAGTTGGGATGCCCATTTGAACTGAGTATTGAAATAGTTCCTTCCAGCCCAGAAATTTTAGAATTTCCCCTTATCTGCCTTGGTTGTAGTTTTAGAATATCCTCAGTAGTTGAGGACTCTGACTTGCTACTCTTTACGTACAGAGTCATCAGTATAAGTTTCTCAGCATGTTATTAAGGTTTGACTTGGGCCTAGGTTCAGCAAGTTAGTTATTCTCCAAACTTTGCCAATTCATACTCTGGTCCTCTCCTACACCTACACTGTTTATTCCCATCTATAATCCCACTGCATCCTAGGCTTTCCCTACTCCTGAATCACTCATTTATGTTAATCGACCAAGGTGTGATTTTCAGTACTTATACAATAATGACTAGACCAGTGCTTCTCAAATTCTGATGTGCTAATGAATTACTCAGGAGCTGGTTAAAACGAAAATTCTGGTTCATTAAGTCTGGGTGAGACTCAAGAGTCTGTATTTCTGACAATTAACTTTTTTAAACATTTTGTTTTTAGTTGTAGATGGACACAATATCTTTTTTTTTTTAATGTGGTGCTGAGGATCAAACCCAGTGCCTTACGCATGTGAAGCAAGCACTCTACCACTGAGCCACAACCCCAACCCCTAACAATTAACCTTATGATGCCAATGTTGCTGGCTTACAGGTCACAGTTTAAGTTGCAAAGGTACAGCATCTTTAGGATCTTTTCTATAATTGATATGCTTATGCAGGAGCTATACTTTAAGTAGCAAGAACATACCCTCTTTCTGAATGAGTTAAACCTAACTGGGATGCTTGGAATGAGAGCTTGTGGCCCATTCGACCTCTGTTAGCAGCTACCAATATCTTCCTTCTTACTAGGGCTAAAAAAATCATTTAGTGTGTATCCTGTGCAGAGGTATGGCAAAGTGGACCTTGTCATGGACCATCCTTCTTGGGACCTAGGTTACTAGAATAAGCCATCCTGTGTACCTGCCCTACTTTCTGAAGCCAGTCATGCAGACCAAACTCATTTTACATTCAGCCACTCCATTCATAGCATCCACTTTCACAGTGGCTCTGCATGGCTGCTGCTGCCATATCACTCATGCTGTGATCTGCATCAATGGTTAAGACAACGGAAGCAGCTACATCATCCAAAGCACAATCCATTTATTTCATGCTAGGAAAAAAACCAACCTTCTATCCAAGTGGGGCCAGCTAAGCTGGGCAGTTGCCAGCTTTAAGATCATAGGAAATACGCCTTTTGCACTATTTAGCTCCTCAGTAGAGAGCATTGTACCCCTTGAGGAGGGCCCAGATGTCATTAGTGTATCAGTGCCATGCCGGACAGAGCAAGCCCATCTCACCTCAGAGGTGTAAGACATAAAACTCCTGAGGTTATTAAAACAAATTTTCTGGAGAAATTGACTGCCTTGTTTCTCTCCTAAGGTTATTCCTGAATCCCCTCCCCATTAGCACCGCTGATGATTGTATTCTTTATTCAGAATAGCTAATAAACCTTAAAAATATTTTATTTGATTTTTTAATTTTTTAAAATTGACACATAACATTATGCTTAATCTTGCACAACCCAGTGTTATAAAGTATGTATACATTGTGGAATGGTTAAATCTAGCTAATTAATTAATGCATTGCCTCATATAGCTATCATTTGTGTGGTGGGAGCATATAATATCCATTCTACATTTTTCTGGAGTATCATATATCATCAGTAACTAGTCAATATTGCTTTACTAGATCTATTGCTTTATAATAGATCTTTTGAAATTTATTCCTCCTAAGTACAATGATGTATCCTGTGACAAATATCAGTCCACCCCACCCCCTCCCCTTCCCCTAAACACTCCAGGCACTGGTAACCATCATTCTATTCTCTATTTCCATAAGATCAACTTTTTTAGATTCCTCATATGAGTGATACCATGTGATATTTGTCTTTCTGTATCTGGCTCATTTCACTTAACATAATGTCTTCTAAGTTCATCCATGTTGTTATAAATGACAGAATTATCCCTTTTATTGATATTTACAGAGTTAAACACTGCAGATGGGAAGGTTCCCCTAAGATGATTCCAGAACATTTTGATTATGTGGTTTCAATCTAAAATATAAACATGTTTTATGGCCTAAGGGAGTTGTCAAACAGTGTTTTGAAACACACTGGCAAATTTAAAACAGTTCTAAAAGTAGGCCAACTTGAAGTTCCAGAATGGCCCCATACATACAATTCCCCATGGCTGCATATAAATAAGTCTTGTTGGACTGGCCCATTGCTGGCTTTGGTGGGGTCTCCAAGCTAAAGAAGTATTCATCATTAACTGTTTCCCTCTTGTCTAGTATCCCTGCCCTCTTAAGCTGGTCAATTAGTTCTCCTGGAAAGTTTAATATCTTCATCTATTCAGAGCTCTTACAACACCAACTCTCCCTCAAAATTATATATAAGATCTAGCTCATCGGCTAGGGGGATCAAGTTTCCAGCCACCACGAACTCACTTAGCCATTTTGTTAAGTTCTTTTGAGCACTTTTCCTGAATGAACATATAAGCTTGACTAGTCCTTCTATCAATCCAATCATTGTGATGACTAGCTATGTGTTTTCTAATTACATTCATTTTATACAAATAAATTTCTAGTCACTGTAGTTTCCCAGCTATCTATCACCACAGTTGGCATCTTAATTCTAAGGGACTCAGGGCTCTCCCTCTGTAAACCCTGAAGATTCTAGCTTTCTGAAATTCCTAAATTCAGTCATAGTCATGGGGTTGTTTATCCTTTGCAAAGTTAGCTGAGCTGGGTAGATCCTCTTACTAAATAGAAGCCAGGACCATGACATTAATGGCAACTGTGGATTTTTTTCTAATCCATAGGTTTAGAATTTTTTCCTATATTTTGGCCAGCCAATCTTCTTAGTTACCAATGCCATTGGTGGCAAAGGAAACTGGGCCAAATGGTAGACTGGCATTGTTTAAATGTAATTGCTTTATGTCCTATAAATCTAGTAGAAGTGTAAATTTCCCAATTGTTCAACAAATACATGAAAAATGTCCAACATCTCTAGCAATTAAAGAAATACAAATCAAAACTACTCTACAATTTCATCTCACTCCAGTCAGAATGGCAATTATCAAGAATAAAAACAAAGATGTGGGGGGAAAGGTACACTCATACATTGTTGGTGGGACTGCAAAATGGTGCAACTACTATGGAAAGCAGTATGGAGATTCCTCAGAAAACCTGGAATGGAGCCATCATTTTACCCAACTATCCCACTTGTCAGTTTATACCCAGAGGACTTAAAATCAGTGTACTACAGTCACCTCAATGTTTATAGCAGTACAATTCACAATAGCTAAGCTATGGAACCGACGTAGGTGACCTTCAACAGATGAATGGATAAAGAAAATGTGTTTATACACATGGAATATTACTCAGCCTTAAAGAAGAATGAGATCATGGCATTTGCCAGTAAGTGGATAGAGCTGGAGAATATCATGCTAAGCAAAATAAGCCAATCCTAAAAACAAAGGCCATATGTTTTCTCTGATATGCAGATACTAATTCACAATAAGAGGGGCTAAGGAAGAACAGAGGTACTTTGGATTAGACAATGGGGAGTGAAGACAGTGGGGAGTGAAGAAAAAGTAGGCAGTTTAAGGGTCGAAGGATAGTAGAATGAATTGAACATCATTACCCTATGTGCATATATGATTACATGACCTGTGTAATTCTACATCAGGTACAACCAGAAGAATAAGAAGTTATACTCCATTTATATATGATGTGTCAAAATGCATTCTACTAACATGTATAACTAATTAGAACAAATAATAAAAAAAGAAGTGTCAATTTCCAAGGGAAATGCTATCTGGGAAGAGTGAAGGTGAATGAACAGACATATTTAATATGTTCCCCTTTCAGATCATCTTTTTGTTTTCTCTGAATTCTGGCCTCCATTCATTTCTTATCAAAATTGATTTATCTTAATTCATCCTGCAAATTCTATCCAATATTACCTATTTATATGATTTCTAAGAGACCCCTAGAAATAGAATATCATTTTACATAAGAGGAAACTAAGTTCCAAAATGGGGCGAGAACAAGCACAAGCTCATTCAGTTTAATGAGTCCCCCAAGACTTTCTTAGAAGGTAAATCCTAGATTGCAAATAAGTTGAAACATTTATAATACCTGCTGTGAATTATATCCTATGCTTAAAGAAAAACTTGAGAAGTTTTAAGAGAAAGCATGACAACAGTATCATCAAAAGAATGAGGAGGTTAAAACTACTCTTAGCAGATTTGATGGAAGGGCAAGTATTATTGCAGTAGCCCAAACATCTACCAATAATAAGTTCAAAATAACTGGTAGTACTGAAAGGAGCAGGCATATGAAAGATGAATTAATTTTACTTCACATATGCTTAGGGCAATGAAAAGAATCCAAGCTAATGCTCAGATTTATAACTAGGAAATTTGACAGAAATAGGGAAGTCAGAAAAAACAGCTGCTTTGGAGGCAGGGTCATCTGAGACAGTGTGAGAAATAAATAAAGACACAGCAATGATAAAACTCACCCAGCCTAATAATTCAAGCTCAGTTCAAAGGGTGGTGATTTAACTGATGGGAAAGCTTTGGAAATCAGCCAAAGCCATACAACAATAGTTTTTATTCATGAAAAACTATTCAACTTTGAGTATAAACTGTGAGAGTGTATTGTGTTTGTGCTTGGGGGTGGGACTCCTTTCATCCTGCCCCTTCTTCTCATCCAGTTCTATCCCAGTGGGACTGCCTATGAAAACCAGCAACTTTAATGCTAGAGAGGAGTCACTTGGATTAGGATTAGAGAAAAGTAACCCATGCCCACCAGCGTTGTCAGTAAACTAGCAATCTCCATGACGAGTGAATTGGGAAAAGCAGATTGCAGTCCTGGTTGTGGCAAGTGATAAACTAAAGGACTAACCAGAAAGTTAACAAGGAGACTGTCCTAAAGCAGCTTGACAAATACTCTATATACCTATTCTGGCCAGTACACTGAGCACACACAGAGAGAAGATACAAGATGTCCTAGCTGAGAGCAAAAGCCAGAGAAGACTTGAAAACTACCTAAACTTCAGTATCCCACAGAGATCTGATAAATGTTTGGGAACCTTACTAGATTGAGGTTTGTGAAAGGCATAGTAATGTCCTTTCCATACTGCCCCATCCCACAAAGATGTCTGGGTCCTAATCCCAGAACCTGTGACTATGTTACCTTATGTGGCAAAGGATTGTGATTAAGACTAAGGACCTTAAGATGAACAGATTATGGGATGGAGCTGAGATTTTTCTAGGTGCAGAAGGAAAGCCAGAGAAAACCACTGGCAATTGCTAATGATGAAGTATGCTGTACCCTGAACAAACATTTGTGTGATTAAGAAGGATGAGCCAAGCCATGGGCCCCAAGACCTGAGTAGATTACAGTGGGCCCCAGTACTCAACAGGAGTCTCAACATACTCAAGAATGGCAAGAGGGCGCATATATATATATATATATATATTTATTTATATATATATATATTTATATATATATATATTTATATATATATATATTTATATTTATATATAATTATATATATACATTATATATATATATATATATATATATATATATATATATATATATATATATATTATCTTAAAGCAGATCAGAAGTCCACTACACGTCTCACTGGGATAAAATGATTTTGTGGGCAAAGCTACATTTCTTTCTGGAGGCTCTAGGGGAAGATTACATCTCCTTGTTCTTCATTTTTAGAGGACACCAGCATTTCTTAGTTCATAGCCTACTCCCTCCATCTTCAAAGCCAGCATGGCAGGTCAAGTCCTTCTCACATCACATCTCTGATCCACTGAGCTGAAAATATTCTTTGCTTATAGGGAATAATGTAATTAGATTGAGAAAGACATGCTTCAATGCACAAATTTGTGTGTGGGTTCTCTGTCTCCTCCATGCGAAGGTATTGAGACAAAAAGGAATGGAGCCCTTAAGGAAGTCACAGAAGTCTTGTCAGTAAAGCTGCAGGGATATATCCATCATGACATTTCTGTTGAGTTTAAACTTTCACTCTATTTCAAAATGAATCTTTATCCAGAACACACAGCAGAAACATCATTTTACATTAATATTAAAACAAGACAAGGATTATGGTTATGGCCAAATTTAGGAGCTATCATTGAGTAAACCATTTTCCTTCTCTGGGCTTCAATTTCTGATTTGCACATCAAAGACATTGGGGTCATCACTAATTCTGGTTCTTATTCTTTGAGAATTCTAACCACCTCAGACAGCCTGACTGATCAACCTTTTTTTTTTCCTGGAGCCCAAGACCTGAAGAAGATAGAACATTAGTCTGCTGAATCCATTTTCTTATCCCCATGACAAATATGTATTTGAAAGAAAATAACTAATCAAAGTGAGGTAAACTTGGGAGTACTTTTATGTGTTTTTTTAGTATAAGGGGGCACATGAAATTATTTACCTCATCAATTTCCAACATCTCATTTTGGGTGTTTCTCATGCAGGTTTTACACCAGACTATTAAGTCAAAGGGAACTTTTCTTCCTCTAGACAAAAGCTTGTTCCCTCTTGTCCTTGGGACTGTATCTTTGGCCCTCTAGGCAAGATCTTGCCCTTAATATTACCTTTGACAGCTTTCCAATAGTATTAGGATCAAGAAGCCTCAGCACTCCTGGCAGGCACACCAGGCAGAATAAGTCACAGCCCATTGCAAACATATGCAGACCCCTTGGTCTTTGACATAAATTCACTCCCACTTCTCATCCTTCTCCTTGCTATTAGCCGTCATCCATCCCTCACTCCAAACGCCCAGAAATGTTAAGAGTTTTGTGTTGGTCTTGCTTTCTAAAAATCGAAAATTCTGGAGAATATCTCCAGATGTGTCATTTTACTAATAAGAAGCCTTTTGCTTAGTGGAACCCAACCACATCTTTTCTGAATCCAAGCTCCACTTGGGTCATTTCATTTTACTACTACATAGGCATAAGCTATAACATGAACTACTATGAGGAAAGGGAAGCCCAGGATGTCGATGTTCAATGCAAAATATATCCACTTCTGGGAATCTCGTCAAAGTTCATCCTGTGCTGGAAGAGAGGTGACAGAGTGGATGGTCATCTTCTTATTTGTAGTCACTAGGTTCCATTTGGAATAAATTAGACCTCGGAAGAAGATGTACTTAGCTAATTGGTAGCACTCTTTCCTAAGTGGAACCCTTTTGATTTATGTGTAAGGCCTTCCCCCCTCAATGTCACCCAACTAAAACTGGAAAGTGCATTTTTCTGGTTGATACCTATGATCATCTTTCCCCTAAGGTATTTATAAAATGCCTGCTAATATTCAGGCTACTCACCACTTGCTTAAATACGGAACTCAGTCATGTGATCAGTGTTGGAAATTACCAGTTTAAGGGGATTAAGAAACCAAGTAAGGAAATATTAATGAACAAAACCATTCATCACATGACATCTGTTAGGTGTTTCACTGTCCACAAAGCAGATTTGACATGACTCCAGCCCTCTCTGAGTTTGCACTGCAGATTATCTATCCTGGGGTAATTATTTAGATACCAAACAGAAATATAAAGGAATTATTTGCAAGCATTGTAGTAACCCCTTTAATCTAAACTCCAGTTTCTTTCAGGTATCAGACCTTGTGTGGTTGAGGATCCAGAGGCTTGCCTACTCTGCTTTTCCCAGACATTAAGCACATCCACTCCAGATGGTCTTCTAAATTTCCATTCAGCTGACAATGCAAAGCAAGTTTACTTTCACTCAACAAAACTGACACATCTATTTGGGCAGATTTTCTCAGCTTATGGTGAGGAGAATGAAGCTACATAATTCACCAGCAGGGAGACAAAGTTCCTAATGAAGAACAGGATGAAAGTGAAAAAATGGAAAAGGCAGGATTACATGCACTGCCAGCTTCACAGCCAACCTTAAACTTGACAACTAGTGGTTGCCTCCTCTAGTGAAATAGTGGGGTACCAGGAATAATACCTCAAGTTGCCAAATAATATCCTATCATTCTTATCTATAATTTCTCCATTAGAGTCTGCTTCTTTAATCTTTGATTCTAATTATTAAACCATAAATCCTTCATAGAGAGGTCGTCATTGAAGCTGTTATCAGTCATAGACAATCTAGTACAAGTAAAGAGTTTGATTTGAGTTGAAGGAGGACTTGTATTAGGGAAGAGGTAAAAGGACACTGAATTGGGAAACTAGGAGCACCTATGTTCACTGGTTACACAAATTAACTAAGGACATATCCTAATAATGTGGCTATGAGGAAGAGAAGATTTGCAGAGGGTCAGGTCTTAATTAAAGAAAAACTTAAACAAACACAATTATAAGGAATAAAGGCCTCCAGGAAATCTTAATTTGCCAAGGGTAAATTGGGCTGGGTGTGGGTGAATATTTGTTTTTATCCTGCTCCATAAAATTCACAGATTGACATCCATATGCAAACACAGAGGGGTTTTTGATCTTCCCATCTCAAGCTCCTCACATACAGAACAGTTTCTGCATTAGCATCTCAAATTTAGACAATCACTATATTGATTTTGATAGAAACCAAAAGTGTTTAAAGCAAGTTAAAACAAAAACAAGCAACAACAAAACAACAAAATGTGGATTCAAATGTGCTATGGGAATCTTTCCATGAGTTATTTGTAAAAGAAAGTACACTTTGGAATATGAATAATCATCCCCTGAAGTATTGTCTTCCAGTTCATATTTTTTAATATATCAGGTTTCTTAGATATGGCAAAATATAAGCTAAAATAATTAATTGGGATTCATCACCTCTCTCTTTTCCTTGCCTGTTTATCTACTCTTCAGTTCTGCGTCAGAAACCAGCTTCATATTCCAGCTAGAGCTTGCCCATGCCCTTATTTTGCCACAATGTGCAAGATAAATTTGAAAGTCAATGGAAATCAAGAAACAGAGATGGTTCACATAAGATTTGTGTTTAAAGCCCATGTGAGCAGTAGAAGAGCACTTTTCATTTGCCTTCTTTCATCTCACATGACTTTTTTATGAACAAGAATATTAATTTCAAAAAAATTTAATTGTGTGTTCATCAAAAATCAACTTCTGTTGTTGTATTAAAAACAATATTCAAAGTCAAATAAGATGGATTAAAATATATTGCATACATTACAGATACTTAATATATAATGCTTCTTACAAACCAATAACAAAGATATTAACATCACTAGAAATGTGGACAAAGGAGTAAATAGGAAATAATCAATATACTTGGACCAAAAAATGAAAAAGAGAGCAATATTTTACTTCAGCTGAGTTCAGTTGACTAATAGGAAGGATGGACTGAAACCCTCTGGGGATTTTTCCCACTATTGCTGTCCCACTCTACTGGCTCCTGAGATGCCCACAAGCTGCCAGCTGTTCACTTGTTAAATGCCATAAGGTCATAAACCACATCACCAACTTTCACATTCATCATCTGAATGACCCCATGAGATGGGAAGACCCCAAAGCAATGGTCAACACCTCCATTTCCTTTCCTTCCCAACTCACTGTGTTAAGGTAGCTGATAAAATGCAACTGTGCTAGTTGGAAGGGTAGCACGTGAAGCAGTCACCATTTTCATGGCACCCAAAGAAGGGGAGGGTGTTAATAGAATTGGGCATACAACAAGGAAGTTGTGATGTGGGGGGAAAAGAAAAGGCTGTAAATTGTGGTTATAGGCCTAATTGGAGTACTGAATAGACAAG